>NC_044284.2:933409-1244545 GCF_004027225.2 Strigops habroptila
TTTTATTCATTGATTTTGGGAGCAAAGTTGGTGAGTTGTTGTAATATATTTTTGGCAATATTTGACATCAGTATTTGGTTCCAAGCACAAGTGTGCAAAGCTGTTTATGTGCCAACCATTCCTAGGTTGGCATAGGGACCCTGTTATGTAAATACATCGATTCAGGTAGTCATTGAGCAAACTCTTGCCAAAAATTCCCATTAAAACATCCAGTAATGACAAGCTTGCCTGTAGATATTCAACCAGAGTGCCTGATGCTAGTGGATGCTGTCGGCAGTGAGGGGAGCTGTGTCTGAATGCTCTGTAGGAACAAGAACTCTTGTACTCTTTTCCAGTGGGCAGCCAGGGATCTGAGTGAGTTACTCTCCCTCAGACAAGCCAGTTGCAAAAGGTGACAGCTGCTGCATCCCTCTAGCAGCTGTGTGTTTGTGCCACCTTTACATACTCAGTAGCACATTTATCCTCCTATCGTCATGACTTGAAGTGGTTTATGTGGAAAGGAATATGGGCAGTGGAATGTCAATTAGTTTGTTCATTATTTAGAGGTTAAGGCCCTATCTTGCCATTTATCTTGCCATTGAGGCTGAAGTGAGAGTTTGAAGACTTGGCTGGTTTACTACTGGACATTAACAGTGACAAGATCATGTAGCGATGCCAGTTGATGGATTTGAACCATCCTTATAAGACACAGCAGGAAATGTCCCTCCTACCAGTAAAGAGCACACAAGTGAATTAGAAGGAAAGATTAAGAAAACTAGATTGTATCTTGTATAGTCCTGGCTCACCAGAAGCTGTTGAGGATGTGAGCCAGACCCAGATGTGGAAGAGACTGTATCTGCTCTTCTGCTTCAGCCTTTGTTATGAGGTTACACCTTCATTAAGGGGACTGGATTTGGTGTGTGCTTGCATATAGGTAGGTCCTGCAGATATTGCAAAAGCAAATGAAACCCAGGTTTCTTTGAGCGGGTGTCAGATTCCAGGTGTATACAAGGAAATCCATTACCCAAAAAGGGTTACACAGCCTGTCCAAGGAGCTGTGGTGAGCATTTCATGTCTGCTCTGCTATTCTCATCAAAAAGTCTTTGTTACTAAAGGAAGAGACACCCCACCCCTCATGTGAATGAGAATTATCTTAGTATGTTTCTCTAGCCTTTTTCCTTTCTTGGTACCTCAGGGAATCTTCCAAGTCTTTTCAAATATTTCTCCTTTGAGAGCGGGGGGGTTTTTTTAGGAGACAAATGCCTTCACCAGTGTGAGAGGAGTTAGCTGGGTTGCCTGTGATGTCCTGTGAAGTGTGTATTGGTACTGGTATGGCACCAGAGCTTTTGCAAAGGCATAGGTAGCTTGCCTAAAGCATCAGCATGGATCTTGATTTTCCATTTGGAAGGAAGCAATAAGACCTATTTCAAAGGAAAATGCATACTTTTGTCTCTCGTTTTTGAATGGATGACCAAAGAGTTTATTGAGAAGCTTGGTGAGTAGTTTCTTCCCCTTATTCAGCTGTATGTCTAGATAAAGCTTAAAGACTAGCTTGACAATTATATTAACAGTAGCTCCCTGGACCTGCTTTGGCTACATCACACAACTGTGTTCAGCGCACAGAATTACTGTGGTCAGGAAAGGAGAAGCTAGATGGCACTATGGTCCAAAGAGATCATGTGCTGCCGGTGAACAGGGTGAAGCTGTGCAAGTCATCTGGTCTAAAAAGCCTGTAGAATTTCGTAGATAGCAACAAAACCAGGGTCAGAATTCCTGAAGTACAATAGGGAGAGAACAGGCTTTCCACTGATGCCATTATTTAGCTTTTGGTTTTTATAACACAAACAGGCTTAAACTTAAGCATATAGACATGAAAGAGAAGATTTCAGATATAAAGTGGCTTTAAGATTGCCTGCACAGATAGAACTGTGAGAAATAGGTTGTGCATCATTGCCCCAACATAACTGACAATTATTTGTGCTTTTTAAACATACTTTCAGATATTTCTGCTCAACTAGGTCAGTATGGATGGAAGTAGATAAGCAGTGCACCACGTGTGCAGTTAAAGAAAACCAACACACTCATCTTAGTTGGTCCAGCAAGCTAGAGGGGGAAAAAATCCACCCAGACACACTCCTGAAACTTTTCTTGGATCATTTTTTAAGGGTGGAGATAAAGGGACCTGCACTGCCAAAGCGTAAATTTTGTACAAGCAAAGATCTGGGGTAGTTACTGTAAGTAACTTTCTAAAGCTGCTCTCTGTTATCTTTAGATACATATATTCTCACTTTTGTACGCTGGTTTTCCTGATCTCTATTTTTAGAACACAATGGGGTTTTTTACTAAGGTATAATAAATATATTATTATATATATTAACAATATCTTTAATTCATCCATTGTATTTTTTCATCATCAATGAAAGTCAGACAAGAATATATTAATATAGTTTTAATGAAAATGATAAGGTGAAGCAAAGCCTTTGCATAACTTGTAGTTGGTCTTTTAGAGTACAAGTCGGCAATTTAAGAATTCCTTAGAAGAATGTGAAAGTTATTAAAATGCAAAACAAATAACCAAAACCATCCGTAAGCTTTGGGAGTCTGGGGAGGTCGTCTTTAATAATGAGTTTAAAGAAACCTCAACATTGAAAAGCAAAGATGCAGGCAGCCAAATCACTTTGCATCTGTAAGAAAGCCAGTCCCTGGGCTTCCTCATTTGTGTATTTTGCTCATGCAGTGAGGGGCTCTGCATTGCAGCATGCTATGTCTTTTGCTAAAGGAAGAGTTCTTATTTTTAGAGGAGTTAAATAGTTGTTGACTTAAAGGTAAGGTGTTGCTGTACAAACTGGCAAGTTACACAAACATGCCTCTGTCACAAAACAGAGCAAGAAATGGCTGGGTTTGTAGTATGTTATCAAGGCAGAAGGTAACCGTAAAATACCCTACTGTTCCTTCAGAGTTCAGCACGTCACTAACGTGACAGTAAGGGGGACAGATGGACATCTGACTGAGTGGGACATGCTAGAAAAGCTCCAAGTAGTAGCTGCTAGGGAGGTGCTTGAGGAACTTCTGGGAAACCTGCAGAAAAGGAGGAGCAAGGTGAAATTAAAAGCTTAATATAATTACAGAACTTTAATGCTTACACAATTGCAAAACTGCCTGTGAAGGTCAGTGAAGCACGTTCCTAGAACTGCAATCCTACAAGGTTGGTATTAAGGAACTAGCAGCTGTAAAAGAAATAGAGCCAAGGAGTAGGAATGAAGCGGAGGAAATGGGTCCAGAAGGAATGGGAGAAGAAGACACCTCTGTGGAAGTGAAAATGGGGTAATAAGCACAGCCAGTACACAAGGAACTGGGAAGTTTATCAAAGATGCTTCAAGAGAGGCTAGAAGAGAGGAAATAATCCACAGGCAGAAGGCATAGTGGAAGAAGAACAGCAAAAGTGTTGTAGAAAAGTGTGCAGAGAAGTAGATCCCTATCAATTGACAGTGGGGTTTGAAATGTGAAGAACCAGGCTATTGGAACAATCTTACGCTGGAGTAGCAAAACAGAGTTCCCTTGGGCTAGCAAAGAGCTAAAAATCAATTACTTATAACATGGCACTTTGTTTAAAAATAAGAAAAAAAGAGAAATTAATTTCACAGCAATTATTTTTGAGATCTTCCTCCAATTTCAAGATACACTAAATTTATCAACTGCTGCTTTATTGTGTATTGATAATTCAGGAGTCTTTTTTAGCTCCTGTTCTTAGTATGCTAAGATGACATACTTCAAGTTTAAATGGGAAAAATGATGCTTCCCAAGAGATGGGAAACATAAGAGCCCCCCCATTACTAAAATGGCAAACTGGAGGGATTTAGGAAGAAAACTCAGAATAAACTATAAAAAATTACAAAATCTTTGCCTTCTGTCAACAACGTGAAAAGCTCTAGTTCCTGTTAACACCTTTTAGAAACACCACCTACTTGCTCCACCGCCCCCTTTTGTAGTGAATAGACAGCTGCCATGGATTACCCAGGAAAATAAGCATTGCCCATTAAGTAGCAGTAGTCCTCCACCTTACATTAAGGCATGGCTGAGAAAACTCAGGCTGTTCAGCCTAGAGAAGAGAAGCTGCGTGATGACCTGTAGCAATAGGACAAGGGGTGATGGGTTCAAACTGAACCAGGGGAAGTTCAGGTTAGATCTAAGGCAGAAGCTCTTCCCTGTGAGGGTGCTGAGGCGCTGGCACAGGGTGCCCAGAGAAGCTGTGGCTGCCCCATCCCTGGCAGTGTTCAAGGCCAGGTTGGACACAGGGGCTTGGAGCAACCTGCTCTAGTGGAAGGTGTCCCTGCCCGTGGCAGGGGGTTGGAACTGGATGAGTTTTAAGGTCCTTTCCAACCCAAACCATTCCGTGATTCTAATTCTATGGCAGATCGTGAGCCTTGCCCTTAATTAACCGTGGATTACTGCTGCTTTATTAAACACCGCTCTTTATTTTTTAATGTCTTTTTAACCTTATGGGAATTGTAGAGTTTTTTCCTTTATGGGGACTGTACTGTCCCCATTTGGCTCTGGACTTCAGAGAACTGACCGCAGGTTTGAGCCTTCAAAAGCCCTAAGAAATAAATAGTGCTGATATAGTACTTGCAGAGCTGTGAGTGATGTGCTGTCTCAGCAACAAGGAGGTACTGTCCACAGAGTACTGTCTGACCTAGCAATGTTTCTGTTCTATTCTCTTTTTTTGCCATTCAAGTGCTTTCTCCCTAGAATTCAAGGAAACTCATATTTTCTGATGATGTGTCAAATCCTGTTCAAGTAGTATGGATGTTGGCTGAACCTTCTGCAGGTTCAGGCTATAATGGATAAACTGCATGAAAGCCAAGAAGTTCTCTAATGTCTATCAGAAGGGTCATGTTGTATATGGAGCAAAATACATGTATAGTGACAGGAAGCAGAGATTTCCCTATGTTTTAAATAAACAATAGCAGGTCCAATGTGTAGTTATTGGTGATAGGAAGATCGCTTTGTTCTATCTGATTTCTGTTTCCTGTGACACTCTATAAGGTACATCTCCTTCATGTTTGCTGGCATTATTTGTATTTTCTAAATGTGTGATGCAGCAAATTCTTAAAAATAACCATCAACTTTGTATTTGTTTTCAAGAAAGTGCTGATGCTAAAGAAAGTGCTAATTTGGGATTGCAGCAACTGCCCAAAAATGAGCACACTCAGCAAGAAATCCAGGCTGACTGGGGTTTGAGTGGAGTGTCATAGGTGAACTGAAGGAAGCACAAATTGATGAATTCAATGTACTTTAAATCTGTGAGAATGTTTAAAAATCATTGTTCTAAAAGATGATATTTTTTTCATTGCTTACCATACGTTGAAACCGCTCATTTTACCTCCCTGTCCTTGCATGAATTTCTCCAGAAGATGGTTCATTGAAACAGTATATATTAAGGGAATATTGCAGCACATTTGTGGAATACTAAAAGTAATGGGATAATTATGTTTTGGGTGGTGACTGTTCACAGGCGGTCCAAGCAGGAGCTAGGAGACAGGCCAGGGTGCTGTGAGTCTGCTAGCAGAAGACACAGACAGTACATGAAGATATTAACGTTTCTTAAAGTTGTTAATTGCTCTGAATTAAGGAACAATTATTTATTACAATGAAAATAGTTTCTGAGCAATACCAGGAATGCAATTAGAAATATACAACATCATAATGGGATGTTGAATAGGCTCTTCACTGGCATGGCATTTTACACCATACTTCTTTGAAGAGTGGATTAGAATTTCAGGTAATTATTACAAATGCATTTGTACTGCAGTAGTCACTCGAAAGTCACTCTTATGCTTCAAAACTGTTCCTGATAAATTAATTTCTCTAACATTCTTGGAAGGTGCCAAATTAGTTATATTCATTTTATTCAATCATAGCATCATAGAATGGTTTGGGTTGGAAGGGACCTTAAAGATCATCAAGTTCAAACCCGCTGCTGAAGAAGGCAGGCTGGAGAACGAGAGTATAAGGGCTAATGCTGAAAGACCATTTGTGTGCTTGCCCCAGCTTACGATGCATACCCCAAGCCTGCTATTGCATTTGCAGATGAAGAGACAGCTCGTGGAAAGCCACGTCTTTCTTCTCATCTCCTGTTGAAACTCATAATTTTGCTGGCTGTGGCAATAGCTTATATGCGAGTGATTCCACTCTCTCTGCCGAAGCAGCTCTTTTCTTTACAGCTTTGAAATCAGCTGCAAATTCCACAGTTGCTCCCTGTGTGCAAGACACTTTCTCAGGAGCAGCAGCCTTCATTCCAGGACCTGCTGTGTGTGGGGAAGACAGAGATTCCCACTTGCTTCTTGCTTGTGCATGACTTTTTTTCTTCTTTCTGTTTCTCTCTAAGTGTAAGCTTTGACCAGTAATGCAGCCCTAAACTGCAGTATTTCTATTATCATAGAATCACTGAATCCCAGACTGATTTGGGTTGAAGGGACCTTAAAGCTCATTCAGTTCCAACCCCCTGCCACGGGCAGGGACACCTTCCACTAGAGCAGGTTGCTCCAAGCCCCTGTGTCCAACCTGGCCTTGAACACTGCCAGGGATGGGGCAGCCACAGCTTCTCTGGGCACCCTGTGCCAGCGCCTCAGCACCCTCACAGGGAAGAACTTCTAAAGCTGACTTGCTCCAGCACAGGTGAGGTGGGAAGAAAAAGAGATGGGACCATTCCTAAGCAGTGGAACAAGCCAGAGCAAAGAGCCTTGCCTCTATGCATCTGCTCCTCATTTTACAAGGGTATTTCCACAGTTTTCAAATCCTCATGAAACAGCTGTCTGCTTTTAGTACCTATCTACAATGTGTTCAGAGCTGTTAAGATGGAATTGACATAGTAAAAGTTTCATATTTTTTTACACAAAGCCTGTGAGCCTCTGAGTTCACTGGTTAATGCTCTACCAACTAAGGGGAGTATCTTCTAGCATTTTACGCTTTTATTTACACTCCATGGCAGGGGGTTGGAACTGGATGATTTTAAGGTCCTCTCCAACCCAAACCATTCTATGATTCTTATTTAATGACAGCAAGGGCTCCTTTAGCCAAACCCTTAAGCATATTAAGACTTCAGTTACATAGTTGACAGAACTAAGTGTGAAGAGTATTAAGAGATTCTTAAATATTTTTTTTTTTCATTTTGTTTTACAAGTGAAAGGACTTTTTATCCATTTTTTCTTCTTTTCGTTTTTATTCTTCTGTAGAAAGTTCCAGTTTCAATATCTCAGATTTTCTTCTCATGTTTCTCAATAGGTGGGGCATTTCCAACAAGGTAACTGAAAGAAAGAATAGTAGGAAATCTTAATCAGTTTAATTCTACTGGTTTTGTACCAATGAACGAGGTGGAATAACAGAGCAGGAGCTAGGTGGGAGAAGAACAACAGCATGTTTATGTAGCGAGTAACATGGGGCTGGGTTTGGGAAGGATTTGGAAGCAAGGAGTTTGAGAATTCAGCTCGTTTTGGAAGTTACAAGAAATGCAAATGGTTAAATGCCTGCAAATACTATGCTACAAAAAGTCTTACAATTCCACTGGTTTTAGCAATTGCAGGCTACATTCAATAGTGGATTGACCTTGTGCAAAAGTAGTCACCTGAGTGCTCTTGCTAACTCTTTTCAAGTACAAGTGAGGAAATGTTTGCAAAGGAGTAAGAGGGATGTTCAGCGTACTGAATAAGAGATTAGCTTTAACTCAGGATGCTAGGAACTGACTTTTGGTAAGGCAGATTGGAAAACCAGTGAAAACATTTCCAGAAAGGTCTGGAAAAAGGCAAAAGAACAGATAATGGTGGTAGAAAATGTGAGAACTGGCAGTGTAGAAGAGATACTTTGAAGAAAAGAACAGCAGGTTTTTGAAGTTACCCTCTGCAGAATTGAGAAGAGAAAATAAATATGCAAAAGGGAACTGTATGTGCTGAAACTAGTGTATAAAGTTGCAGATGATTTCATAATGAGGGAGATAATCAAACTGCAATCCTGGTTGCAGATGATTTCATAATTAAGGAGATAATCAAGCTGAAATCCTGAAAATAAGGTGCCAAATTAAATAGCAGCAGGAAGAGTTTCAAAATAACTCTGAGCTTATTGATAACTGAAAAGAAATGGAAAGAGGAGAGCCCAGGTACTTAAAGAGACACTTCTGCAAGAAAAGTGCAGTAGTTTCAAATGCTAGCACTTGCAACTATTCTATCCCAGGAGAACAGCCAAGGTTTGGTATTGTACAGACTTGTGAGGAGAGAATGACAGAGCAGGTCACCTTTGTCATCAGATTGTCCTCATCATTCTAGGTTATTGCTGTTCGTTTGGGCAAAAGTGCCCAACACTTGCAGAGAAGCAAAGGGTGCTGAGGCATGTGACAATCAAGAGGGAAGTGTAGGCATGTGATACTGATGAAGAAAATATTTGAAGTTCCTTTGGGCCTGAGAACAATTTTGTATGCACAGAGAACTACATGCCTGTGAGAAGAAGATCTTCCAGGTACTTTTCAAACGGTAGTGTTTAAAGTGGTTTAGTGCTTTGCAGAATGGAGCTTCCCCCATCTTCAATTTACCAAAGTAACTCGAGGCATTTGCCACTGCAGTGCTGCAAAACTGCTTGGCAGAGAGGCAGCTTCCCAAGGGACAGTTTCTCTTTATAGCTATCTTTTCATAAGATACTGGTTCTTTACATTGTACTCAGGAGATATTTATGCTGTGATTTCCTATTCCTCAATGCATAAGGCCACCAGCATACTTGGAAGGAATTTGCGTGACTTCTGACTGTCCAAAAGGAAAAGAAGAAAGAGGAAATTACTGTGCGAACATGACCTGCAGCTGTCTCTGTGTCTGATTAAAAAAGCTCTGTACATATTCATACAGTAGCAAAGAAGTCATTGGGGATCAGTCATTGGTATTTTTGATCAGGAAGGCGTTCTATTAATGTTCATCAGTCCATCAATAAGTTGGTAGTAAATATATTTCTGTGGGCTGGTTTGCTTTTCCTGGGTGTAATTAGAGCATTAAAGAAAAAAGGAAATTTAGAAAGGGTGATGTTGAGCATCTGCACACTATTGACAAAGTGTGCTCTTATGCAGAAACTTCTAGGAAGAGCAGCAAATTGGGGATGTGGTGAACGTATTAAAAGGCAGACTATTATTGTTGCTGTTGTATAATATAGGGCATTGTGGTGGGACATCTACCTGGGAATGATTCGTATGACAGGTATTTTTGTATGTTTGTTGTAAATAAATCTTTTCAAGGTTACAAGTAATGTAAAGTTATCTGATATTAGCCAAGCTCAATCTCACTATTTTTTCCCCACTGTAATTCCCTAATATAAGCTTTACATCACACAAAATCCCCTTCTCTCCATAGTCTGAGTGTTGTTCTTTGGTTGATGAGCTCTCTGGAGGCCAAAGAATCTGGATAGATTCTTCATGGTCACCTTTAAGACTTCTGTGTAGGAGCCCAGGAGGAGCGTGTGCTGCGGAGACGCTCACAGCAGACATCACTGGTGCTTGGGACAGGCGCCTGGCTTCTTCACAAGTGCTGGGCTGTTATCAGTGAGTCCTTCCTCATCCAGGCTGTACTGATCTCAGATTTATCAGTGTGTTTTATGAGATGGATTGTCACAGAGCAAGTTCTTTATCAGACCCATTTCTAAAAAGGAAGCGTTTCCTGGTGTAACTGAAGGACTCTGCATGTGCCCTGCTCCAGGGACAAACATCTCAGTCTCTGCTTGAGGGTGTTATTTCCCTCAAGTTCTCTGGAATTTGGGTGCACTTAATAGAGAAAAAAATGTGAACATCTGGCAAGAGAAACTGCTGTGAGGCTCTGGGTCTTGCTTGGTGTTCTTTACTTGTAGAAGTTGGTGTGTGGTAGGAAATGGGACAAATGGGCGTCACTTCCCATGTAAAAACTGTCTAGAAGCTGGATAAGCCTAGAGCTGTTTTTCCAGTTGCTCAGTTATGATGCCTTCTCTTTTTTTGCCTGTAATCTTCAAGTATTTCCTCATAGTCATGAGGATATTACAGCAATTCCCATTAGTAACAGGATTTTAAAACTTTCCCTTCCCTTGCAGCTTGTTCAGAGGATAGTAGGTGTACTGAAATAACACATGTTTTTGTTGTACCTATGCCCACACAGTTGATGTGAATTACAAAACATGGAAGATAACTGCCACTGGTTAATTTATTGTTCTTTTCCACCCACCTCTCTGGAGCACCACAACTCCATTAACTTTGAATGCCTAATGTAAACGCCTGAGTTTTCAGAGTAATAAGCATTCCTCGCTACTTTAGTTACGCAAAAGATAGTTCACACTAACTTTAATTGTGGCTAAATGAAGCAAAGTTCAGGTACAAAGAGTCTCCCTCATTCATTCCCACAAACAATCTAACTCCTACAGCAAAGGAAGAAGGTACGTGAGCACATAAGTAAACTTCAGTTCTCTTCTTTCTCATTTTATAGTGTGTGGATTTGCAACCTTTATAGTGTTTTTAAACATAATATCATTTTAAATGTAATATGTCATTGCAGCTGTTCCATCATACCATGTCATACTGACAGAGACCATGATGATGCAGCTCCAGCAGGTCAGCAGTGCTGTGGCCTATGACGTGTGTGCATTTAGGACTATCCTGAGAACATGCAAGCAAGAACTGGAAGGGATGGTGTGTGTGTGGTCTGCTCATACACAATGTTGGATAATACCTCCATTTGGAAGTAGTTTAACTTTTTGGTCAAAAAATGAAAAAACAAAATTTAAAAAAGGTTAAAATTTGCAGAGTTGTGGGTATTTTAAGGAACATCTTAAAAGAAATAATGTGAGCAACTATTTTTTTGGTTGTCCAGATCAAATTTAATTGGGTTGTCATTAAAGCTTGAGAATGGGATCAGTGCAGTAAAGCAGGACGGGTCTAATCAAGGTTTCATTTGGTTGCAGCCTGTACTTTGAACACCACTGTTTGAGATACCATAAATAAATAGATAAATACATACACTAATCAAGTGGAGAGATTCTAGAGAAATTCTCTTAAATTCATACTTTATCAGAGCAAATTTCTGACCTCATTAGAAGTATCCGAAGAGCTTAGAGACAACTTGAGAAGGGCAGTACTTCTCAAGTGTCTACTCTCCAGGTTTCTTAAAAGCCTGACACATTCCATTCTTTTCAAAGAGAGAAAGTGGACTAAACCAGGAATTATACTTTGGAAGGGACCTTGAGGTGGATTCTGGTTTATCAACTGATGTCAATACAGAATTTGACTATGTAATTTTTTATCTTTCTACATATAGCTGTTGATGTGGGAGTAGCTAAGGAAGTGTTTTGATCAATAGTCATCTTCATTAGGACAAGTTTGGAAGTACAAAGTACTTCCATTTTATTAACAGAATTTGATCCATGACTAACTGCTTTCATCCTGTGAGGCTATGTTTCTGTAAATGTATCTTTATGGTTTTAATGAGTGTTTTTAAAGTCTAAAGCTAACCCTATCGCTGAATGAACAAACTCGTTGAGAACTAGGAAATGAGCTTAGTTCAGTGGTTTGGTTTTCTCTTTTTTTCCTGTGTATTTTTAAGGCTTTTAATTATTACTATAGCACCTCAGAAACATGAGGCACCCCGTGGTGAAAATGAGAAGACTGGTCCCTGATTCTAGTAAGTTTACATCAGGTCCTGATCTGGCACATACACAGTGGTCAGTTCGCACAGAACTCACAGCTCTATGAAAGCTTAATTGCAGTGATTGAGAAGATTTCCCAGCAGGGCCTAGGGGCTGTAATGAGATGAGCTGCGTGAAGGTGAATCTTTTAGCATTTAGCATCTGGAGCTGAGGTTTTGAAAAACAGGAAACGGGTTTAAGGGTGGGGACTCATAAAGCACCTACTGTTCTTTAACATAATTGTGTGAAATGCCTGTTTCTGTAACCCTTATTTAGGGTTCTTCTTTTTTTTTTCTCTTTGCTTCCTCAATAGTTTTAAGCTTCTGCTGATGTTCTCAACTAACTGCTTCTTACCATCTTTCAAACAGGCACCAAAATGAAACAAAAGCTTCGAAATTACCTGTAGCAATATACTTAATAGAAATGGAACCATAGCAGAGGGAGGAATTTTGTCGTGCTCCCATCACAGAGCCAGTTCTCTGTGTATAAAAGCAAGACTGAATTAAGAAGGATATCTAAAAATGATTGGTCCTAAAATCTGTACTGAAAACCAAGATTAAAATTCTGCATCTGGGAACTGGCTTGATGTGTACCGGGCGCTAGTAAAAAGTAATGTAGAAACAACCTTATTGCAGAAGTAGCATTATAGCAGGTTGACTTGCCCCTAAACGTAACAGTCTTCTAACTAAAAAGTCTTAGAAACTGCTCCATTCCACATGCCGTGCCATAGGATGAAGTATACTGGAAGCTCTGTGGTCTTGCAACCTGCATAAATGTTACCGTATGTTTTGTTAAAACGTGTCCTGCCTGTTACCATGAGCTATATATTTTACCCAGACCATTTTTTCTGCTTGTATTTCATGTGGCCCAGCTCATTCTGAATTGTGTAGAGCTCATCCAGGAGCATGGTATAAGCCACTTACAGCTTCCCCAAACACTGTCCTCCGGAACAGAGGAAAAAGTCATTCTTTGCTACTGTTGCTCGAGCTGTGTTAGTGCTGGAAGATATTTGTTCAATTAGGGACGCACAGCAGGGTTGGTTAGAGTAAAACTGTTTGTGAATTAAGAGAACAGGCTGTAGCATCCCAGTGCTACACAACAGGAGTTAGTTTCCAGCTGTCCTAAGAACATTTTTCCTTTTAAAATGTATTTTAAATAGTACTTAGTTGGGTTTTATTGTTTCAAATAAAAGGCCCTCCCTCTGCTCCCCAAAAGGTTGTGTATAAAAAAATTGAGGGAAACTTCCAGTGACCTATTGCATTGTTCAGACATTACTTTTCCTAGCAAAGGCTGCTTATCTTGGCAGTCATTCATAATTTTGAAGTCCTTCCAAAGGAAGACAAGGCTCCATCTTCTTTGAAATGGTCCAAAAGAATCAAAATTCAATGACTAGTGCTAATCCTTGCCAATAGTCTTCTGAAGTTACTGCAAGTGAAGAACTTTGTAGTGCCTGATTAGAGGCAAGATTCACAGGGCCCACGTGAAGAACATCTCATGAATGTTTGGATTAATAATAATAATAATTCTGATGCTTTACCGCGTAACAATGCTGGATGCACACTTATAGAAATATGACTCGAGTGTCAACTCAAAATACCTGTAATAATAAGATAAGGAATAGAATGTATTACACAGAAGGATATCAAAGCCAATTGTGTACCTGCATTGGGGAGATGACTTCTGTGTTCTGCTGGTGAACACACATGGCAGTTACGTCAAAATCCAAACAAGATATAGGTGAAATACTGTCTTTTTGTAACTGAAAATATTTTCCAGCCATTTTTTGAAGAAAACTAAAATTGAGCTTGAGTTACATTATTTGCTTCTATAGGGATTTTATGTGCCCTGTAGAGAATACAGAACTTCTGTAGGCATTACAGTACTTCTGAAGATTAACGTAATTCAACATGTAAATACATTGGTTCAGCATTTGAGTTGTCTATAAGGATTCCAACAGAACTTCATAGAATCACAGAATGGTTTGGGTCAGAAGAGACCTTCAAAGCTCATCCAGTCCAACCCCTTGCAGTGAGCAGGGACATCTTCAACCAGAGCAGGTTGCCCAGAACCACATCCAGCCTGGCCTTGAATGTCTCCAGGGATGGTGCAACCACCGCCTCTCTGGGCAACCTGTGCCAGTGTTTCACCACCCTCATTGTAAAGCATTTTTTTCTTGGAACGTTGTCTTATTTTCTCTCCCTTTAATACTATGGTTACATCTTTACCTTTCCTGTGTTGTTCGTTCACAGTGAGTATTTTGCATCCCAGTTCGAATAGGAGCACACATTTCCTCTGAGCTTGTTAGACAAAGAGAAGTTTCCATCAGAAACAGTAGTCCATGACCTCCATTTGTACACCTACAAACCACTTGGTGCTGTTGGTGTTCACCAGCAAAGTGAGACAAAGAATTATAAATTAACTTAAATTTCAATAGATCTGAGATAAATTCCTTGTTTTATGCAGAATGGGATTAAGTACATTGTTGAGATGAGATGAGGTGAGTTTCTCTTCTTGGTATGGAGTTTCTTTTTACTGAAAAAATTAATAGAGACACAGCAGTCCTTGTGACACTAGGAAACAAGTGATTTGTATTTTATGTGGTTTATAGAAGATATTTTCAGTAGTCATCTGCAGTATATACATAAATCACTAAGTAAAAACTTATCCTAAAAGAAATTAGACAGAGAAACAGATGTGTATGTTCTCATTTGCATGTAATTGTTTAGTATATATGCAACTTAGAAATTAATAACTTACTATGTTGGTGTATCTGCGGATGTTTCACGTAACACAGAACATTTGTCTATTATTGCTACAGGCCATGAAGTTTTGTGTTACAGTGAGTTTTAAGCTGTAACTGGGAAAAAATATCCTTTCAAAGAGACATAACAGGATGGGGTTAAACTGCAGATATAAACACCTAAATGTAGGGTATCTGCAGGATATCTGTAGGTATCCGTATGCCAACTCACACAGTTACTGGTCTGAGTACTGCAGCTAGGAGGAATGTATTAAAAAATAAACATAAAAAATGGGGTTTGCATGGTGGTGATTTTAATTTTCAGACCATCATAGACCTTCAGTTCCTCCTTTTTTTTAACATTCTTTTTACATTTTTTCTTCTGTCTTGCTCTAACTTACTTTGATTAAAGCTCAAATATTAAGCTCACAGCCTAAATGCAGGCAATTCCATGTGATAAATATCAGGTGAAATGAGGAAGATTACTTCTCTTATCTGAAGAATAGCAAGCACCGTGCTTTGGTAACTGAGAATTCCTCTCACTTCCAGTCAAATGTTTCACATTTCCTTGAATTAAGTAGGTTTTGATTTCTGGTACTGATACTGTCTAATTAAATGATGCTTTTTAGTTGGGAAATTTTCCGGAAGTTTCTTGCTGTTTTCAGAGATAAAATGTTGGTATTTTCTACAAATGTATGTGCTCAGGTATTTACCACTCTGTGTGTGTATTGCTCATTCTGCATGGGTTTGGACTTTTATAAAAGTTCTGTGGTTTTTCACTGTTGAAGGAATAATATACACAGGAAAGTAAGCCAAGCTAAAGAAGGAAGTAATACCTCAAGTAAGGGGACGTAATATTCTGTGCAAATAAGGAAATTATTTAAAGCACTGCATGAGGAACTTGGCCAGCCTTTGCCTTCCGCTGAAGTACCCGCTGTTGACTATTACTGTGGGTTAGACAAGGGACCAACAGTAAATGCTGCTGATGTGGCAAATGATCTGTTCCTTAGGCAGGTTTTGCCAGAGTACACTGTAGTCTTGCTCTTCTGCCCTGAGAATAATAGGTCTCTCTTGTCCAGGTGGCCAACTGTGTCAGGACAATAAATCGATGTTCTTTCTTCTCTGTCCTGGAGGAAGTCTGGAGGAGGGAAGATGGTCTTCCTTCCAAAGGATATTTGCCTTTGCCATAGTGATAGAAAAAGCTGATGAATAAATCAACCAGAAAAACAAAACAGAAGGGTCACAAAACTTATGGCAAAGGAAACAACAAGGAGAATATTGTATATGTCAGGACTCTGGTTGCCATTTCATAAACAAACTTCTTCCTATTTTTGTATATTTTACTTGGATATCCTGTTTCTTTCTTTATCCCCTGTGTGACAGTGGGATTTTTAAAAGGCCTCAAGCCATAGAAAGGATTCATCTCTCGAGTATTTGGAGAAGGTGAAGAATATTCTGCTAAAATTGAGAAATATTTCAAGAGTGATAATAGATGTGATTAAAATGGTAAATGCCAATTTTCTCCTGAGAGCAGAATAGAAAGAAACGCATCAGAAAATAAAGTGATTTTGACTATAAGCATTAGAGATTTAATTCTTCGTATGTTTCCTTTGAAACCTCTTTGTATTTTGAAATCAGTTTTGACATGGATTTTCAAATCTGTTGCAACTTTCACACTTTAGATAAAGATATTTATTCTTTGTGATAAAGTTTGCAAACTTCTGTGCTATAGCAAAGACAGCCTTCTGAGCTACAGGCATGCTTTGTTCTTGGTCCTGGGTTGAGCTGCCCAGGTCTCCTAGAAAGTCCTTAAGAGTTACTTTCCTCAGTTACACACATCTTTGGCAGCAAAGTTACATTTCAGTCTTTCAGTCATTCCAGTTTTCAGTGGCAGTAAATGTTTCAGTGTTAAGAAATCAAACAGTAAGCCATTACGCAGCTGAAGGGGCCCATGCAAAGTCTAATAGTATCTCTAGAAGAGTATCTGTTTGAGTCCATTGGGGTTTAGATTAGGCCAGAATGAAATCCTAAGTAAGAAGGTGACATGATTAACTTAGGGAAATCTTGCCTTTCGAGGTGGATGGCAACAGGCAGCTTTGCAACAGCGTGAAGTGCAAAGTCAGCAGATGGAGAAGCTGCCACACAGCAGAGGCAGCCAAAATGTGGTACCAGGACTCTGAGGTGGCCTGGGAGCAACACACTGGCCGCAGCTGGGAGGCGGCAAGAGCTGTTTGTCAATGCCAAAGGTTGGTAGAGTCTCTGTGCCAAACTGGGTTGCTCAGAAGAGCTCATTTGGTAAAGTTCAGGAATGACTGAGATTGTTCTGCAGTTGCATGGAGTAAAAGAGATGGTGCAGTAGTAGTGCACACGATAGCTGTATAAAGCAGCAGAATTGGGTTTAGAGTGGCAGAATAGAGCAGGTGATTCCTGAATTCTAAATGAACTAGTGGTAAGTAGTACTATTAATTTCTATTTTTCTACACTGTTTAGGATAAGATTTTCAAAGGCTACTTTTATTTCCCAATCTCTTAGACATTTCTCACATTTCTTCCCCTTTGCTCATATGATTTTTCTTGTATTGAATTATGCTCTCAAAAGCACAGACTAAATGCATAGAGACCATCTCTCTGTGAGCCCCTGTGTAATCAACTGGATCACGTGTGCTTCTCCCATTAGCAAGCTTTTATCTTTCCATCTGCTTTTGGCCAGTGTCAGAGATGGGATTCTGGCTCCGTAAAATTCGGACTGATCCACTGCAGGTGTTTATATATTCTGATAAAAATCTAAGTTTGATAAACCAAAACCTCAGTGGTGGTCAGAGTCTGGATAATGCCGTCTCTGTCTCCTTTCCATGATTCTTGCAAAGAATCAGAGGAATATTGAATTAACTGGAAAAAGCTTCCTCTCGCCTCCAAAAGTACACCTTTATGTCAAAAGTTTTGAGGTAGAGTTGCATTTCTTTTAATATACGATAGAGAAGATCACAAGGAAATAGTTCTAAATGTAAGGGAGAAACAGCAGCAGCAGAATTTATGGGTGAAAAAGGTTCTTTTGGGTGTAAGAAGATAAAAAAAAGTAACCTCTAACCCGAAACATATCGTGTGTTTTCTAATGCATGAAAATAAGAATAATGGAGTAAGAATATTCTCTAGAATATATTCTTTTATCTGAACTGCACATGGTGGCACCATTTGTCCTGCCATTTGTCCTGCTTCTTCTTGAGAAGACAAAACATATTTCCTAAAATAGGTGAAATACTTAAGACTATTTATTGATGCTTCCAGAAGAGCTTTTTCCTTAATATCCATTTCCCATTTTCCTTTTTTTTTCTTCTGTTTTTTTGTTCTTTTGTCTATTTGCATTATTTATTGTGGGTTTGGAGCAACTGTGATTCCTGAGCAGAAGCTGGGGTTTGTCAGGGAAGGTTCTAAGTTTTACAGTAAAAAGAACTTACGGTGTTTGTAAGAATTTGTTTTACTGTTCTTTCAAATAGCCTCTCACTGTGTGGATCCTGGAAGTTTTATGAAGAAGTTCGTGGCAGTAGCTGGGATTCGTGCATAGACCGAGTAGTAAATTTCCCAGTTGGGTAGTAAACTGCTCATAGAAGAGCCTGTGTAATTTATCTCTGTGTAAAGCACTATAACATTGACGGGAAGGGCAGATTTCATTCCTTTTTAACAGCAAGACTTTAAAGCTGCCTTGGACTCCTGGGCACGGTTGGGAAGCAGAAAGCTGCTCTTACTGTTCCTGGACACTTCTGTGTGTTGTAAACCCCAGTGTGACAATGCAAGCTCTACTCGCTTTCACTCCAGGCTCTTGACATTCCATGTACTTGAGAGAGCTCTCTGAATAATGTAGACATTTCTCTTTGGAGACACAGCAAGCAATTACAGGCAAGATAAAACTGGAAGGTCTCTCTGACATACCGAGTTAGGGTTCCAATGTGTTTCACCTTCAGTGACCTTAAAGAATAGCTATGAAATTTTTACAACTGATAGAACTTGGTTATTATGAGATTACCAAGAAGTTACAAATGACTTCTTGCTTGGCTTTATGTCCTAGTTCATTTAATTAGATCCTGCCAGGATTTCCAGTTATTCACAAAGGTTTGCTATGTGCCAGGAAAGTACTATTCCCAGTCGAGTCCAGTAGATAAATTGTGTCTGTCAGTCAAAGCACTGAACTTGGTTGTCTGAGTTTTGGTTGACTGAAAACAGATTGGAAGGATAAAGTGAGTCTTAAATGGCATATTGTACAATACAAATCCTGATGAAAATCGACCAGTATGAAATGCTTTCATTGAAACATCAAATTTGATAAAGAAGAGTAAGAAAATAAAAGATCAAGGTAAGTTTACAGATAATTCACAAAAATGAAACTTACTTCATGAAGAATGTTATGCAGAATTGCCAACTCATCATTCATGCATCTTTAAAATAACCTACATCTTCAGACTAATGGTCTTTTTTAATTGTACTGTCCAATCTTTTTGAAAACTTAGAAAGCAGTGTGGTTACGTGTGTTAAAATAGTAATATGATGATCTAGTAAGCACTAGTAAATCATGCAGATTAATTTCCATCGGGAAGTTATGGGTTTTTAAGCACACTGCTTACTTTCTAACCTTAATTTTCCAATTAATAAATTGCATATCAAAATAAATGAAGAAGAAACTTTTCAATTACTAAATACAATATGCAGGATAAAGGGAAACAATTGTTCTTAAATTGCCTGAGATCCTAAATTGTTAATACAATATGGTGTGCAAACATATTTTCTGAAGCCATAAACTACAGCAGGATCCATATGCTGACCTTAGAGGTGGAATGAACATCTCTTCGTGCCACAGAATTCAGTACAGTCATGGCACAAGAAACCTGAAAGTGCAAGAAAAACAAAATCAGCAGCTGGATCTTGGCACCATAGCAGACAAATCAGTGTAATAAAAGGTAATAATAAATCATTTAAAGGCCGATAGTTTTATATCAAACACTTCAGATCAATAATACAGATATCTGAGAGAGTATTTATCTTCTGTGTGAGATAATTGTATAGTATTCATTCAAATAATCTAGGAAACTGAGTGTGAGATAATTCTTGCTGAATTCACCCTTGAAATTCCTGTGCCTGATGGTCTTGCAGATACCAAGTCACCGTGCTACTTGATATCGTGAATACAGAAAGCCATTACAGAGGTAAGATTAATCTCAAGCTCACGAGCCTGCCTCAGAACTTGACTGGATTTTGTCCTTGATCCGCAAAAGGTGTCGACACCGCATATGCAGCATTTATGTGTTTTCTTTATCTTTTAAAAAGTGTGAGCTGCACAGAAATGTTTTGTTTCTCATTAGGATGACCCGGCTTCCAAGTGAAAGCCCTCATAGTAGCTGCATGGTCATGTCACCCAGTCAGTACTGATTCCATTCGCAGGGAGAGACCCTCGGCCAGAGAACTGTGCGGGTAGAGCAACTGTCCGTAGCTGAGCTGTTGGAAGAGAGGTACTAATGTGGTACTAATGATCCACTAATGTGATTGTAATTATAGTCAGAATTGAAATCAATAGAGGCAAAATTTTCCAACCAAAAGGGTCATTAAACCATCTGTTCCTCAGGAATTGGTATTCACATATAATTCTGGGCAATTTCAAGAGGGATCCTTGGCTAAGAATCATGGGAATGGTGAAAGTCAGACATTTCTCAAAGTAATTCAGCATAGTCCTTTGTCCTGCCTGCCAGCAATTTCAAACACGCGTCACATTTCTCAGGTTGCCTCTCTTATCACTAGAGAGTAACATGGGCTGTGATAGAGGGTGACACAGCTATGAGAGTCATTCTTGCTCAGTTGTCTCTATCAGACAACAAGGACTAGGCCTTTGATGCCTAGCCAAGTAATTGTCTTGAAGAGGGAAATCAATCCCAGCAACTCGCATCTTTCTTACCCTTGCTAGAAGAACTCATGTTTTTTATCACTTAGCTACTCCTATAGTAGCATATTCCTGCCATCAAAGTGTTAACAGAGCAAGTAGTTAAGATGATACTTTGTGGGGAACAAATGAAAGAGAGAAACAGTCCGAGTAACAAAACAGCATGTTGTTGATTTAGGGACATTCAAAAGAAAAGGAAAGGTGCTAGATCCTAAACAGACTTGCAGCTGGCTTGAAGTGTTACTTACTTTGTTAGTATATGTACAGGCACACAAACACACATATTTTGCTACTGCAAAATGCTTTCTCCTGGGTGCTTGTCATACAATACTTGTCATTTTGGCTTGGTGGAAATAAAAATCAGTTCATTCCTTCTTTTCTATTTGGACGGTCATTTTCTTTAGAACTTTCAGTCTGTTTCCAGAGAGGGAAAAGTGACAATATCTACATAAGAGAAAAATTTCCTTATGTGTTTTAAAAACCCTCAAAATTAAAAAAAAAAAAATAGAAATGGAGCAATCCCTGTAATCCTCACCCACATGGAAGATTTTAAAATTTTGATTCTTTAATCATGCAGTGATTTAATTCCTTTCTGATATCTGTGTAATATTTCTACCTGTTAGTGAGCCAGTCTGTGGGACTACAAAGATTGCATTAATATCATGCAGCACAGCAAAAATGACATCTATACAGCTGAACACAGCTCTTCAGAATAGGTACCATTGTACGAGAATAAAGAGTATAGTCTGTGATTGACAAGTTGAAGGATGATCAATTGATATCATTGCAGTTAGCAGTAGTTTGTTCAGGAGAATCCAAATTCTGCATTTGTTCCAGCTGGAATGGTATGTTACAGACCTTGCTGTCATCATTTCACTTTGTCTTTCTGTGTCCGTAGGGACATGCGTGTACCTCATGACTGAAGAACAGGAAGGAGGTGGGAAATAGGGAGGTGGCTGATCTCTATTTTCCCGTAATCAACGATCTACAAGTGCCTTGGAGAGCAGATGCTGGTGAGTAATAACAGAGCGTGATGAAAAAGTTCCCCATCCTTTGCTTGATTACCTTCATCTGACGATGTGAAATGCTGGCCTTAGTGTACAGAGATATTTAGTGGTATGGAAATTTCATGTAGAGTGTTGGGGGAATCAAGAAACTTGGCCATGTTCATTGATAAATGTTTTCAGCTGACTTAATCTTGCTATATCCCAGGTCCTAAACAGCATCTGTGCTTTGACCCAAAACTCACATTATTTCTTTTCTCTGACCATTTTGAAGGAGTTTTGTCTGAGAAGCTGTAATTCCAGTGAGGAGAAATGACTTTGACGTGCCTCAGGATATTTGGCTCAAAATAAAAGCAGATCTGAGCTCTTATTTCAAAATTGCCAAAGAGATTTTGAATACTCGTGTTTGAATTTGGCTCTTACTATACACTGGAGGCTATTTCAGAAGGGAAACATTTGTCAATGTGAAGACAATAGAAGCTCAGCTACCCACCCTAAAGAAGTTAGACTCACAGTACGGTACTTGTCGCTGTAGGTATGTGAATTAAAAGGCTGTTCAACAGTTTCACTTTTAGATCCAGCATCACTAAAATAACACTTTGGTTTTTGGTTTTATTTTTTTCAGAAATAAGACTTGGAATTTCCAGAGCTTGTTTTTCGCCAGCAGCACGAGACTAAGATAAAAAGTAGGGACTTTTTCTCTGATGGCTTCTATTCATTCCTTAGATTAACTTCTCATTCTTTCTGTGAAGTGAAATAGGCGATGCCTCTGAATAGAAAAAAAAATAAGGAATTAGCTATTTTGTAGTCTATGCCACTTATCATACTTCAGTATTGTTTTATCTGACATCTTTTGTGGATTCTGGATGCCTGCAGACCAACCAGACAGGAAATGTCATAGGAGCTGGTGCCTGAGAAAAATCACGAAGGAAGTAGATGTATTTATTTTTATATTCAGTATTTCAGAAATTCCTGAAAAGGGAAAGAAGCAGATGATAAAACTTTCTGAAGTTGTTTCTTTTTTCCCTTTTTTCAATAGATGACAAGTTAGATGTGGAGTACAATTGTAAGGTGTGATGTGGGTTACAGGGTAATGCGTTGGTGTTCTTTTTGTAGCTGGGAACAAAGTTACAATTCCTGAAACAGACACAACCCTTTAAATAGATCTGCAGGTAGAGCTCATCCTTCCCATCTGGAGATGAAAATTATAGGGAGTCAGTGATGCTCTCCTCCCCCTTTTGGGGGCTATACAGATGTTGTGTTATTGTCAGGTGATGAGAAAGAAGGTGGAGGGAATTAGGGAAAGCAAAGGGTCAGGAAAGCTTTGGGAACCAAAAAGCCAGTAGGCACTGAGGAAGGCGATATAACCCATATAGCAGGCTACTGAGGTGCTGAGAATTGAAGATTTGGCATCTGTCAGATCATTATCTGCTGTGTAAGCCATATAGTCAGCAGTACTCATACATATCCTCCAGGTTCATGGTTTTTCAGTTACTTGATCAAGATATGACCATATTAAAGATGTTCCTTTGGATGGAGTGCCTGAAGGGAATTCCTTCTTTGTTGATGCAGATATGTTTTCTCTCCAAGAGTAGTTCTCGTTTGAGTTACAACACATTCCTCTTGCTTTTATTCTTTAGGCATGATCATACTGTGGAGGTATCAGACACTCTTTGCATAGGGTGAAAGCTCTTCATTCCAGCTGCTTCCATAAAGCATCAGAAACTCTGTGAGAGGCTTTCTTCTACTCAGACATCCAGTATGCATTCCAAGGAGATCTTTCGTGAGATGGGTGGGGGCTGCAGTTTGAATGGGGGACCTAAGTATGAACTTGCTGTAATACCTCTACAATCTGAGGCTGAAGAGTTGTTGAGTCAGACTTAATTAAGTCTTAATTAAGTTTTTAATTAATTAAGAAGTGTTGAGTCAGGCATCTTCTCACCTGAATGCCAGGCCTTCCACTGAATGATTCTGCCCTCTCAAGCTCGTGGAACACAGATGCTTAACAATAAACATGTTGCATGTGTTTCTGTGTTAGGGCCCTGCATGGAAGTTATTATTCCAGCACTGGATGTTTTTAGCAGAAATCCTGAATGGTGGCTCTAGGTACAGCTGTTGGGATGGAGTGCCATGAAGTATTTTATTGCTGACCTCTTCTCCATAGGCCATAAATCACAAAACCAGTGGTGCAGCTTTGAATAGACCAAATTCTGCATGAGGGGTTAGCCTTTCAGCTTCCCCTCGTAGCCTCCCTGAGACAGTGCAGTACATTAAAAATCATAGAATCATAGAATAGTTAGGAAGAGGGTTAGAAATGTTGGGTAATGAACATGTTGGGTAACGTGCATTTTGGTCAGAGAGAGTTTTTTATCTCTTGGCTAGAGGAAATTAATGGAAGTTCATCATATAGGTATTTAGCAGCGTTGAAGAAGTATGAATTAAAGCAAAAGTTGAACATAGTTCTGAAATGGGTTTCTTTTCTTTCATTCCAAAAATAGGCTGAAGTAAGTTTCAGTTTCCTGAAGGACATTTGTATTTTCTGATGCCAGGCCAAAAATGATGTGTTCGGTATTTCCAAACTCCCTTCTGAGACACACAATTGTCTTCTCTTTGTCCAACAAAGCCTGGGAAAAGACTCTTTTGATTACTAGATTATTGGAAAACATATTTACATCCCAGTGCTTAATTCTTTTAATCTCTTTTGCCTGTAGTAATATTTCTGTAATATTTGTTACATTCCAGTCTTCATTGCGCTCTGCATGTGTCAGGTTTTCTTCCAGTTGAACACTTGATCTTACTGTGAACACTTCCTATAACACTTGATCTCACTGTGAATCTAGACACATCCTCTGGGTTTATCCCCAGCGTCCTCCTTTGTGCAATTTGAATAAAAAGCTTGATTATGTGAACTCTTGAGGTCAGCTGCTGATCTCTATACAGGCCAGCCTGTCCTGGAAATAAGCAAGCTGGATAGCCATTCTCCTATTTGCAAGCTGAGGCAGAGGATAGTAGGAGCAACAGTAAAGCACATGTTCTGTTTAAAATACACAGAAGGCTCACATTTGAAGTTGGGTAAAGAACAAGTTTTAAGAAATTTGTTTCATTTCTTTGTCAGATCTGTACTTCCTTTAATGATATTTCTTGGCTAACCCTGCTCTCGCCTGTAGAGTCTGAGTTAAGTTTGTCTGTCACTCAGTGTAATAGTCCCTCTGGTAAGGATCCAACTCCAGTGAAGTTAATGGCAGCTGTCCAGTTTAGTTTTACTGAGAGCTAGATCAGTTATTTCCTATTTCATGTTATCTGATGAAGGGCTTGATTACAGTTTTTCCAGCATGCGGATATGGCCTCCTATGTTTATATCTTTTTGTGTCTAGAAACTGATTTCCCAGAAATAGGGAGATTTTGCCTTTTCCCTGTCAGCTTAGCCTATGATTATTAAGCAGTCAGGCAGAAGAGTTTCATTTCTCGCTTCTCTCTGCCCGTGGTTAAAGAGTCTTTATTTGCAACTTAGCTAAGAGAGTACACTCTTCTTCACCAAAACCCATTCCAGTGAAATCACATTCTGTAGATGTTGTTACCTCCTCTGGATGGATTTTGGATTTCTGGATTTGATAGCAGTACTTCCAGAACAGTACTCTGCTTGCATTTGCTGACACTTAGGACATTGTTTTTAATTCCTCCTCCTCTAATAAAAATAATGATGAAGATAATAGAAATAATATATTATGGGAGAATCCACTGGCAGTTCCAGTGAATATCAGCTTTAGTGACTTTTGGTGAGGCATTGCTAGGTGCTTCAGATGGCCCTGGTTTATTGTCTTCAGGGTAATTCTTGGATTGTGTTATTTATTTTTTCCATCTTTCTGAACACTGCTGTTATTACAAATCATTATTATTTTGAAGACATACTTTCTGCCTGAAAGCACAGTTTGTATCTTCCTACAATCATTATGTCCCTTTTAAATTTATGAGTTTATGAGAAGTATATGAAATAAGTGGTTGATGCGTCTTATCTTGACCTCATGTGTTTCTGTAGCAGCTTGTCCTGTCCAGCTACCCTTTGATAAGGGTGCAAATGTAGGGGCAGGTGCAGCCAGGGAAAAGCATTAAAAAATAGAAGACGACACACTGACTCTAAGCCAGCAGAAGCTTTACATCCTCTGGTACTACTTTCACCTGAACATGGTGTTTTGGAGCTAGCATTAGGTTATTAAATGTAAAATCTGCTTGACTCAAAAAGCATCATGTTGATGTGGTGCCAGCTTTCAGCAGTGACATTTCTTTAGCATCTACAGCATTGTAACTTCAGCTTTTATTTTTTCAAGTTATTACTCATTTATTAGACATCATTGAATCTGTGCTGTTTATAAAATGTACTGTATGAGGGCAATATTTCACAGGCATCAAATGACCAAACTGTTACCTACAAACGATTTACGAGAGACATTTTAAAATAACATATATGTTCAGTTTTGAATCTCTTGCTGCTTTTATTTAGGGATTCATAACTGACCAATACAAACTACTCAAGCAGTTGAATAAATAAACAGTTGAGATCTGGAAACCTTCATCCATTCTTTGTATTCATAGCATTTCCCAATTGAAAATTAAACACTGAAAATGTAACTTTACTTTTTTCATAGCACTGTTGCTATATTAGCCAGTAATAGTTGTCCTCGAAAAGGTTCCAATCTGGATTCACATACCCACTGGAAACCAAACACTGAAAATAATCCCGGAGCTGTATTATAAACTGGTATTCTTCAATACATAAACTGGACATAGGAGAACGGAGAGGCATATCAGTGATGTAATGCGTACCAGTAACATCTTGAAAGAGGGACATTTTAGAGACATTTTTAAAGTGAAACTGGGAAGATTTGTTCAGTCAGTTAATCCCAAAAAGATGAGCCTGGGTCAAGCTGATCAACTTGGATCTCCAGACTTCTGTTATCTAACTTATTTCTTCATTTTTAAACTTAGGAATGGGCGTAACATCACCTCTTGAACTGGTGGTGCAGTTGTCAAGGGGAACACTGAGCTGGGTAAAGTTATTTACAGAATTGAGTATTGTTAGAAGTATTCTCAAGACTCAGTCCTGCAAAAATATTTACACTGAAAGCAAACTTGAACAACTTGTCCATCTGAGATACAGTGCCATTCAATTGCTGGGAATTACCCTCATTCTTTCATTTTATCAGTTGTTTGCAGGATCGGATCTTGCGCCTTTTATGTACAGTGGGCAGCGTTAGTATTCCCTGTTTTCCTGGGCTTCCAATTGTGCATTACAGAGAGCAGCAGAGGGCGCAGCCCGGCGTGGATTCCTCCCGCTCCGGATTTCCCCGTCCAGGGATTTCCCACTCCACCTCGACCACAGCCTCTATAAAGAGGACACTGGAGCTATGCTCGTGAACTGGTGCAGAGCAGCAGGATCTCACTGTGCTTCTTAACGGAGAACAGAAACCAAGGCTTTTGAACCTACTTTCTTTACATAGTAACAGCAATTACGAATGTTAAAAGAGATGGGAAGAACAAGCCAAGCTGTGCTAGTAATTTTGTATGTGTTCACGACTGGTAAGTTGGTGTGTGTTATTTGTCTTTATTTGGTTTTGACTTAGTTAGGTGTAAACTGACCTACAGTTTACTGCTAGGTCTTTATTTCTCTTTGTTCCAGTTACTTTTCCATCTCAGTGAACACAACTGGCAATTAAGTAGTTCTGCCAAAATGTCAGGAAGCTTTTTTTGACATTTATTTTCAGCTTTTCTGTGCTCTGCAATGACACAGTCATTTTCTTATTGAGTTTGCTAAAAGACAGTCTAGGAGACAACTGCAGTATATCAGTGCATTTTTGATTTTTACTGTCATCCCTGACAGCATCAGTCAAGTTTGGTACCGAATGTCCTGTTGAAATTCATTCTGCAGTTGTCCTTGCTAATCTTGCCACTCCTTGTCTCAAATGTTACAGTTTTAGAACCAGATCCACCTGACAAAAAACGTTATATTGTGCCAATGCATTTATTTTCACTGACAGTGTTGGGTTTATGCTATTTTATACATGAGAACTGCCTATTAGAGTCTCTATTATCTTTGACAAAAATAGCAATGTTTATGGGAAATTTTGGAGATGTAAACCACTGCATAAGCTTTATTAGTTCAACCTCTACATGCTGCTGAGTTTATGTCTGTTCTCTCTCTTGCAGTTAAAGCTTTTGAAATGGAGATTATACCTGCTAACAGAATTGTTAAACAGATCGGAGAAACACTCAGACTCACATGCAATACTACTGGCTGTGCATCACCAAGTTTTTCCTGGAGAACCCAGATGGACAACCCCCTTGGAGGAACAGTGAATAACTATAGGACATACTCTACCTTGACTATGAATCCAGTTAGCATTGTGAATTCTCATGACTATCTATGTACTGTCTTCTGTGGTGAGAAAGAGAAAAAAGAGAAGAGTGTCAAAGTTGAACTTTACTGTAAGTAAAAATGTAAAATTCTCTATAAGTAGTACACATTTGTACCGAATCAAGAAGTGTTTTTAGGTATGGTGGTTGGTAGTTAACTGATAATGCTGGGATAATGGGTCTGCTATAGTTCAACATGTATTCCTTGTAAGATCTGTCTCTTTGAGACACTTTCTGAGCCCCTTTCTGCTTAGCTTTCTGCACTGAAGGTTGTATGTACTGATCTTATTTATTCTCATTCTTAGTCATCCTTGAAAGCCAGAGCATAGACTGCCCAAAACATTTGTAAGGCTGGAAAAAAATAAAGAATCAAAGCGTTTGCAGTCTGCAGGGGAATGGTTCTGTTGCCTGAACAGCACAGAAAACAGGATAGCACCAGTGTATGGATTGCTCTGGGTGCCTATATTTAGGCAGCTGTACCGCTGTCTAGGTGCCTTGCTGGATTTTATTAGATCATTTGTGATCATATTTCAACAATGGTACAGGTATAATTCCTGTTAATGTATGAACTGCGTATAAAAGACCTGTATGTCTTCCTATCAAGATATAGCTGATGTCTGATAATAAAGTTGATACAATGTCATGTTCTGAATGTCTCTAAACTCAAGATGTTTGGTGTCTGGATCTTGCTCTTATGTTGACCCTACAGCTCATCTCTACTAGACTAAAGAAATGGATTTTATTCTTTTAGCTTTTCCCAGAGATCCTGTCATTGAGATCAGCCCATCCTTAGTTGCTGCAGAACCAGTCACTGTCATCTGTAAAATTCCTGATGTGTATCCTTCTCATTACCTGGAAGTACTCCTAAAGAAAGAGGAACATGTTCTTCATGAGGAAAATTTTTATGAAGATGACAGCACAAATGCAGAGAACAAAACTGTCAGATATTCGTTTAATCCCACGGCTGAAGATATTGGGAAAGAGATCACCTGTGTGGCCAAGTTACCCATTCCTAATATGGACTTTGAACCCAAAGAAAGAGTAACTTCTGAGAAACTGACTGCAAACTGTAAGCATTTTCCTTCTGGGCTTTTCACACCAATTCCTGTTTAATGTTAAGTTTCATGGAATGGGTTTCCAAAGTGTGTGCTATAAATAATTTATAATCTGCACTTCTTATTTATATTATTTATGACACAAGTTCAATTCTGTTGTATTCAGTAGCAGTCACTGAGTCATTAAATACCACTGTTGTTCATGATAGAAGTTAGGCAATGCCTACGGTGGGCACTGGTGCTCATTCAGAAAGTCATGACCACAAGAAAACTGGCAGATGCATGTTATTAAAATTGCTGTATTATGCTTAGCAGCTACAAATTTATAGTCCTGAAACAATAGGGAGACAAATGGAAGAATAAAAAACTAATAATAATTTGTATACATTTTGTCTAGCTTAGCTTTCAAAGCTGCAAGCTAAATGTCTTATCAAGCCTGGAAAAATTGTTCCACTGTGTTACTGGAATAAACATGATTCATTTGTTCTTGATATTGTGTGCAGTGTACCTCCAGAGAAGCTAGTGTAAAAGATGTGCATGTCATTCTTCATTCACTTACTGACCTTCTCTCTTTTGTTTTCTTCCAGTTGGCCCACAAAATACTGTCATTACTGCATCTCCAGGCAACTGGCCAATGGAAGGAGACACTCTAAACCTCACTTGTGTGACTGAGAGTAATCCACCAGCACAAACAGTTTGGAGAAAACATCTGGCTGATGAAAGCATTCAGCTTCTGACAACAAACAATGTCCTCTCTATTCCTGATGCCCATTTCACTGATTCAGGACTGTACATCTGTGAAGTGACTAATCTGGTAACAAACAAAACAGAGAAAGCAACTGTGGACATAGTTATACAAGGTACAAGTCTGCTTGAATTTAACCTGTATTACCCACTACCCAACTGCCTGTTGGGTTGGAGGATGCTGAAACACTGAAAATTAGGAAATGACTGGGGCGTTCCTTGTTATGTATTCAGGAGTTAGCTTTCAATACTGCTGCTCTTCATGGGCTGTGCTTTTCATTTCTGTGCTTCATTTTCAATTAATTCTCTCTGTGCTGCTGTTGTGCATACATACTACTTGCACTTCCTGCAATGCAATACTCAAAGTGATAAAAGAATCTGGAGAAGTGGTGATGTGGGGGACACTGTTCTTTCCTTGAAGTGCTAATGTATGTAGCAGTTTCACAGGGACATCATAGTCTCCTTCTTTGAACTTGTAATTTTAGTCATTAGCAGTAAATTTAGTAGTTATTTAATAGTAAATCAATTTGGGACATTATTAGTATTGGTATCAGTAACTGTATCAGTGTTAGTGTTGGTATTGTATTATTAGTATTATTGGTACTATTAGTATTATTATTGATACTGTTTCAATGGAGCCAAAAGTCTCAGATGGAGCCTGGGGCCAAAACTAAAGAGATCCTTGGGCAAGCAATTCCTGCTTTCTTAAACCCCTCCCCATCTTTAGTACTTTTGCATTAGTGTAAGAGCATTTTCTTTTGTCATGCAGGTGCTCCAGACATTACAGAACTCTCCATTGAACCTTCTACCACAGTTCAAGAAGGAGAAAATGTTTCCATACGATGTTCTGCTGAGGGTAACCCTTCTCCAAGGATTATTTTAAGGAGAAAACCTGACGGTGCAGACTTGGGGCCTTATAGTGAGGGGAGAATTCTCCTTCCATCTGTGACGTTCCTAAATGGAGGAGACTATGAATGTGTAGCAGAAAATAAGTTTGGGAAAAGTAGAAGTGAAATAACACTTAATGTGGAATGTAAGTATGTGTAATGTTTTCCCAGTCATTTAAAAATAATTAGTTTATGCTCCGCTTACTTCAGTGATAAATGTACCAATAAAATGAAACACCACCCTGTGAGTACAATAAACCCAGCCTAGTCCTCTGCTCTTCCCCAAAGAAAGGAGCAGTGCTGATGAGCGACACAAAGACATGAAAGCCTTAATGTAATGACAGACCTAATCCTAATGTAATCAGGATCTGGATGAGCATGAAACCCTTCTTAACATTCTTAGTTTTAAACCAAGAGTGTGGTAGCTCTGGCACTATGTGCTTTACTTGTTCCAAGAATGAGAAAGAAATTAACTTTGGGAGGCCAGCAACCTGAAATCCCATAGGACATGCTATATCCACCTCTAAAAAATCCAGTGATGATTAACCACAGGGTTCTTCCTTTCAGATGGACCAAAGAATACAATGATCTCTGTTATCCCTGCCACTGCTGTTAAAGAAGGAGAAACTGTGATAATGAAATGTACTAGTTCTGGCAATCCGGCTCCAGTGATCTCTTGGAAGAAAAAGAAGACTACTGGGGAGCCTGAGAAAATTTATACAGATGCAACTTTAACCATACAGAACATAAAAAGTCAAGATCTGGGGCTTTATGAATGTGAAGCTTATAACCAATTCGGCAAAGAAGAAAAAGATGTGAAATTACTTGTTCAAGGTTAGTAGAACAAGACAGAACGTGAGTTTTCTGGTTTATGTATTTTAGGTCCAGATCTCATTCTGTGAAGGACAGGGGAATTCTGTCTTTGATGTCAGTGGAGTTCAAGGGTGGCCTTAATGTCATTAAGTCATTTAGGAGGCTTTAAATAATGAAAGGTGAAGTCTGCCTTAGTACATCTAGCTTATGCAAAGGTCTCGTGGCAGTTGAGCTTCCATCACTCCTGCCAAGTGGCAGATGTATGCATGAGGCAGAGAAGATATGCAGTGCCTGTATGTTCTTCCAAATAGCTCACTGAAGCATCCAGATATCTGCATGCAAAAGATTCAAAGAGAGTGTACATGCTGAAACCTCCCTGTGGAGGGGCTGTTTTACAGTCCCTTGGCTCTCCTTTAAGTTACAACTCTCTCCTGTTCTTGCAAGCTGCATTTAAGCTACACCAAATACCGATTGCCCTGATAGCCAAGTTTCATTTTCAGCAGTGAGAGAACTTCTCTGCTTTAGCCCTGCTGCTTCTGTTTATTGCATGGCAACAGTATATTGCTTAGAGATCACTTCTGCCACTAGTCCATCTCTCTTCCTTATTCTTTACTATTTTTGTAACTGCGCCAAAAGATACACTTTCAGTTTTCCCTTCAAGTGCAGTGACACAAGGAGAAAGTGTTACCACCTCTTGCACCTTTATGGATGTTGCCTCTGTTCAGAGTACTCCGTGAAAAAAAATAGGTGATGGGATCACAACCCTTGAAACAGAAGGTGGCAAATTCTTCAATTCCATTAAGAATGAATTGTTTTTTAAATCCTGAGATGAGTTGCAGTTACTCACGTTCTTGTCATCAGTGGTGGGACCTTAGTGCTGACAAAAACTTCTGTCCAAAACGGCAGATGTACAAAATCATTGCTGCTTCAAAATCATTCATAGTTCCACTTCCACCTTTGAAAACAGGATGTAAAATTGTGGAGCCTATTGAAAAAAGTACTATTCTAGAACTCGTTCCTTTGCCTTTCCTCTTCTGTTGAAAGAGGACATGTGGGGCTGTTGGTCCTTGTCCTTTAATGAACTCAAATGAATAAACAATGAATTTAAAATAAGAAACGAAGAAAAGGCTCCATATAGTGTAGAAGATATGCAATATACTCCATTAATTGACAAAATGTCTGTCAGCTGACGATTGCAGTGTGTGAAGGATAGTGACAGAGTAGTGTCTAAAGTTATATGCTTGAATATTATGTTAAATCCCTTCACAAAGTGAACTAGTACTTTGTGTGTACAAGCTGCTGGTACCTCATGAGTTTTTCGCTTCTGTTTATTGCTAAATCCTACCTTGCATTTCTTTTCAGTTCCTCCCCAAAATATCACTGTGTTAGTATATCCATCAGAAAATGTTAAAAGAAGGAGAAAATACCACTATTACATGTAGCACATACAGTAACCTACCATCAGAGATGGTCCTGAAAAAGGTCCATCAGGAGAAAGAAATTATTCTGCCATCAGTGAACAGAAACTTTATACTCTACAAAGTCACCAAAAATGATAAGAGGCAGATATTTGCTTGATGTTTTCAATGAGGTTGGAAACAACATCACAGTGATTGAGATAGCTGTTGTAGGCAGGTAGATCTATTGCCCTAAACTTATTTTGTTCATACTTTCTAATGAATTTTGTGACAAGATAAGCACAACTAGCTCATGGCTGAACCTTGTGCAACAATACTGCAGTTAACCTAAAAAACACCCAAAACCCAACAACCAAACCAAACCAAAATCAAGCCAAATCCTCAGCACCAAACAGCTGGGGAGAATAAGCTGTATTTAACCTCCTTTCAGTGTAGGAGGTGTTGTCTCTCCTACTCAAACTTGTGCAGTAGCTTTAAAGATAGGGCCACATGCATGAACAGTGAAACTAATCCAGAGAAAGTTCTGTTTCACAGATAGATAGATCTAAAGATTGGGCTTTTTTAAACATTGTCTTCTCCTGAAGTGTGGTTTCCAGGAGGTAGAAATGTCCCAAAATGTTTCCTGGGTATAATACATGATACTCTTGTATTCTCCATGAAATCCGTCATATTCTTCATTGTAGATGATATCAGGTGGGTTTGAACTTGCAGAGCACACTCAAGACCAAGAATAGGATTTGAAGTGTGTAATATGAAGTTACTACCAAAAAAAAAAGGCATAAGGAAAACGTTTTGAAATGTGCTTTGTGCAAGAAAACAGAACTAATGTTCCAAATGAAGGTCATGAATAACACTGCTTTTACAGGAATATACGTGTCTCTTTCAGTCGGTTTTTACACAACTTTTTTCTCCTCTTATCTCCAATTTCAGAAAGATTGGAAAAACTGGATCAAATGATCCCACTGATTATTGCATTTTCCTCTGTGACAGCAGTAGCAGTACCTGCAGTTGCAATTTTGATCTACGTGTCAAGAAAAGCAAAGATAAATGGATCCTACAGTCTTGTAAAAGCACTCAGGCTGAAAGTGTGATCCCATGAATAGAAGTCTAAGTTCATAATAAGCAATGTTATTTATTGTTGGGACTGGTTCTACTTTTCTGTGGCATACAGTAACAAACAAGTGACTTAAGAACACCACCACGTGATAGCAAATGGATTGTTTTCCTGTTTTGATAAGTATTTTGGTATTTCAATTAAAGGAAAAACTGGCATCCTATCCTAGAAGTGGGTAATTCACTTCTGTGTTGAAGCATGCTGAACAAAGAGTGCCTTGGAGAACTAAGTTTGTACATAGTGTATCATTTGTGTTGTAAATGTGTTCAACTGACTATCAGTTTGTAAACTTGCACCCTTACTGCAACTGTACAGGGAAATGTTCAGTCAAAGATGTAAATCAGCATTACTTGAGCTGATCAGATGATAATATTTTATTTTGTATTACCTACAGAGCAAATGTTTTTAATACAACTTGTCTGCTTGTGGTAATGTTTGGAAAATGTTCTCTTTTCACTCATGTTGCCATAAACCCTGTCCCTTCAATGAAATTCCACAGTCACTGGGCTATGCATTTCTGATAATTTAAATGAATTTAAGCTCTCAAGGCTCATGTGTGAAACATTCTATTTTCCATATTACTCAGAAAGTGCCTGGGATTATAGCCTAGTTAGTTTTAGGAAAGCTGAGGTATTTTGGTAAGGTTTAATCATTCTCAAATCAATGTCAGAATTTTGTTATTTCATGAGGAGCCAGATCAGACCCTTCATGTAGAGTCGGCTGCTGATAAATATGCTTTATAGATTTCTACTGTGAAATAAAACCACCAGTAGGTTTCTTTGACTAAATCCCCCTAGTGATTCTGTCAGAATACACATTCCTGTATGGAATATATAGAATATGGAAGAAACCAGGGAAAACCATTATCTTTAGCAACAGCAGATTCAAGTGTCATGGGAAGCCTTAGTTGTAAAGGCAGAAGCAAAGCAGGCAGTGACCTAAAGGTATAAGAAAGGGGGAAAGGCAAAATCAGTGCAGCCTCAGCAGTGGTGGTTGTTTCCTGAAGGAATGCCCCTCCCAAGCTGCTTACTGTGGAAAACTAAACCGCTTGCCTAACAATTTTGCTTTTAATAGACAACTGTGCCTACGTGCTTCACCCCGGTTAGTGCTTTTTATTCACTGTACACTCTCTCCAGTGTGCTAATGGCGAAGAAAACAGTGGTCTTTCCATGCAGAGGCAAAGATGAGGGTGAAGGAGATGTGGATTTGATAGCATTCTCCCTTGCATCCCGTTTCCTGGCTCGCAGTGCTGCTTTTGACTCCTCTGGTTGGTGATGTTCAGCACAGAAGGCAAGGCTGTGGGAGGTGCAGGCGCTGTGGCTGAGATGTTGAAGTGTATCTAGTCTCAGCCTCTATGTCAGGCACAGGAAGGTGGGTTTGGCTCTGCCAAACTGCACACACAAGGTTAAGCAGGGATATGTGAAAAGAGTTTCTTTGCATCATACAAACAGTAGCAATTGCCCCCAGCAACACTACAGACACAAATGTCTCGTGGTAGTTTGCTGTGGGGTGAGGCAGTGGTGCAGATCTTCCATCTCATTTTCACAGTGTGTTCAGCAGCATGTTGTGCACGGTAAATCAGTGCATACAGGGTCTCCTGTGCTTATCTTCTGTTGGAAAGGGAGGCTTGGAAAGTGGAGGTGTATCAGAAAAACGGGATAGCAGTGTGGACTTGGCTTGGAGGAATGTGAGCATGCAGTAGGAGGGTGAAGAAAAGATTGAAGACAGAGGAGGAGGAGAGCTTTGACAGGCCCATGACATACATTTCTTGGAGGTGGTGCCAGGCATATTTATTCAGAATGATGTCAGGCCTGTCTCAGTGCTGTCTTGTGAACAAACCACAAAGCATGATTTTCCCATTGTGCAAAACTTTGGTGCACTCACATTTTGCCTATTGTGTATAGCTGTGGTATGTGTAGTGCAAAAAGGATGGTTAGAAAAGATACAGAGAAAGAGGACTGGAAAACAGGAAAATTGGAAATGTCTGTGACTTTCCAGTTTGGAGAAAGAATTCTGAAGGAGGGGATGTGACTGACATTTTCCAAATTGTGAGGGCAGCTGATAGCAAACAACAAATGCAGAGCTGCTGTTTGCTAAATCATGCAATGCCATAACTGCAGGGCACGCAGGGTAAGGGGAAAGAGGCTTAACAAGAATAATAGGGAGTGCTTCTTTACATAGTGAGTGGTGAACTACTAGAAGCTGCTGCAAAAGGTTGTGGAGCACAACAGTGTCAGTTGGCTCAAAAGGGGAATGAAAATATAGTGGACTAAAAGTCCATAAACAAATACTAAAGGGAATAGGCAAAAATGTACGGTATAACATCCCTGACTCAGTGGTGCTGAGCCATCCTCAGGGAATGCATGACAAGAAAGTGGCCAGGTTTGCACGCTCTCCTAATGTAGTGTCTCCCGCTATTGGAGACGTGCTGCGGTAGTTGGATCACTGGTGAGATCCAGTAAGGAATGTCTCACCTTCTTAGGCCTCCCCTGAGCAGTCTTGGGCCAGGCGTTAAGAAGGGGCTTAGCAGTTCCTGTGCTGCTTTTCCCTCTCCCGTTGTCCCTTAGGAGAAATAAAAACAGAAAAGATGAGTGAGAGGGAAAGAGGAGCCATACTGCAACAGTGCTTAGGTGCCTGTGTAGGCTACCCTGGAAATTCCTCCACAGGTTCCTCATATCCCCTTGGCTGTTGGTTTTGCCAGGATTTGTGATACAGATACAGACCGTAATATCTACATGTCTTGGCTGCCCTCTCAGGTTCTCTATTAGGCATGAAGTCATTTAAGTCAATAGGAGTTGACCTGTGATTTCCACAGGGCCTTTTCCTTTAACCCAGGAACACTAAGTTAATAGGTAGAACTTGTAGTGCTCATTTTAGGAGAGGCTGCTGTTGGGTGGGCAGCAAGCTTCCTCTCAGTGAAATCACAAAGAAGGACCTTGCCAGGGGATCTCCTGCCCTCCTGCCTGATTCTCGGTGTTTTCCAGGACACTTAATGATTTGGGTAAAAGCCTCTGCTATTGGAGGTTAGGTTAAAAGTTCGCAATCAAATAACTTCTCTTTTTATTGAAAATTACAGAAGGAAAATTGTTTCTGTTTGCACTATTTCTCATCAAGCAAAATGCAGAACCTCTGCCCTGGCAAAAAGGCATCAACAGCAGCTCCAACCCGGCAAGTGCTTTCAGAAGGGGTCAGAGCCACCTGGAGGTCTAGGTAAGAGTCCCTGCCATGGAGCCTGTCCTTGTAACCAAGAAAGTGCTCTGCAGAGCAATGGACTGTGACAGGTCTACTCAGGTTTTCTCTACAGAGTTACCTCCCAGGTTACAGAGTTGGTTTTCCCCTTGCCCAGGCTTGTGCTCTAGCACAGCATTTGCCCTGGTGTCCTCAGTGCAGGGGGTTGTCCCAGCAATACCGTGCTAATGCTAAATGCTAATGCTGAAATGAAGCTGGGTTTTAAAAGGTGATGGCAAAATCTCCCTCCCCACAGCTAGTCCAGGATGTGCTCTTTCTTCAAATGTAAAGCTTAAACAGAAGAAAACGAGTTTTATAAACTTCTCCAAGAATGCTTTCAAATTATTTTGTAGGTGTACTGAAGGGAACAGTTAATATATCCAGTGACAGAGGTGCTGTGACCTGCTGGAGGCCCTGTGTTTGCAGGAACAGACTTCCCCGGGCTTCAGGGACTAGCAGGGTCTGGTCATGATGTTTAAGGTCATGATGTTTAAGGCCAAATGATAGAATCACAGAATCAACTTGGTTGGAAAACCTTTAAGATCGTCAAGTCCAACCGTCCCCCAGCACTGCCAGGGCCACCACTAACCCATGGCACTGAGGGCCTCGGCTACACGGTGTGTGAACACTTGCAGGGACGGTGACTCCACCACTGCCCTGGTGATGTTCTGGTGTCTTGGGCTGCAGCACGTCATTCATCTTCATAACCTGCTGCTGGACCAGGTAATTCTCTGAGCAGACTATGTCCCCTGTAAAGAACTGGATTTTGACTGAACATTCCTCACAACTGGAGAATATACCATTGTCCTTGGTGATTAGCTGTGCCCTTTCTGTTGTGTATACAGGGCCTACTTCCTAGTCTAATTTGTCTGACCTTTCACACCTTTCTCTCCACAAGGTAATCGCATACTGTAATCGAGCCATCTCTTATTTCTTTGCTGAACTAAACAGATTGAGCTGTTGTAAGCTACTTTTCTCTATAAGGCATTTCCTACACAGTAAATAATCCTTGTGGCCTTTTCTAAATCCCCTCCAGCACTTCAGTGTACCCTTTAACATGGGGCAAAAGACCTGTACGTGATCCTCCAGTGCTGTTTCTGCCAGTGCCAGAGGCGATTCTGCTTCTTCACCCCTTCTTTCTGCCACTCTGCTTCCATAAACAGCCTTTTTTACACTTGCCATCTTTTTTTGTCAGAGATTCACTGCAGGGAATAAAGAATAAGTAAATTCCTTATTCCCATTATGGTTTCTCAGGGCCTTGTAGGATGCAGTCCCTCAGAGCTGTTCTTGGTACATGTTTTTGAAACAAAAAGCTGTGCGATACAAAATCAAATGTCTCATGAGTCCAAATACCTTGGATCTAATTATCTGGTAATGCCTATGTTCCTTAAGACAAGGCTCACTGGAACTAATTATGTTTTCTATCCTTTAATCCCTGGATCAGTTTTCCCATTATTTAAAACTTTGTCATACCAACCAGTCTGAATTTTGCCCAGAACATCCAGCTCGCCAGTCAAAAACTGACAAAAGTGCTTGACACTTCTCTGTGTTCAGATTGAAGGCCACTTCACCTTTAAAAAGAAATGAGAGAAGCAGTTATGTCAGGGAAACCACTTCTCTTGTGCCGTCTGTGGTGTGGCTCAACAGCCTGTAAGCCTTGCAATCTTTTGGGGTCCACATGTTCTATATTCTGCCCCAAACTGAGGCAAGTAAGGCTAACAAAAACATGGTAATGCAGGTAAAAAGAGTGATGTGCTTTGTTGTTAGATACCAGGCATCTTAGTAGTTAAAATGTATTGTTCTACATGCCTGGGTAGCCACCAGGTACCAAAGCAGGAAATCCCCTCTCTGTCCCTCTGCCCTTCCCATGAGAGGAGTCCTTCTGACCTGTTGAAGTACACAGAATGGCCAAATGTGTGGCTATGAGATTCAGGGGTGTGAAGTTCCCCTCACTCAGCTCTGTTCTTGATTCCTGTGGTGGTTCTGCCTTGTTTAAGGTTTGTTGTGAATGGAACAAGGGGAACAGGGGTTTTGGCAGGTTGAAAATTTGCACTTACAAGGGCACCTTTTGTTTTTTGCCATGAGAAGAAATTTAGACATTTAAATCCTAAGATTTGTGCCAGGACTAACAGAAGATTTGTTTCAAAAAGAGGCAAATACATATTTTATAAACAGATGTGACAGAGGGTCAGGTTTTCTGTGCGCATGTGACTTGAAGCAGTCACATAATGACTTCTTTTTTCATTGCAATAATGAAAATTAGACCTATATGCGTTAGCTGAACCAGAAAGGAGCATATGAGGGAAGCAGGATGACTTTACTGCTCTTGCTGTGCTTAATTGTCAAAAAATTGCTGTTATTTTTTCTCTTAAATATTTTACCTTTCCTTTGAATGAGAGGCAGATATGGGATATCTGCTCTCCCCAGTTGAAAGAGGTGGTGCCATAGATGTTGCATGAATTCATGTTCCCAACACAGATGTCATGTCTTGAACAGTATCACCTATTTCAGACTGTTGTTCTTTCAGATTTTCTAAGGGCTCAGAGACTTTCAGTGATGGAGACTATCAGTTTTAACAGTGGTGGAACTTGGAGGCACTGCTGCCAGTTGAGCCCCAGAGCCTCTTTGCTTTGGCTAGTCAAACCTAGTAGATAAAACTGGCTTTTACTGCTAGTTGCTTGATGTGCATGGAAAAAGCCTGATCTATATTCTTTAGCATTACTTCTAACATGCAGCTGAAGAGAGAACTTCAGGAAATGGGGTTGAGGTATTTACTGGCATTGTATCTTGACCTCCTTTTGTTATCCTCCTCCTTTCGTTGCTTAAGCTCATGGGCTTAAGCAACAAAATCTTACCAGAAGTGGTGTATTCATTTGCTTGTTTCAGTATCAGGAATACATGTAAAATAGAGTTAAAACATGACTGCCTTCAGTTTTTAAAATTACATCCAAAACATATCTGCTATTGTTTCTGTTGATTCCCTGTTCAGCTACAATTCAGGAACATTTTGTCCCTTCATATATATCCAAGCATCTTAACAGTAGAGTGAAGCAAGATGGCATGATTCTTCTCTATTTAATACTTTGTCCAGGCATTCTCATCTGAAAAGCATACAGAAATAAACACTTTAGGGAAAAAATTTAGTCTTTGTAGATAAGCTCTGGGAAAAAGGAAAGAAAAATTCCCTCTCACAAACGAAAAGCAATTCCAGCACTGTATTGTTGTTACATGTTTTGTTCTATGGTCACAATGGCCTTGGTGTCGATAACAGAGCAGGGATGGAGCAGACAGCAAGTTTCTGTTTCTGTTGATTAAAGAACATTAATTCTTTTGAGAAACTGGGACGATGTTGGTATAAATCATTCTTCCCAAGTTGTCTGAGCTGAAGTAAGAAGCAAGAACATGGTAAATTAGTGCTCTACTTGCGTTGTCTGCCAGCCAGAAAAGTGGTCTATCAGTAGAAGCAGCTAAAGAAATTTACAGAATAGAGGAAAATTCATTTCCACGTCTAAAGGTAAATTCATAAGCTGAAAATTCTGTGTTCAACATACAAACGTACTGAAATATCCTGTTTATTTTACCTATACACTTACTGACAGAACTTAATTCTTCTTTACCTTGTTCCCTGTTTTGTAGCAAGTATCTGTAGTAGCAAGCAGTTGAAGAGCACACTTTACCAGCAGCCTGCATGCTTATTCCTTTTTCTTTCCTGGGTCTAGCTGACTGTTAATTCAATAGAATGGAGCTGTATAAACCTCCAACATGTGCAGTTCTTTGGACATGAAAATCCACCTCCCTAAAGCTGTTGTGGTTTTTGCTAGAGAAGCCTTCTTGTTGAGAGACAGGTGAGTAGATATGAGAGGCATCTGTGTAGCCTTGGGCTTGTTTGAATGGGGAAGTAAAGGTATATACTGGGTGAGATTAATGCTGGCTTACCCCCAAGCTTTCTGCAACCTTTTTTGAGTGCACACACATGATTTTGGAACCAGGCCCAGGTAAGGAGGTGACAAGGTAATTGTAGAAAGGCCCAGTGAAAAGGAAATGAGGCTCACTTTGAGGTAGAGTGTAAGAATGACCACACTCAGTCAGGTAATTTTTTAACCAGCAGTAGGTGAAAGTTAATGCCTAAACAATGTTATGAAAACAGGTATTGTAATACGTTCTCCAAATGCACTCCCAGGCCTCAAAAGTTCTGAAGCTCAGGAGTTTCCTGAGTCAGAACTTGCTTTACTCCACTCAGTAAAGTGTGATGCATTTGTTTTCTGTTTTGTCACTTGAAATTCTGTAAATTCAAAGCAGGCACCACATCCTTGTTTGCAAGGAATGAAGTACTGTTTTGCTGAGTTCAAATAGCTTGTGGTGGCACGTCTGAGGGCTTTTGAAGTCTCTGTTTCACACTCTTTTGGTTTGTGTTCTTTTCCAAATGGAAGAAAGCGGGAGAAAGTTTGAGCAGTCTTTCAACACTGAGCTGTCTAGATGGCTAGATAATGCCCGGGACAGAAGAGAATGGAGTGTGAAGGACTCTGCACAGCATTGCCGCAAGCTGTCAGCAGCAGGAGGGAGGGATATGGCTGTGATCCCACAAATTATAGCTGGAGGGTTGAACGAGCCAAATCTATCAAGGAGTAATTCTGCATACAGTCTGTATTGCCAGTTGCTGTATGCAACACAGTGCAAGTGAGTAATCAATTCCTTTCACATCTGAAGAGATCTCACTTAGAGATTTAACATTTGAATTATTTTTTAAAGCAAATATAAACAGATTGGATAATTCAATTAAAAATTAGGTCAAGTGTTTTCTATAGAATTAGGGTTGGGAGAAAACCTGATTATTTTTAAGAGGAAAGTCGTAATACTGATGTAATAGTAACAGGGTAGAGAACAGTAATAAAACAGATGGGAGAGAAATATTAGAGACCTTACTGAATTGGTAGAACATTTGAAAAATCTCATAGAATTTTATGGAAGATTGTTTACATAGTTACTCTTTCCACTGTTAATGACAAAAACTTTATTTCAAGGTAGCATTTTGTATGATTTATCAAAATGAATGTGAAACAATAGACCAACAGCATGAAGCACAGATGAAACGAGCTTCTTTTGTCGGAGTATGTAATCAGAGCTCAAGTCTATGACACTTGAAAAGAGAAACTGTCAGTTCTGAACCACAAGATTAACATCCCTGCCTGAACTTAAAAGATGAGTGCCTCTTTTTAGTTGTATCTTTCCTGCAGTTGAACTGTCAAGCACAGACATCTTGAAAGCCTGTTTTTTTGAGTGTCTTGAAAGAGCCATCCTCAGGTTCCTGGTTTTTTTATGGAAGGAGGCAGAAGTCTGCAGTCTAGATAAAGGAATGTAGTACAGTACAGCGTCTAGGTGACCCTGAGATTATGGCCCATACGCACGTTTTACAAAGAAACATATTTCATATAGTATGCTTGATCAATTTAATTCTTGATTATTTAATTAATTTCATAATTTTAAAGAGGTCACAATTAGGTTGAATTCAAAGCATGAACTTTTTGGAGAATGTACTGATGGCAGGTTTGAAAGCCAAAGTATGAGATATTCCTGAGATATTCAGGGACTGCAGCAACAGGACAAGGGGTGATGGGGTCAAGCTGAACCAGGGGAAGTTCAGGTTAGATCTAAGGCAGAAGCTCTTCCCTGTGAGGGTGCTGAGGCGCTGGCACAGGGTGCCCAGAGAAGCTGTGGCTGCCCCATCCCTGGCAGTGTTCAAGGCCAGGTTGGACACAGGGGCTTGGAGCAACCTGCTCTAGTGGAAGGTGTCCCTGCCCGTGGCAGGGGGTTGGACCTGGATGAGCTTAAGGTCCCTTCCAACCTTAAACCATTCTATGACTCTATGATTCTATACTGCAGGCCTACTTTTCCATCCCATTAAAGCTGTTTTGCAATTTGAATTTTGTAACCTGCAGATATGTCTAAATACTGTTGCTGGATAAAAAACACAGCTTAGAAGGGCAAAGTGCATTTCTGGACTGATTATTGTCTTTCAGTATCCCTCCACTTAGCAGGGGTTAGAGAGAACACAGAGCCAGTCTCTTCTCAGAGGTATACAATAAAAGGACAATGGGATACAGTCAAAAGATGTGAGGAGGGAAATTCCAATTGTATGTGAGCAACAAATTCCCGGTGAGGGTGGTTCAGCACTTAGACCAGGTTGCTCAGCAGCTGTAGAACCTCTGGCCTTGAGGATTTTTACAATTCAGCTGGAAAAGACCCTGATCAACTTAATCTAACTGTAAAGCTTGCTTTGCTGTGAGTGTGACATTGGTCTTGATGATCTCCTGTGGTCATCCCTGCCTAAATTTTCTCTGTAGCTATGCATGACAGAGGCTTCCACAAGATGCTGTTGCTTGTTTTGCAAGGGGCAATTGTAGTTCACGTACAAGGTTAAATGGAAAATGCTGAAGCAGGTCAGTACACTGCTCTTTGGCAATGAAGAGCAACCAAAGGTTTGCAGGAGGATGTAAGAAACACCCCTGGAGACAGATTCAGGAATAGCTCCTTCTACAGTATTGAGGTTTTTGGATATCAGATATATAAACGTATCTCTGCAGGCATGAGACTTAGTCTCTCTTCCAAATCAGTGGTAGTAGTCATAAGTCTAAATGTCCAGTCATCTCATGACTCTTTTTAAAGTGCTGTCCCAAATTGCTTCCTGTGGAAAAGAGTTGCATAGTTTTATTACACACTTTGTTAAAAGTATTTCCTTAGATAGGTTTGAAACACTTCTCTTTTCTGTCCCCTTGCTTTGAATTACGATGCAGGAAGACTGGAAGTTTACCATCTACCATTTTTCTGCTAATGGTTATCGTGTTCAATTCTGTCTAACTCCTATCTTTTCTAAATGAAAAACCCCAAACCACCAAAATATCACTCTTTTAAGTGTTAATGTTTAGAAATGCTTTTCACATGTGAATAATCTCCTTCACCCTCTCCAAAACTTCTAGTGCAGCATCACCTTTCACAAGGAATGATCAGTCTGGTACTTTCTATTCCAAATGAAGTTCCATCATTTAGTTACCTTAAAGGAGTTCTAATGTTTCTTGTATTATTCTGCATCTCATTCCTTGCAGATCCCAGTATTTTGTGACAAAGTCTGGCTGACACCAGAAGAAGACATTTCATAATTTCCAACCCCAGTTGCCCATAAGTAGGCCAAAAGGAGAGTCTGCTCCTTACTGAAAACTAATTTCTCCAACACACACACACACTTTTTTTTTTGCTGGGTTAAATCTTGTCTGGATCAGGTCCTGAATCCAAATTGCTGTAGGGTCTTACTTGTATTCAGGCTTGTGCAACCAAGCTGGTGGTGGTGATCATCAGCACGATGACAGAGTCCTTTCTCCCACACTTGCATCCATTGAAAGTGTCAGTGAAACCAGTTACTCCTCATAGCTGACCTTCTTTTAACCACAGATGCATACTCAGCGGACACCTTTACTGAGCTTACCACAGTGATCATGGTTTGCCTACTTAGTAGCACGCACACTAAACTTTGAGTAGATTTAATAACTTCATCTAAATGTCCGTTGGTCAGCATGTCAAACAGCAAAAATTTCCTGTAGGAAGTGAAAAGCAGTTAGCTTTCCTCTGGAAGTCTTTGATGTTTGTAAAGCCTGACCTGGATTTTCCAAGTAAGTTGACTGAAAACCATTTTCCATTTCCCTGACAATTTGAAGTGTATTTGATAACCACCTTTAGGACTTCCTTTAGAGTATCCTTGACTGAAAAGTGTATTCAAGTAAATCTTTATTCCCAGAAAGAGTTTAAGGTTGTCTTGACATTCTTTTGAACGCAAAGACCTGTACTGTAGAAATAAATGAGGTTTGTCAAGTTTATACAAGCTTTAGCCCTTACAAAGGAAGATGTGTTGCTGGGCTGTACTTCTCCTGCCACAGCCTTGCAGTGCTTTGCAGCCATATCCCTTTCCTTTTCAGAATATTGCAAATGGCAGTAAGGATCAGCCATCCATAAATCATCAATATCAGCAGAAGCCAATTAAAACATATAGTTTTGGTCACTATGGAAAATTATAAGAACTTTCAGTGCAGGGGAAGGTCAGCATGTTCTGTTTTTAATGAATAAGCATAGAGTAAAAGAGAGAAGTTTTTACTTCTCGTTGGTGTTAGTTATAGGAAACACATCTTCTGCTCTTCTCCTGTTTGAAAGTTCTCATTTGTACATCTCTTCTGGATTCCCTGTTCATACAATCATAGAACAGTTTGGGTTGGAAAAAGAACATTAAGATCATCCATTTCCAATCCCGCTGGTGGATCAGGACACCTCGTGCACAGGACAAACCCAGGGCTGTGAGCTGCACCAGGGTGCTCCCGTGTTCACTGCCCCCAGAGAAAGCCTGCAGCCTGCAGCCAGGTGCCTTCCCTAAGGAACCTGGTGAGCAGATCTGTAAATGAATGTATGCTCTGAGTTACTTTCAGCAGTTTTGCCATACAAGTGATACATATTGGTGTGCCAGCAGCTTCCCAGAACTGTTTTGAAACAGCAAGTTAGTTAAGGACACATACTGTTCCTGTCCTTGTATTATCATGCACTTGCTCAACAATAACAAACCTCTCCTCCCCAAAAAAACCCAAACTTTGTGTCAGAATCCGTGAGTCAAGAACATAAATCTACAAATTGCTGCTGTTTGTCTTCCTACTACCTTCTCATGAAGAAACTGCTTAGGAAATAATTTTTCCGTGATAATCTGGGGTCAGCTGGGTTAGACACATGTCTTTGTAACATCAAATTTAGACAAGCACAACTCTAGTGTGAACTGACATCTGTCCTCACAGCTATTTAATCCCCTGACCTAAATCTGGGTGTTTGTCACCACTGCCAACACTACTGCTATTTGCTTCTAATATGAAAAGGGGAACTTATGTCTCTACCTGCCTGCAGTTGTGAGGCTGTGACAGAGTAGGTTTCACTCTGTTAATTACTAAAACCTGTGAACTGTTTATGTAGAAGCTGGTGCTGTTTATGATGGGGGTTTTAGATAGAGGAAGATACTTGTTTTAATATCTTGGTTTAATATGAATAGCTGCAATTTAATTTGATGGACCTTTAATTTGACTTTGTTAAGAGATTTGTCTCCTTTCCGAATGGTTGAGTTGCAATGGTATTGACAAGGTAAGAAGTAACTAAATTAAGTTGGTCCCTCATCTTTTTGCACCAGGCGTAAGTCATCCCAAAGGCTAACATTCATTTTGTTAGTCTTTGAAATTACCATGATGCTCACACAAAGTAGCAATCTGAGCCAGAAAATAATGCATTAACAAAACACAATGCCTTGTGAATGTGAAGTAAATTCAGTACACCTCATTGAGGCTTCAGTCTTTTCAGGACTGTGATCCTATGCCACATGCAAGATGTGTGACTGTAGAGCTGCGGCGGTTGCCCTTAAAAGGTTTTCCTCTTTTCATGCATAAAATCCTAAAAATTGCCACAAAATTGCACTTGGTCCTAAGCTGAGGCATTAAATATGTTCTGTGCTTGGGTAAGTTAATGCTCTATTGGAACAGCTGTGGTACAGCACACAAGCTGGGTGCTAGATTTGGTTCCAGAGAGGAAGGTTGTGTTAGATTTGAACAGTGTATGAGGCACTTTAGGACTTTGGAGAGATCTGTTAGCATAAAAAGATAGGGGTTTAGCCTTATTACTATCAGTGATGTGCAGAAATCTTCAAAATAGTTATAAACACCAAAGTCATTAAAAATAGGCAGTGCAGCTAGGAACTGAGAACTGGGGATCCTGAAAGCTACTTCTTGACTCAGTCTTTTCTAATATGCCATTTAGCAATTGATTTCACTTGTCCACGTTTTACCTTCCAGGCATAAAGTGAAGCTTAATTGGTGTAAATCACCTTGTAAGTGCTAGGAGAAAGATGCTGGGGCAGAAGAGTGCTCTTCCTCATATGTTGGTCGTTTGAGCACAGGGTAGATAAAACGTGTAGGAGTAAAATGCTGGAAAAGAGGCTGTCAAAAGTTTGATCAAGTTTTCTTTAATCTGTTTGTGGTGGTTTGGGTGTTTTCCCTGGGCTTTCTGTGGTTTCTGCATATCTTGGTTTAATTGAAGGTCAGTCTTACACTGATGTGAGAAAAGCCGGTCTTGGGTTTTTTCCTGGATGAAGTTGGGAAACCTCAGGAATCTCATGCAAGTCATTTCATGAAACTTCCATCACAGCTTCCCAGCAGTTTAGTCTCAGGCATGCTGTGAACAAAACTGTCACCTAAACAAGAACATCTAAAGGAAAAACATCCTTCTTTCAAAGATGCCTGTTGTCTGTGGGACAAATAACTGTTATTTTGCTAAGGACTGGGAGGTAATTGCAAGCCTTCACAAATCTTTTAGGGGTTGGAACTAGATGATCTTAAGGACCTTTCCAACTCTAATCATTCCGATTCTGTGATCTCCACATATACAGTGGGGATCTGGTTTTGCTGGAATATTTGACTACATGGTCATCTAGACTTTATTCTTTAGTTTGCGTGAGCCAGAACTCCTGCCTACACATTAAATCTCACTTTGTCTAAGCTGCCTGAGCCAGAGGCTCTCCAGAAGGAGTGACTCAGGCATGGGGATAGCTGGGTTCACGTGGAAGTCCTCCCCCTCTAGGCTTTGTGGGTGCAGCTGGCTCCAGGAGCTTGAGCATAAACTCAAGCACAGCTACAGCACAAGATCATAGAATCACAGACTAGTTTGTGTTGGAAGGGAGTTTAAGATCATCCAGTTCCAACCCCCTGCCACGGGCACCAGAACTGCACACAGTGCCGCAAGTGGGTTCTCACGAGAGCAGAGTAGAGGCTGAATTTGCTTCATTTTCATGTGTTTTGAAGAACAAATTGTTTGATGCAACAAACCCCCAGTCAAACTCTGTAGGAGGATGTCTGTCTCCTCTATTCATGCAGAAATAAGGTAAATCCCACACTTCGGTGTTCCTTGTGTTCCATATGGTATCATGAAGCACCATTTCCTGTAGCTGTCTCTGCAGGCAGAAGTTAGTGCTGCATTCGTGGGAACTGAGCCTCTACCCAGTTAACCCGCAGGAGGGGCTGCAGATATGTCCTTGAATGCTTTCTGCATCTCCAATTGTAGATTAAAGGAAGTAAACAGGGTTTGCAATGACCAAGGTTAGCTGGAGCCAGACTGTACTTCTAATCCTGTAATTTAACAATCCTGTGATACCGTAACAGTTCTGTAAGTAGATGTGAATGTGAGTGGGGGGAGGAGAAGGGAAATAAATGTAAACTTGGAGGAAAGGTGCGGAACACGCATACACAGGAAAGTCACTTAAAGCAGAGCATGGAAAACAAAAATAGAAGCAGAAAAGCAAACAAAAGAACAACAAGAAGTAAAAAAGACATTCTTTTTTTTCTTTTCTTGCTTTTTTGATCCTATTTGTCATAAGTGCTTGGTTCCACTGCAGCTGAGTCTGCGAGCTGGAGATGCTGAGAGTGGTGAGAAGCAGTGCAGAAAGTGGGTTGCTCACTTCTTCACAGATACACATTACAGCCAGTGATACAAAGCAAGTGGATAGTGACTAGGGAGAGAGAATGAAAAAGAAGGCAAAAGAAAGGCTTAGATCAATTAAGGTCAGACTGTGTAATTTAAACCCGCTAAGGATCATGTGATATGTCATGAGATGGTGTGGAAAATGGTGCAGGTTTTGCTGAGATTTCCTTATGTCCTTCTGCTGGATTTTGAACTCATTTATCTTACCCACACTCCTGGTGTGTCCAGGGAGTCGTGGCTCCTGGAAACAGGCTGCCTGTGACTTACTGGAAACTTGAATCTCATGCAGTCACGTGGTGGGAGAAGCAGCTTTAAGGAAGCATGGTTGGATTGCCGTGGCTCCGAGACTCGCACTGCTGGACGCCGGGAGCCTGGGTTTGCCCCTGGTGGCCTGTGCAGCCCATGAAGAGTGGAGCATGGAACCATCCAAATGCTTGGTGGTTGCTGTTGAGACCTAAGTGGGACATGGGTGTGTTCAAACCCCAGTTCTTCCTGCAGGGATGTCTCTGTCCGTTTGTAGTGTGAGAGACCAGCAACCTGTTCATTAGAAAGACAGCAGGAATCAACCATCAGGACAAGAGGTGGTAGGGGTTCCTTCTTTTCACAAAGTGTGAGTTAAAGCATCACCCAGGAAGTAAGAGGTTCAGGTTGAACTTCCTTTGCCAAAAAGGATTTAAATAGTTTTCCCTTCTAATTGCAGCACTCACTAGCTATCCAATTTGCTCTTCTCCTGCATGATAACCAGAGTGGCTGGGGTGTTCTTAGGGAAGAAGCTTCTATTGCTTCTGTTTCAGGAGTATTAAATAGTCATTGGATAAAACATATCTCTGAATTCTGTCTAAATGCTTGGGCTTGACTCTTCATTGAGTAGCAAAGCATTTGAATTGTGCTTATTTGACAGAGAACATATATAAATAATAAACAGGATACAGGAATCTGGCTTGCAGTCAGAGGACATAAATCTTGTGGTCCTGGAGGTCACCATCTCCTGAGACGGAAGCAAACAGATCTAGCTAAAAGCACAGTTCCAAAACTATTTGTGCTGACTGACCAAAATCTGTTAAAAGCAAGTCAGTTCAACATCATATTGACCTTTTCTCTCTGGCAGTGGTTATCATTGATTCAGTTACCTTAATTCCCTTCTGCAAGTGCGAAGGGTTAATATAGAAAGCATTTTTTGGAGTATATGGCTTTTTGTGCTACCTTAACCCATTCTAAATATTCTGTTTAATTCTTACTTATCAAATCTGTCTTCAGCTGTGCAGATTTTACAACTGATTAAAAAAAACTGCAAAGAAAACTGAAATATCTCCTCAGCTTCGGAGGAGCTGAGCACACGTCAGCACTGTAACCTGCAGTGGGAGCACAAGTGGCCGTTTCTGGACATAAGGCTCTGCAGCAGCATGGAAGTACTCTACCTGGGAGCAGGCCCTGTTCTGTCGAAAGACAGAAACTTTTAAGAGATTTTAAAAGTGATTCCAAGTTGCTTTTAAAATTTTGCTCCAGCAACCCGTTCAGTTTGAAAATTGTGCTGCAGTTGGAATTCCTGAAGTGAAGGAAATCCCATGGGAATGTTTTCATCCATCAGCTGCACAGATTCTTAGATTCTTTTCACAGCCCTCCAGAAAAAGCAGCAGCTTAGATTGATTTTTCGGGGGGGTTTATGAAAATGTTCCTTTTTTAGCACTGAAAAACAGAGAAAGAAAAAATATGGACTCATGTTATTTTGGAAGGCTTTTGAGACCAGAGACTTGTACATTTTGGAATGGAAAGAGGAAAAAAAACCCAACCCAAACCAAAACCTCCCACGACCAACCCACCCAAACCCCACATTAATGGTACTATTAAGAATGTTTCAGCTGAGAAGTCAACTGTGTGTAGCAAAATCACTGGTAAAGCTGAGGAGCTGGAGGTTAAAGTGCAGAGCTCTGATGTGGGGGGTAATAAAAAGATGAAAGGCTTGAATAGCTAGAAGGCCCAAGATTTGCTGGGCTTTATGGGATGTAATGTTGAGCTCTGGCAGTTCAGTTTAACTTGCAGAGTCTTCCTTTGCAGTTTTATATCTGATAATTCGGTTACGAAAATGAACTCTCCCACATAGAAGAGAATGCTAGCAATCTTGTTCTGATAAGAGATTCCTACAGCCCCACCGAGTCACTTCAACATAAGGGGCCATGTGCTTCTCCTCATTCCTGGGGACGAGCCCACTGAAGCTCTCTCAGGTTTGTCAGCACGTGCTGGTATTCCCTGTTCGGTTGGAGCCAGTGCCTCCCAGTAGTGCTTCAGAGCACCTCCTTTGACTGACTTGGATATTCCATGAACTTCACTGCTATGAATTCAGAAGCTTTCTTTACACTCACATCTTAAAATGTACTGATAGAGGCCCTAACTTTTAACCTATCCTTGGACAGAGAGAAATGAAAAACCTAAGGAAGAGAGGACTAACTTACCTGAAAGGCAATATAACTGGTAATTTTGCATAGCTGGGAGAGAGCATAATTTAGTTGCTGTGGAGTACTCACAGCAAAGTGTAATTCAAAATCAGAGTAGTCTGTGGCTAAGTTTTTGGGGGGGATGATGGTAAAATAAAAGTGATGGAAATGCTGTTCACTCTCCCCTCCTTTCTTTGCCAAATGCTGTAATCTGATCATCTTTTTCACTTACGGATATAGCCCATATTCCATCTTCAGTTATTTAAGTGTAAATTTCTTTAGTCATGGTTTCATCGTATTATAAGCAAAGGGTCGCTGTTAGAACAGCAAAGTCTTGACCACTGTTTCTAAAACACAGTACGCTGGAATATGTCTTAGTCTGCACAGCCTTTTTATATAAGACCCCCTTCTGATGAAAAGGGAATGCTTGGATGCTTTATTAGTCACTTTTCTGGTTTGTAATGGAATATAATGCCAGTATAGGAAAGTCCACAATTAAAACAAGCCTGAATTTGTTCGGGCTGAGATAACATACACTCTACTGGCACATTACTGGATGATGCATAAACTTCAGGTCAGCTGGAGTTGTATAAACTAGGACAGTTCAGTGCATGTAAAATTCTCTGTTTATACAGAGGTCTCCATGTGGAAACATCATTAACCCCTTTCACAAATTGTCTTTTTACACAGGAATCATTAATCTGGTAATGGAAGTCTTCATTCCAAAGAAGACCTATCTGGTAGTGGAAGTCTTAATTCTAAATATAGACAAATATATTTGGAAAGAGAAAAAAAGAAATAATTCCAAATGTTTTCTGAGCGAGTACGATTTCTTCTTTTAATGGACCTTTGAAGACTTCCATGGTATGGCAGAAAATTTGTCTAAAATTTCCTCCTAAAAACACGTGTGCATGAAGGAAAAGATGCATATTAAGATGCAAGAGATGCGTTGTAACAGTCCTCATTTGAAGGTGAAGCAGAGTTCCTTGTTCTAGCATATATCCTATCATTGATGGATTCCAAATGCTTTGGATTTGGAAAGCATTGGGCAGGAAGCCTCCTGGGCAGCTGGGTGGTACAAAATCACGCAGCTTGTAGTGTGAGTTTCTCCATATGTTTCCTCTAGAAGAGCTTGCAGCTTTTAAGTGGATTTATCAGTAGGTTTCCTAAGCCTTGAACTTTGCTCTTCAATGCACTAGTAAATCTAGGATTAAAGGTAAAATTCTGCCTGAGATTATGCAGGGCTGTGTGCCCACTCGGTTTACCTCAGGCTTTGCAGACTTCTCTGCAGTCAAACCTTAGGGAGGCACCTTCCAGTTGACCTATCGTACTTGATTTTCGGATACTGGTATTGCTTCCTAGTCTCTCCAGTCACCAGCAGATCAAATCTGTGTTTGCATTCACTTGTTTTTAATTCAGGAAGATGTAGCTCTAATTCCAAAACAAAATCTCTCATTTCCATTGTAAAGAATTTAGTTTGGCATTTTTCCCCCTTTCTTTGGTATAGTGCTTTATTTAATGTGTGGCTCGTTGTAATAGTGACAGTTATAAATAACCTGTGCTGGCATACTTTAGAGAACTCTTCCTCACTGTGTTCAATGATCATCAGTTCCAGACAGGGAACTGAGGATCACACTGAGGTGGGAAGGGGGTGCAGGAGGGCTCAGGTCCAAGCTCCTGCTCAATACAGGGTTGGCCAGGAGCTCAGGTTAGGTTGGTCAGGGCTTTGTCCAGCCTGCACATCCCTTGTTTCAATTTCCCCCCACTGACTCTCACCTTCCTGGCGTGAAGGGCCTGGCTCTGTCTCCTCCAAAACCTCCTTGCAGATGCTTAGCAAATCCATCCCAAGAGGAAACGGCCTCAAGCTGCACCAGGGGAGGTTTACATGGAGCTGAGGAACAATTCCTTCCCCAGAGGGTGCTCAGGCATTGGAACAGGCTGCCCAGGGCAGTGCTGGAGTCACCGGCCCTGCAAGTGTTCACACACGGTGTAGCCGAGGCCTCAGTGCCATGGGTTAGTGGTGGCCTTGGCAGTGCTGGGGAGCGGTTGGACTGGATGAGCTTAAAGGTCTTTCCACCCTCGTTGATTCTGTAAGTGTGAGCAGCAGGTCCAAAGAGGTGATCCTGCCCCTCAACTCTGCTTTTGTGAGACCCCGCTTGCAGCACTGTGTGCAGTGCTGGTGTCCTTAACATGAGAAGGACATGGAGCTGTTGGAGCAAGTGCAGAGGAGGCCACGAGGGTGATCAGGGGCTGGAGCAGCTCCTGTATGGAGACAGGCTGAGAACATTGGGACTGTTCAGCCTGGAGAAGAGAAGCTGCGTGGAGACCTCAGAGCAGCTTCCAGTGTCTGAAGGGGGCTACAAGGATGCTGGATGCTGGCCTACAAGGATGTATCACTACAGGGACTGTAGCAATAAGACAAGGGGTGATGGGTTCAAACTGAACCAGAGGAAGTTCAGGTTAGATCTAAGGCAGAAGCTCTTCCCTGTGAGGGTGCTGAGGCGCTGGCACAGGGTGCCCAGAGAAGCTGTGGCTGCCCCATCCCTGGCAGTGTTCAAGGCCAGGTTGGACACAGGGGCTTGGAGCAACCTGCTCTAGTGCGAGGTGTCCCTGCCCGTGGCAGGGGGTTGGAACTGGAAGAGCTTTAAGGTCCCTTCCACCCAAACCAGTCTGGGATTCTATGATCCTCTCCCCAGGCTGAGCAAGGCCCCTTCCCTCAGCCTCTCCTCACAGGGATCCCACCCCAGATCACCTTGACCAATGGTGTCTTTCTTGTATGGAGGGGCCCCAAACCAGGTGCAGTATTCTCAGCATGGTCTAGAGAACTGTAAATGTTGTACTAGTAATTAAGTGACCAGAATGAGACGCATAGGCTCAGAAGAGGAACAGTTACCAGCTGAAGTAGATTTAAGGCAATGAGAAGTGAAAAGGTTCAAAGAAACTCTTTGTGAGAGTTAAGAGAGTTCTGTCAGAACCAGAGTGTAATATTTCCTGGGGAACCTTTTGTAACTGGCTGCATATAATGCCCTTACACATAGAATCATAGAATGGTTAGGGTTGGAAAGGACCTGAAGATCATCTAGTTACGTGTCTTGAGACTTCAGTCCCCACGTATCTCAGTGCAGTGCTTTTCTCTGACCATCGCATTCATCCGAACACAATTTGCTCATGGAAGCACATTAGAGACACACAGTTTGAGAGGATTAATCCCATTTCCTAGGTATATAGAACTTGTGAGTCATTGCCACTACTTGTTTGAGCAGTATTAAATGTAAGCATCTTAGTTGTATCTATACACCCACACTGCAGTTTTTATATAAGATTCAAATGTGCCTGATTAACATAAGAAAACCCAGTGCATATTTGTGGAGCAGGTACAAGCAATGTCTCATCTTTCCCTGAACAAAAGTTTAATACATTCCCACAAAGTGACTTAATCCAACCTTATCGCTACAAATTATATGATTGTAAAGGGATATAAATGAAAGATACAGAGCTTCAAGTAATGCACTGCAATTATTAGTTAATATTCCAAAAGGATAGGAAGTTTACAAAGAGAAAAGCTGCATCACTCACTACTAACAACCAATTTGCACACACTGCGTTCATTTTAGGAATTAATTATGCTGTAAAACTAAAGCTGAAGTATATACAGCATGTACGATGCAGGAGTGTGATGTGACGGGACCTGCGGCTCATGTTTTGACTTGTAGATTTAAATCTAAGTGAATTGAAAGTAAATGTAAAGGCAAAGGATTTCGATTTTACAATGCAGAACCCTGTTGAAAAGGGGAAATAGCACCTTGGCAAGATATGAACTATGCTAGGAGTCCTCATGCTATGAATTCTATTACCTCAATTACAATTTATTCAAGTATATATGGAACGAAGAGGATAATTACTTTCTATAGAAAAAGAACAGGAATTATGATAAGTGTTTCCTGGTAAGAGGACACCATGAGGTGACAGGATGTGAACTGGACCTGGGTAATAAAACTCTGCGTGTGCGCACACATGTGCGCATGTGTAGCAGGGACTATATGTGTGCTTTTGTGTGGCTGTTTGGAAGGTCTCAACTTTTCCATGGGGATTTTTTGCTCAGCTGAGATTTGGTTTGATTTGTTTGTTCTCATTTGCCTTAGAAAAAAAACCTGAACATTTTAAAATTCTTTCCCAAAGGAATTTTTAGTTACAGACCTGCTTGCAGGAAGCGCTGGCTAGATGCAGGGTTTCTGATGTGAGATAGTTCTTCCAAGGTTTCACTAGCTCTTTCTTTTATTTGCTGCAATTGTTCCAAGACAGGGAAAGGTTGGACTTGATGCTCTTTTAAAGGTCTTTTCCAACGCAGTTGATTCTCTGATTCTATGATTTGTGGGATGAAATTCTGTAGCCCTGCAGACAACGTCTCAGGTGTGCAAACTGGCATAGCTTTTCAGAAGCAAACTCCAGCCAGCCTTTGAGACCAGATCATGTTCAAGCTGATCCTGCCTTTCATACATAATGCAGTATGTGCACAAAGTCTGCCTAAATTTAAAAGATTTGATTTAGCTGTGCTTTTATTCATAAGGTTTTCTTAACAGGACAGGAGCTAGTGATGCCAGTTTATTTAGTCTTTAAACCACCTAGGCATTACCGCATAAGTATGCTTACAGCCCACAAAGACTCTATCAGGCAAGAAAGTGGGTCATTCTTGTTGGATCGCTGAAGTGAAGCAGTGGTTACAGGGCAAGAAGTGTGAGGCAGTGGAGTGGTTTCCACACACCAGCAATCCGAGCCAGGTAGAAGTGATTATATTATTTTTTCCTGTCACGTTTTCTTCTGAAGAAATAGTGAAGAGCTGCTGGATTGCACCCAGTTAGTGGTGCTTTGAGCAGGAGGTGGAATGAAGTTACATCCCACCACCCCTTCAGCAGGAATCCCTCCGTTAGAAGTTAGATTAGTCAAGTATATGAATGTTTTAATTGTGGAAACAGGTAAAGATTCCAGTGTGGTGAAAAAGAGGTGGTTTTCTTAAGCACAGAAATCAATCTTCTGGGGACTCTCTTTGAAGTTCTTTAAAAAGATACATTCAGAGTTCTTCCAAAAGGGAACGCTGACCATCATTGGCAGCGCAGACTGGGAATTCCGAGAGGTGCTCTTCAACCGCAGCCAACCGCGGCGTTCGCATCCTTCAGCGGGGATCTGCTGCTCCCTTCAGACCGTTCCCTGTATGATCAGGCATTGGAACAGGCTGCCCAGGGCAGGGCTGGAGTCACCATCCCTGCAAGTGTTCACACACCGTGTAGCCGAGGCCTCAGTGCCATGGGTTAGTGGTGGCCTTGGCAGTGCTGGGAATGGTTGGACTGGATGAGCTTAAAGGTCTTTCTATGATTCTATTATTAGATAAAAGAGCTACTAGTCAGAAATTAACAGCATTCCATTCGTTTGCACTGGTTTTCAGGTGGGAAGAACCCTGAAGATAGTCAAGCATTAAAGCTGGTGAAAGTTTCTGTATATCAGCAAAGGATGTTTGTGTGTTAGAAATGCTTGGTAACACAATGATCTTTCTTAACAAGACAAATGCTACTTCGTGTTACATCTTTAGTTGTTAAGTTCAATAGCCAGAACTGAGGAAAAAAGATCTTAGAGCAAAGGCTACAGAGTGGGCGGTGGAATTAATTCAAGCTTCCAGAGTGCCGTTTTGGTTAAGTGAATCCAATGCTGTGGTTCAGTTCTTCACATACAAAACAAACCAAAGGGTTTGCACCACAATCAAGGCCAGATTCGCCCCAGGTCTTCCTTACTTAATCTACAGATGGGGGATAACACAACTGGATTTTACATGCCTAAACACACCTGTGTGTATCTGCAGTGCTCAGTGTACATACATGTACATGTGTGTTCAACAGCTCCCTAATCTCAGCTGGAATTAAGTACTCTCCTTAAAAAGAACAAACAAGAACAGCTTGGTGAAAACACAGACCCAGTTAGGACACTGACAAGGACACCTGCAGAGAGAAAATCCAGCCAGATAAAGTTACTATTGTGTATTTGGGATGTAACGGGGTGCATGGGTTTAGCTTGTCTGAGAAAGCTTTCTAAAACAGATGAAAAGGGAAAATTTAGAAGATTATTTAATGCATCTTCTATTATGCATGTTCTTTCTGCAGGGAGAGAAATTAAGCTTCTGAAAAGTGACTCTGTAGCCATCTCCCAGTAACACATCCTGCTGAGACAGCAGCAAATACAAACACGAGGCTTTCATGCGGTGCTACTGCTTTATTATTTCCTCACACACAATGTAAGCAAAATGGTTAAGGAAGAACAGCGATACGGATCTGATGGTGCACTTCATTCCATGAACCTCCTAACAGAAAGGTTCCCAAAGGAAAAACTTAGTTTTTTTAAGGGGAAAGAATGTATCAGTATTTCTTCAAAACTCATATATAGTTATTTTCTTTGGGTGAATCTGCATTCTCCAAGATCTACCTGAAGCTCTCACATACACATAATGTATTGTCGGTGCTGTCCTCATCGTGCTGCTACTAATAGAGGAGAAAAAAAAAAGTCAAGTTTCCATTTTTCACACCCGTTTCTCAGCACTCCAAGGAAAAGCTCCACATCAGCCTTGAGGTTACATCGCTCAGGTGTGACAGAAGGCTCCTCCTGTTCACAGGCACCTATACATCCATTGCCATGTAGTGCAATCGCTGAGGTATGTTGAGTTTGGCTGTTGTCAGCTTGCTGCCTGTTTTTATAGTATTATTTTTAATCCCTATAAGTTTGGGTTTATCATTCCCATTCCTTGGCACTCAATGATGTAGGTATCTTTACTGGGATCGTCCTCTTCTGATTTTGTCACAGTAAATTTGGCCTATAAAAGGATTAGAAATATATCACTAATGAAGTTATAACAGACATAAGATTAAATATTCAGTATCTGACGCCAAATAAATGTATTGCCACGTGTTTATGTCTATTACAGCTTTGACTGATCTCATTAAAAACCGCTTCAGTAAAGGTAGTGAAAGTTATCTAACCATGCTAAAGGCATTTAACTCCAAAGTAGATTCATTTTCTACAGGTAACCCCCCATATAAACATTGTAGGAATTATTCTATCATCACCCTTGTCCTCCAGGATGGAGGGGGCGGGGAAGGCATAGCCTGTTGTGTCAATGAGCAGCTGGAGTGTATGGAATTCTGCCTAGGGAAGGATGACAGACCAGTCGAGAGCTTGTGGGTCAGGATTAAAGGGAGGGCAGCAGCAGGCGATGTCACTGTAGGGGTCTGCTACAGGCTACCAGATCAGGTACACACAGATGGGAGCAGCCTTGCGCTCGCAGGCCCTTGTCCTCATGGGGGACTTCAACGACCCCGATATCTGTTGGAGGGACGGTACGGCCCGGCACAAGCAATCCAGGAGGTTCCTCGGTTGTATGGAAAACAACTTCCTCCTGAAAGTCATAGAGGAGCCGACAAGGAGAGGTGCCATGCTTGACCTCGTGCTGACCAACAGGGAGGGACTGGTTGGAAATGTGATGCTCCAGGGCAGCCTTGGCTCTAGTGATCATGAGATGGTTGAGTTTGAGATCCTCAGGACAGTGAGAAGAGTGTGCAGCAAGCTCACTGCCCTGGACTTCAAGAAAGCAGACTTTGGCCTCTTCAGGAACTTGCTTAGTAAGGTTCCATGGGATATAGTCGTAGAGGGCAGGGGGGCCCAAGGCTGCTGGTTGATATTCAAGGATCACCTGCTCCAAGCTCAGGAACATTGCATCCTGACAAGAAGGAAATGGGGCAGGAAGGCCAGGAGGCCTCAATGGATGGATAAGGAACTGCTGACCAAACTCAGAAGCAAAAAAGAAGCTTACAAGAGGTGGAAGAGAGGACAGGTGGCCTGGGAGGAATACAGAGATATTGTCTGGGAAGATAGGGATCTGGTCAGGAAGATAGAACTGAGCCTGGCCAGGGATGTCAGAGATAACAGGAGGGGCTTCTATAGGTATATCGCCAACAAAAGACAGACTAGGGATAATGTGGGCCCTCTCCAGAGGGAAATGGGAGACCTGGCTACCCTGGATTTGGAGAAGAGACCAATCTTGTTCAACATCTTTGTTGGCAACATGGACAGTGGGATTGAGGCGCCCTCAGCGAGTTTGTGATGGCACTGAGATGTGTGGTGCAGTCCACACGCTGGAGGGAAAGGATGGGATCCAGAGGGACCTGGACACGCTGAAGAAGTGGCCGATGCCAACCTCATGAAGTTCAACCAAGCCAAGTGCAAGGTCCTGCCCCTGGGTCGGGGCAATCCCAGGCACAGCTACAGGTTGGGCAGAGAAGTGATTCAGAGCAGCCTGAGAAGGAGTTGGGGGTGTTGGTCGATGAGAAACTGAACATGAGCCGCTTCAGTGTGTGCTTGAGCCCAGAAACCCCCCGTGTGCTGGGCTGCATCAACAGGAGTGTGAGCAGCAGGTCGAGGGAGGGGATCCTGCCCCTCTGCTCTGCTCTCGTGAGACCCCACTTGCAGCACTGTGTGCAGTGCTGGTGTCCTCAACATCAGAAGGACATGGAGCTGTTGGAGCAAGTCCAGAGGAGGCCACGAGGATGATCAGGGGCTGGAGCACCTCCTGTATGAAGACAGGCTGAGAACATTGGGGCTGTTCAGCCTGGAGAAGAGAAGCTGCTGGAGACCTCAGAGCAGCTTCCAGTGTCTGAAGGGGGCTACAAGGATGCTGGAGAGGGACTCTGCATCAGGGACTGGAGCGATAGGACAAGGGGTGATGGGTTCAAACTGAACCAGGGGAAGTTCAGGTTAGATCTAAGGCAGAAGCTCTTCCCTGTGAGGGTGCTGAGGCGCTGGCACAGGGTGCCCGGAGAAGCTGTGGCTGCCCCATCCCTGGCAGTGTTCAAGGCCAGGTTGGACACAGGGGCTTGGAGCAACCTGCTCTAGTGGAAGGTGTCCCCGCCCGTGGCAGGGGGTTGGAACTGGTTGATCTTAAGGTCCTTTCCAGCCCAAACCATTGATTCTATGATTCTGTAATCAAGTTCAGCTCACAATACCTGCTAAACCGCATTGCCTTGTTACTTGATGACACCCGATGGGTAAAACTTCCTTAGCTCTTGGACTCACCTTTGTCAGCTGCTCTGCAAAGTGTATAGCCGTCTGCGTATGAAGTGTAATTGGTCCGCTTTTCACTCTGGACACCCCGTTTGCTAGCGCCATAAAAATGATCAGCTGAAAGGGAGGGAAAGGTAATTATTAAGTAACTCTTCAGATCGTAGGAACTTACTGATTTAAAAAAAAGGAAAAGTCTGTAGGTGTAAAAGTGTGGTCTGCCAAGTTTCAGAGAAGCTCATGATGCTGATTGTTAAGAGTGATTTAAGGTGCAAGCAGCTCGGAAGTAGTAACTGTAATGCTTATTACAGAAGGCCTGCTTCTTTTCCACAGTGGAGTTTGCCATTGAACTCCATTGCTACATTCAGCTTTGCTCTCCCCTACCCTCCCGCACCCAGACCCCAGATTGGAGCTTACCTTCGTGGAGGGAAAAACTCAGGAAAAGGCTTTTTAATTCTAACACTTTCTGATCACATACTCACCAGACAGCTATTTAAAAAATACTCGATTTACAAACAGCACCATGACAAGTACTCTGAAGAGCATGATAGAACACTGAGCAGCTCCCGTACATACTGATTTTAGCTGTGGCATGTTTCTACCAATTGTACTGTGCACACTTTGGGAAAAGTAGGATGGGCCCAAGACCTAAATGCTTTGTACTATGCTACACAATAGTAACGTGCAGCCAGGTGTTTACAGCTAAGAGGTAATGTCATCCCACCTCGAGCAGCCCAAGATTCTCCTCAGGCTGTGCTGTTGAAAATAGGAAAGTGCAGGGTCTTAATTCCCCAAATGAAGTTAGGTGAGCAAGACAAACAGGAGCACCTCCTAGATGTTCTGTTCTCTAATAGCTGCACTTAGTATCATTCTTCATATGTAACCAGGAGCTATTTTTACTCCCCTACATGGAATGCCAAATAGAAGCAAATTCCTGCCTCTTTCTTCCATACCTAGTAAGAGTTACAGGAAAGGAAAATTCAAGGGTGTTGGTGCAAAGCCAGGAGCATCTGTGGTTCCTAAGAACTCTATGTTATTTGCTAATCCCAGCAATGTTGTGACCACACCTGCAAACCTCCTAAAACTTCTAATTATCAAATAATGATGTAAAGCCTTGCTTAGCTGTGGAGATAAGAGTCTAACTTTGAAATCCACATCTCATTCTTTCTCTGTTCAGATTTATATTCCTTACAAGTAATACAGACATGTTCTTGCTACTTCAACTTCAAGCAAACACACACAGGAGCCTTACTTGGTCTTGCAGAGAATCATCCACAGTTCCACCATGTTTAAGATTCCTAAGCAGCATCTCGGCTGCTTCAATGCCAACCTTGTCAGAATTCTTTCCTAACAACAGGCAAATCCAGAAGATTAGGATGCTGCCAATCATTATTTAACATTTTAAAAATACAGAAGGAAGAAAAAAGCAAGAATTTATCAACTTTTTAAACCTTATTTCTATGCTTTTGCCTCAAATATCTGCTTAAAAAACCCCTCCCATCTGAAGATGACATATAATTCATATTTCCTAAGCAGTGTATGGTTAGGAGAAACATTTTATTCAAACCACTTAAAAGCAAAATCACTCTGTTCCTTTTAATCTAGATACACATCTAGATTTGCTGTTGGACAAAAACTTCACAGTTAAATCACAAAGACTGTATGTTTTTAAAGTCCAGAAGCATTTTCAACTCAGTGATCCTTAACAATCCATTCTGATAACAGGTAAGTTGAATAATTCTGTTCTTTTGTTACTGCGCAGAAGCAGCTTAGTAGAAAGTGTAAGATTCTATTTACTAGAAATGCTTAAAATCCACTCATTTCCAGTGTCCTTTATTACTAAACAACACCCATTTAAAAATGCAACACCCAAAGCATCAGCTTGTTGAACAGATTATACTTGAGATTCCTATTTATTAACAGTACATGAAGTTAAATCCCAAAGAGGTATACCTCATGGAATTCTTACCTCTCTTGCCAAGTGATGACCCAGCTAACAAACAACCCGTTGAAGTCTCTGCAACAACACTAAACAGAAACCTCAGAATCAATATTAAGAACAAAATCACTTGCATTACACCTTATCAGCTATGTAATCACAACCTAGCTGATCAACCAGCAAGATTACATGTATCAATAGCAAGTTTGGGCTCATCTTACATGATTCCACTTCCAGTCCCAAAGGCTTGATCATCAGGTTCTCGAACAGGCTGAATGTTAATGTAAAGATCTCTGATTTCTTTTCTGATGCATCTCACTGCTGCTGCTGCCATGTCTTTTGCCAGCTAACGAGAGGTAAAAACATTCATTAAATTACACAACTATAGTAATGCTTTTTCTTTCAGTTACATTACAGTGAATTATTGCAGTGAACCACTGAAAGAAGGGGCTACTTTATTAACAAGAAAAACAAAGGACTGTTATAAACCCCTACAAGCAAGCACTGAACATCATCTGTTCTGAGAATTTTCCCTCAAAATTAAGGTAACATTAAATGCCAAAAAAAATACAATTATAGTGACGTATGTAGAAGCTTCAGTATCACCAGAAATTCATCTTTTCTCCATTCACAGGGGGAAAGATTTGAATTTAGTCTTGATTATCCCAAGACTTATCGACTGTAAAAAAACCCCAAACAAACAAATGAAGAAACCCACCCCACAACATTATGTACAGGATATACTCTATAAAATATCAGATATGAAATAATAGTTTTAAATCACAGGCAGGTGGGGGCTTATCCCATACTTGTGACTCTATCATAGCCAATATTCATAGGTTTGGAGATTTTAAGACCAAAACCAGCAGCCCGCAGCTGTTCAAAAAGTAACTCAGTTTCTCCTCTTCCTTCCCCTACTAATTGCTAGGCTGTGTGTGAGGAGCCTTAAGGAGATCCTACCACTCATTCTCTGTGAACAGAGACAGGACAGGAATAATAGAAAGAAGGGGGTAAAAAGGAGCAAATTTCCATCTATTTTATCTTTGGCTAAACCTACCTTTGACTTGTTCTCTCTAATACCCTTAGCAATGGTTGAAAAATTTCATGCAGTCTGATCTCTGCCTATTACATTGCACCGTAAATCCCATAAATCTCTGAACAAGGGCCACGATTTCAGATTTAAAATAATCCACCTAAATATTAATGACATGTAAATGAGATATGAGATACCTGTCAATATATGCTAAAGACTTTTGAACAGTCACAAGAAAGATCAAGGATACCATCCTCATTTCCTGTTGTAGCTGATACCATATTGCTAAGCAAGACATGCATTTCAGAAATGTCAGAATAATTGAAACCATTTAATAAGGCTACTTTTAGTCTGTACGTGAAAGACTGCAGAATACAGGAAGAGTAGAGGTATGCTAAGTAGATTGCATGCTATTTTATATAGATATATATGAAGTTAGATACTATCAGAGCTATTCTGAGCACTTACTTTTATAGGCAGTGCTCCAGCAACAAATGCTCTTCCGTATATCTTTGTCACTGTGCCACGTTCTGTTAAGTTTATTGGGCTCAACTCTTTGACTGGTGATATCTGGATTACAACTTCACCTCCTCCCTGAGGATAGTAGCCCCTGTTTAGAAAGAGTCATCAGATATAATTAAATGCAAAGATCACAAGGCAACCAAGAAAAAAGACAGAAGGCTCTTCATGTATTTCATCATACATTTTTATGTTCTCTGTTGAATTTACATGATGTGCCTTAGAAATCTGTATAATAAAATTACATTCTCTGACAGTATTACCTCATAACACACATCTTAACTACCTGATGCCAACATAATTGGCACCTCAGGAAAAGATCAGTAGAGTACTGCCTGTTCAGCATGCACATGCCTCAGGGGCAGCCCACAGGAAACAGTACCCAGCAGCTGAAGTCTCAGCGATGAGAAAAAGACACATTCATCACATGGTGACAGTGCACCCGGGGCAGCTGATGCAGATTAGTTATATATTATAAAATCATTCCTCAGCTTGACCGAGGGCACCTCGTGTGTGTGCCTCTGTGCTCACACACTGGTTCAGCAAGGCCTGCCACTGCTACACGTCTCCACAACTCACCTCTTCTTTATGTCGCAATTAAATGTGAAATTGAACTTTTCAACTATTGGCTTGAAAACCTGAAAACCAAGCAGATATAAAACCACAAAGTGAATCTATTTTGCATTTATAATTCCCCACTATTTTACGCAGTCTTCCAAAAAAAAAAAAAGAAGAAAAAATTAACACAAAGATTTCAGTTACATTATAAAAATAAAGAGAGCCAGTCTCATCCATGCAGCTAATTTGACATTCTTCATACTTCACTCCGAATGACACCTTGTGCAAAAGTATTTTCTTATGGAAAGAGGAAGAGAAGTTCTTAACAATTCACTGCACTTCTAGAATAAAGAATGTATTTTAAATGAGGTTTTCTTTAGTAATTAAAACCAAACAGACTAGTTAAAAGCAAACACTAGGGAATCCCGTGAAACACTGGTTGCCCTCTACATAAGTACACTAATACTGTTACATTCCCATGACGAATTCCACAGTTACAAATAAACTTGCAGTAAGAGGAACAGAAATACAGCAGTTACATTTCATATTATGCATGAAAGATGCACCAAGCCAAAGAAACTTTTCCCTACCATGACTGTGTAGTCTATCTGAGGAGCCATCTCAGCATTAGTCCCACCTTTTAAATGAAGTTCTGATGGAGAAGCAGCAAACAGCACACAGGGCATTGCTACCTGCATCAGGAGACACACACTCCTAAAAACAATCACAGGACAGTTAAATGTTGTGCAGTCATGATCCACAGAATTCCACAGCATATCAAAAGCAAAGGATTTTCCAGAGCCTTTACGTAAATATTTGATTTCAACATTATCTATAAGCTTACTAATCTCAAAAAATACCAACTTAAAACCTCCTGTCATTAGCAAGCCTAAACATGAAGGGTTTTGTTTCACAATAATCGTGTCTTTAATATTCCTGTCTGAAAGAAAAGTCATGGAGCTCTCTTAGTGATGGGACTGTGAAAACAATAGGCTTAGCTAGCAGGCTGCAAAACCAGAAAAGGCTTAGGCAGCAGTTTTAACATTGTAATACTTATTTAATAACAAAATATTCAGAGAACTACAAAATTGCTTAGAAGTTGGTCATGCTTCTGCACAAAAAAATCCAGGGGTATAGAAAATCTGCATTTAGATACAAGACTCCCCTGCCATTGAATCTCTCCACATTTCATAGATAATAAAAAGCTTCCAAAAGGAATTTTCCCAAAGCAATTTCGTTCAGCAAAACCAAACAATTATCTCACAGGGGTTTCAAACATCAGTTTGAGTTGTGAAAACAGTAATCGCCACTGAACTGAAGGAAACATGGTTTTGTTTCCTTAAGGAACTTCCAAACATTTATGAACTTTACTGTTTTTCTTTGTTTCTTTTTCCTTCTTCTTGTGCTTAATTACAAATTCTGCTGCGCTGTTGTTTACTTAAACCTTTCTTGTTAAGTACAAGGCATCAACTTGGTGGTTTATACAATTGCAGCTCAGAAAAATATTTCTCTTTACTTAAAGGGAACTTTAACTTATGCCTAACCTGCCTTATGCTTCCAAACAACTGTTCACCTTCCATAGCTAAACCCATTTACTCTGCTTTTCAACAGATTCCAAGAACAAAGAGCCCAATATTGAAATAAAGGAGAAACACAGGCACAAAGAACCATGGATAGAATATGTTTCCAGTTCCCTAGTATCCTATATCATATCATTACATGTGTAAGTAAAATCCCAACATTTACTTTATTCTATGGTGATTATTTCAGATCTTAAAGATTTTAGATACTTATCTAATTTTGATGCATTTGACCTGATATGTCATGTACTAATGTGAGAAAATAATGGATAAAGTTTTAAATACATGGGCAGCTGGTTTTTGCTTAACATTAACCAAGTGTTCAACTTATATATCAATTGAAATTCTAAAGCTATTACACTTGTATGTACTTTATTCATACATGTCGCGCCTGCACTAAAGGTTCTTTGGTCACATATATGTGGCTCAGGCAGCACAGATTTTGGCTCATTACCCATGTATTAAAGTTGGGGGTTTTCTTCCCTGCTCTTTTGTGATCATTTTAAAGTTACCAAAATGTCTTCTGCCATAATTTTAGACTCATGAAAAGCAGTTAAGAGCAGCCACTGCTCAGTCATTATCCATGTACAAAGACATACCCTGCTGTTTTTGTATCTGCGATGTGGGTTCCACCTTTGATCTTCCCGGGAGTGAAGGTTATTTCTGTTGAGCCAATTTCTCCGCCTTCCAGCTTCCCCTCACATAGATCTCGAATGATCTCCAATCCAGACAGATGCTGAGGCCTTGGAGTGACAATACAAAGTTAAAGATATGTGCAAGAAGACTACGTACTCACGTGGCATTAAAAGAACTACTAAACACTAACTAATAAACACTATAGGTTCAAATTTCAGATCAAATTTCAGGATCCAAAATTCGATCTGGTTCCTACAGTACTTCTCCCAAGTTCACAGGAGCCAAAGGAGCAGCATTAGAATCATAGAATCAGCAGGGTTGGAAAAGACCTTTAAGATCATCAGGTCCACCCATTCCCGAGCACCGCCAAGGCCATCACTAACCCATGGCACTGAGGCCTCGGCTACACGGTGTGTGAACACTTGCAGGGACGGTGACTCCAGCACTGCCCTGGGCAGCCTGTTCCAATGCCTGAGCACCCTCTGGGGAAGGAATTGTTCCTAATCTTCATCTAAACCTCCCCTGGTGCAGCTTGAGGCCGTTTCCTCTTGTCCCATCCCTTGTTCCTTGGGAGCAGAGACCAGCCCCCTCCTGGCTCCACCCTCCTGTCAGGCAGTTGCAGAGAGCGATAAGGTCCCCCCTGAGCCTTCTCTTCTCCAGACTAAACCCCCCCAGGTCCCTCAGCCGTTCCTCATCACACTTGTGCTCCAGGCCCTGCACCAGCTTCGGTGCCCTTCTCTGGCCCCGCTCCAGCACCTCAATGTCTCTCTTGTAGTGAGGGGCCCAGAACTGAACACAGGATTCGAGGTGCAGCCTCACCAGTACTTGGACAAAAATGCAGTGGGATAACGATGGCAATACTGAGTGGGAGCCCAGCCAGTAACTGTTGCCAGAACCACAACAGAGCCAACCATTTTGCTACGGATCTGTCTTGCTGTGCTTGCATTTCCATTCGTTTCATCTAACTTGAACAGGAAAATAAACCTAACTGCTCTTAACACCATCCACTCGGTGAACCACGTTTTGCTGAGGCATTACATGACCTCAGCTGTATTTCCTGGTTCATCCCGTACACTCTGCTTAGCACCATTGAAAATAACTCTGGAGACGCTCGCGGACTAGGGGCCCGAATGCTCTCGCCGGGAATGCCCGATTCATTCCCGAGCCTTCCTCCGCGCTCGGTCCTTCCACGGGAGAGTCACAGGCGGGTTTCCCGGCCCCTCTCACAGCAGTGGGAGCACACGGGGTTCGTTCTTGGAAGCCCTTCAGACAAAAGCCATGCCCGGGAAGGCCTCACACGCGCCGCAACGCGGCCCCGCTGCAGGCGCCCGGGACCGCCGCTCCCCCGGGGCCGCGGCGGACGTGAGGACGCGGGAAGGGCCGTTACCTGAGGCCGGCCTGGCTCCGCCCGGCGCGGATCCGGCGCACCCGCAGCGGCAGGCCCAGCAGGCAGCTCAGGGCCGTGGACACTCGCAAGATCTGCCCGCCCTGCACGGAGAGACGGCTCGTCAGGCGCTACGGCACTGCGCGCCCGCCCGGCCGCTGCCCGCCGTGGGGTAAGGCGAGGCGAGGCCAGCCCGCCGCCGGTGCTCACCCCCTCCATGATCCCGCCGTCAACCTCCACCCTGTCCCCGTCCATGGCCGGCGGTGAGCGGAGCGGTCTCTCGCAGAGGCCCCTGCCGCGCCGGCGGGATCCCAGCGGGGTCCTGCAGACGGCGAGCCCCCGGCGGAGCAGCCCCGCGGTGCGACGGAAGAGCCCACGATGCGCTGCCGGTGCCGGTGTCGCTGCCGGTGCCCGGAGCAGGCGCAGAACGGAGCCACCGCCCCGCCCGCCCGCCGTGGGCTGTCAGTAGCGGCTCCGCTGCGTGAGGAGCAGCTGCCGGGTCCCAGCGCCCGGACAGCCGCGTAGCGGGTGAGAAGAGCGACCACGTCCCGGCTCAGGGACCCGGAGGGAGCGGTGCCTTTTCCCCGCCCCGCGCTCCGGCCCCGCCGCCGCCCCCCGCCTGGTTGGCTGCGGCTGCCGCGGCCGGCCCCGGTTGGCCGGTCGGTGGGAGGTGTGCGGCGCGGGGGGGCTGCCGCTGGCCGGAGCAAGATGGCTGCGCTGGGCGCTGTGAGGAGCAGCGGCCGAGCTGCGCGGCGCCTGGTAAGGGGAGTGGGGGTCCCTGCGCTCCCGGGTGGCCGTGAGGGGGGGGCACAACGCGCCGCCCCGGCGGCGGAACCCGAAAGTCCTGTTGTTTGCTTCCCGCCGGGAGCCAGCAAGGACCCTCGGAGCAAACATGACACGTTCGCGGGCTCGCCGCCTCCCCTCAGCCCTGCCGGCCGGTGCTCCCCCGGCTGCCCGCCGCCCGCCTGCCCGCCGCAGCAGGTGACGGTGCGGCCCGCAGCCCGTCCGCGGGGCACAGGTGACGGGGCGCCCGGCCCCGCGCTGCCGCCGAGCCCCCGGGGGCCGGAGGGTCCCTGCTCCCAGGGAGCCCTGCACACCTTCCCCCGCCGCGCTGTGCCCCCTCAGGGTCCTGCCCCTGCCCCATGCTTGCTGTGAAAGAATCGTGTGCCTCCTGTAGTAAGCCGCTGACAGACATCCTTCTCCTCTGTTATTTCTTAGTCATCCGATTGCATTGCCTGTACATTACACTGCCATCGCCTCTCCTCTGCCCCTTGGCATACCGGCTCTGCACAGAGGCGGTGTAGTTACACACACAGAGTCATGGAATCATAAAGTAACAGGTTGGAAGGGATCTGCAGGATCATCTCGTCCAGTCTTTCTAGGCAACGCATGACCTGGACTAAATGTCCCAGCACCTTGTCCAGCATCATCCCATCAGAGTTGCACGATTTCATATGGGCATTATATCCTGACAACATGTAGTTAGTCATCTGGCTAAACATTGCGAGAAGAGAAGCTGTAACATTAGGCTGGACTTTGGGAATTCAAGGCACAATAACTCTTTTTCGGCTGCCCTAGTACAAACCATATGAGTAGGGAAGATGGAATAAGGGGAAATGTATTTCTCTGAATCCCAGGAGCCTTGATATTTGTAAATTAAGTAGCTGAGACACCTTACCATACTTCAAGAAGTGAATCTTTGCAGTGGGTTGGACTAGATGATCTCCAGAGGTCCCTTCCAACCCTGGTGATTCTGTGATCCTGTAATCTACCTAGTTCCCTTTTAGGACGCTTACAATCTCGTACACATACACCACCATGAAGACTTACTTCATGCTTTCTTCTGCCTTCTTGTATTATTATAATCTTGCTCCCATAGTGAAGAGTGTTGGTTTCCAATTATGTAAATGCTGTTTTCTGGAATGTCAGGAAAACAAGCATCTTTTAATAATAATAATCCAAGGGAGAACAAAATTAAGGGTCAGTTCTAGTTTCTACTATTATTTTGCTCTTAATAATAATTCTTGTTGTATTTTGAGAGCATAGTGTTGAGGAATTTATTTCAGTGATACTTTTGTAATTAGCTAGTTTTAGGCTACTAATTAAGAATAATGAAATAGCAGAATCTTTTTAGTTTTCTTTCTAACTAAACCATCCGGAGGGAGATGCTGATAAGATGAAAATGCTCATCTTATCTATGTGCATGCCGAACTCTAGAATTGGCGATTTATTTTGTGCATTTCCTGCAAGCACACTTTGAATTTGCTAGATACTAATCCTTTTGTGACCATCTACTGTGAAACAGTGACAAGATTGAAGGAATAATATCGTTATTATAACATTAAAGGGCTTTGTATTAATATTCTCAGTACTTTTGTGAACACTTTTGTTAGCAAGAGGAAGAAAGAAAAAGTAATGGCGGTTGTCCATGGGGCTGTAAGTTGAGAAGGAGAAAAGAAAGGAGCCTGGGGAGCTTTGTGTTAAGTAGAAGGGAAATAATGATTCTCTGGACATTAGGACATGGTGCCAAGCTACCAAGACATTGGGTTAGTATACAGGGAACTATATACTCAGAGATACAGAATATATATGCAAAGCATCCAATTTAAGTAAGTGTTCAGTAAAAAGACTCAATGTGACAGCAAGTCAAAGGAATTCTGTAGAGGGAGTATCCTTTAATGTGAAGTCATTGCCTTTGAGCACAGACTATTCAATTTGATTTTGAAATTCGGTGTCACTTCACCAGGTAATTGATTGCCTACAGGGTGTGTAAAACCCATTTTGTTTGGAGGCCAGCAGTAGATTTTCATAGAATCACAGGATGGTTTGTGTTGGAAGGGACCTTAAAGCTCCTCCAGTTCCAACCCCTGCCACAGGCAGGGACACCTTCCACGAGAGCAGGTTGCTCCAAGCCCCTGTGTCCAACCTGGCCTTGAACACTGCCAGGGATGGGGCAGCCACAGCTTCTCTGGGCACCCTGTGCCAGTGCCTCAGCACCCTCACAGGGAAGAGCTTCTGCCTTAGATCTAACCTGAACTTCCCCTGGTTCAGTTTGAACCCATCACCCCTTGTCCTGTCACTCCAGTCCCTGATGCAGAGTCCCTCTCCAGCATCCTTGTAGCCCCCTTCAGACACTGGAAGCTGCTCTGAGGTCTCCACGCAGCTTCTCTTCTCCAGGCTGAACAGCCCCAATGTTCTCAGCCTGTCTCCATACAGGAGATGCTGCAGCCCCTGATCATCCTCGTGGCCTCCTCTGGGCTTGCTCCAACAGCTCCATGTCCTTCTTATGCTGAGGACACCAGCACTGCACACAGTGCTGCAAGTGGGGTCTCACGAGAGCAGAGCAGAGGGGCAGGATCCCCTCCCTCGACCTGTTGCTCACACATTTTTAGTATCAGCGGTGATTTAGAAAAGCACAGTTGGCTTCTTTTTAAGGAAAGAACCAGAACTGAACCAAACAAGGGAAAGGCAGTTCTCCAGTTTGCATACAGCTCCCATGTTGTCTTGGTTCAAACCCCAAGCCTTACTCAATCAGATACCAGTGGCTGATGTGTCCTCAATATCAGTGAGAGGCTGGAGTGGGCTCTCAGTTTCTTTTCACCACAATAACTCCACACGTTGAAGACTGGCATAGGAAAGGTGCTATTTACTGTGGCGTTATTGTCTTTAAATTGTCATGTGGTGTAATAGTGGTGACATAAACATAGCTGCCATGTGCTTGTTGGGGTTTTATTGCTATATTTTTCCAGACATTAAGAGATGTGGATGTGTGTGCTGTGGGTATTAGAACTAATTTTGCCTTTATATGCTTTTGTTATTTCCTTATTCAGCATTACACAGAAAATAGCATTATGATGATTAAATACTGAAATTAATAAGCACAACCTCTTTATTTCATAGCTTTTAATTTTCCCTTTGTTAGAAAGGAACACTGTTGTGTGAAGAGATTGGGTGCTGTATTACTGCTTTCACATACTAGCACACCGACCTTATAGTAGAGAATGTGCAGAAAACCAAATCAATGCAGTGATTTTGGATTATTCCTACAGTATTGAAACTCTTCTGTAACAAAACCAGTCTGGTTTTTTTTGCAGTGATATTACTAATTCACTACCTGCATTGGTTACCAAATGTTAAAAACACATGGGAAGCATTATGAAACTTCACGTTTAGAAATAGTTTTACAGATCTGATGTGCTCCTTGTGATCATCTTCGCAGGTAAATATTAAATGTTTTCCATGTAGGGTCATGTAAAGAGAAAAGAGCCTTATTGTAAGCCTGGGACAAAAAGGTCATGTTTGACAAAAAGAAAAAGTAGCCATGGACTGAAGTGAGAAGAAAAATAGAATTAAAAATAGGAGAAAATAGGCTTGTGAAGATGTACATTATATACTAGTTTTGTAACTGAAGGAGAATTTTAAATGTGTTCATAAAATAAGACTTGTCATAGCTTAAAACTATCATTTTACCTGATTTTTTAATGGTGAAAATTGTTCAGAGAACTAATAAAAAGGATTTACTGTTTGCTCATTACAGGAATGAGAAAAATACTCATTCTAGAGCAGAAGATCAGTAGATACAAGTAGCGGGCAGCTGAAAAGTAACTCAGTATAACTTTGTTGTGTCCTTTATGGTAGATTGTCTTGTATAAACATTTGTTCCTGAAAGAAAGGTGATAGTAAATAGAATAAGTAAATAGAACTTATTCTATTTACTAGATAGTAAATAGACTAAATAATACAGAAAATGTGATCATTGTCACTTTAGAATGGTTCCACTTTCTGAATAATCTGCTTTTTTAAAGCGTAATATAAAATCAAGTAGTTGAACAATTTGGGGGGTGGGGAGGGAAATCGCGAAGTTTCATTTGTTCTGTAATAACTGGAATGATTTTTTAAGTTGAAATGAACTCTCTCATGCAGGTGTGCTGTTTTCTGGCCCCTCTCAGAAGATAATTTCTAAATTTTACAGTTTTGAGGTACATTGTAGCACCTGAATTTATTTTTTTTCATATCTCTAAATTAATTAGAGATAATATCCACAGATAAATTATTTTTGTTAATTTTACAGCACTCTAAGACAACATAACACCAGAATTACATTAGCTTTAAGAAATCTTACTAAATAAGAAAGGGTCTGAACTAACTTCTGTCGAGTTGAATGATAAAATGCCTGTTTCTGTCAATGCAAGTGCTACTGGCTTTGCTTTTGACCAAAATCATGACTGATTACGTGATGCTTTAAGCATCAGGTTTTGCCTGAAGAACCTTTCCGAAAATTCTATTGACCCTTTAAGTTGATTTCTGGATAAATACAATTGTAACCATGAGAGAAAACCATCTCACGCTCACGTCCTTAAAAAATGGCATTAAAGTTCATGTGAAATGGTGTTTACTTGAAGATGATTGCCTCTGAGATATTAACAGAAATAAAAGGGCAACTGTCTGTGCCCTTTGGTGGGAATTCCCTTTGCAATCAGTACTTCTGATCAACCTTTGGTTGGAATAAGAACTGACAAAGGAAAATCCACTGATTTTTCCTGCAGGCTAGGGGACCATTCCAGCATCCATTCTGGATAAGAATATTTCCAATGGCAGATGTAGTTGATACTATGTATGCTTTCTGTGTGTGTGTCCTGATGAAACTAATTGTTTGGAGAAACAGTAGCAAGTGTGAATCTCTCACAAGATCCTGGCATGATTTTTGTTAACTGGTTGTGTTATTGTGGCTTTGATTTCCCCATGTGTTTTGTTGGTGAAAGAAGTTAAAACCTAGCAAAGCTTATGCTAATGTAATGGTCATTGTACATTCAGTGTAATTGTGTTTCCCTAAGAACTTCTCTTATATAAAGTGGGATTAAACTATTTTAGTGCTACTGTTACATCAGGAATATTGAATGAGCTCTACATTCCTCAGTCCATGGCATTAACACTGAAGACTTTTCTCCCCCAGGTTTGCATTCAGCGGGTTAGATCGTGCAGCAGCGTTCGCTTTATAAAATCAAAATATGTGTGCGTGTTTGACAAATCTGCCCTCAAGTTTAGTCATCAGCAGCGATTATTCAGAACATCTGCTGGTAATTTTTTCATCATAACATTTCTTTTACTTTGCTATTTGATGAGTGTTACGTTCGCAGTTTGTATATGACTGGTGTGTAGACTGTGTTTGATGCTTTCGGAATGTCTGTCTGAAGTATTCAATATTAAACATGCTGTATCTCTGGTTCATCTATTTTAAGTTTCACGGGGCCAAATTGTCCAGTTTAAGCTTTCTGACATTGGAGAAGGGATTACGGAGGTGACTGTAAAGGAATGGTAAGCTCTACTTTTATAGAAATACACTAAGAAATGAGCAAGTGGTTTAACAGCTGTATTATCAGTTATTTATCTGAGAAGATGTTTTCTGGATTACTAGTGAAGTTTTTCAAGTTTAATTTTCCCATTTTAAACCTTGTATACACTGAGCTTTACATTCGGCTTACCTACAGTCTCATTTATTTGAGAGTGGAAGAGGTGGAAGGAATGAGATGCCCTAACTGCACTTGTATATAGGCTTTCCTTCAGTGATGAATGTTTTCAGAGTGCAAGTTGGTCTGTCTTTTCTTATACTTACTTAGGCTGAAGTTTAGAAGCAAATGCCTACTCTGGAGAATCCACATCATTTTATCCTATACCCCTTCTCTATCGACTTTAGCAAAAGATTTGAACATTAAATTGTTTGTAAAAAGCTAGTGATGAATGGATTAAGCAAAATCAAAGTGTATAGTGAAGGAAGGCAGTGTTGAAATGCCTTGCTTTTTGTAGAAATAGGTGAAAATATACTGATCCTGGCAATTTGAAACTAAGAACTTCATTAGATTCAGACTAAGCTGGGCTTATTTTTATTTTTAGAGGGCTTATAATCTGCCAAGAAAACTCTGCTTTACTAAAGTAATAGTAAAAATCCATGACTGATGGTATCCTAAATCATTATGTCATTTCACACCACAAAGGGTTCTGCAGCAGTCAGGCGAAAGGTATATAGCAAATGGGCCCATTATGTAGACTCTGTCTTCCTATCTGGAATGCATTTTCAAGTTGTGGGCATGTACAACTGATCGGAAGAATACACAGCATGGATTTTTACACTTAACATGTTTTTTACTAGCCCTTTTCTTTTAGGTATATAAAGGAAGGTGATAGCGTGTCTCAGTTCGATAGCATCTGTGAAGTACAAAGCGATAAAGCTTCCGTTACCATCACTAGTCGTTATGATGGCATCATTAGAAAACTCCACTACAGTTTAGATGAAATTGCTTATGTTGGAAAACCACTGGTGGACATTGAAATCGATGCTTCAAAAGGTATTGTAAGCTGGGCTTTTCTCTCTCATATTGTGTGTTTGTTGTCACAAAGCCATCAGTGGCAGTTTACTTTTTCCTCCTGAAACTCTTAAAACTGATCTCTCTCTCCCGCCCCCCCCCCCCCTTTAAAAAGTCAAGAAAATTAAGTAGAAAAAGCTGTGATATTTTATTAGGATTTACAATCTCCCTATTGAAAATTTAGCTTAAGCAGCAGCCTTTAGCATGCTATGTTCCCATCCCGTCCCAATGTTAAAACCCTCATCCATCATAGAATTACAGAATGGTTGAGGTTGGAATTTAGGAAATGCTTATAATGTAGTGAAGTTAATTTTTCATTTGCAGGTGTTGCCCCAGCAGAAGATGTTGTCGAAGCACCTCCTATGTCTCATGAAGAACACACTCACCAAGAGATAAAAGGTCACAAAACATTAGCAACCCCTGCAGTTCGCCGTCTGGCCATGGAGAACAATGTAAGTTTGCTGAATCCTGCTACATTTTATCCAGCTTTTATACAGCAGTTCAACTGACAAGGAGAACATGGATCTAGAGGAGAGTACAGTGAGAAATTACTTGTTTCCAAATACATTTCGAATGTGTAAAACCTGTTGTAAAGATGAAGAGGATTGTGCTTTCTGATGATTATGGTAGATAGAAAAAGAATTACTGGCCTTAAAAAGCAGCTGAGATGCTTTAGGCTGGAGATTAAGAAAACCTTTTTAGAATAAAAATCAAAAGCCTCAGAATAGATTCCTGGAAGAGAGGAGGGAGGAGGGAAAATGGAATCTCAGCTTTAGCTACCTTATTCTGTTTTTTGGACTTGTATTAGAGCAGAGGATGTACTAGGTGAGTGTTTCTGATTCTTTTTATGCTGTGAATCTATGAATATTCCTTTGGCTTTGAAAGCTCGTGGTGCATTTTAGGAGAAAAATAAATAAGCAGAGAAAATTCAGTGACAAATAGCTTTCCTCAAATTAATCATAGAATCAAGTAGGTGGGAAAAGACCTTTTAAGATCATCAAGTCCAACCATTACCCCAGGACTGCAAAGGGCACCACTAAACCATGTCACTAAGGGCCTCATATTGATCCTGGGAGGTAATTAAAGGTAAGTAGTATTCATAGTTCTTGCTTAAAGTATGCAGGTGGGCACCTACTGAGCCTTCTGGATGATTTGAACAGTGTTGAGTACCTGATAAATCATAGAAAGGGAAAGAAAACTGTAGCTCTGTTAGATCAATAACTGAAATAATTTTTATCGTAGCTCACAATATATTTTTATATTGCTGTAAAACAAAAGTGTCATAGCTTGTTATGTACTTTTCAGATTAAATTGAGTGAAATTGTTGGAACAGGGAAAGATAACAGAATCCTTAAAGAAGATATACTCAATTACTTGGCCAAACAAACAGGAGCTATTTTACCTCCATCACCAAAGGCTGAAATTATCCCACCTTTTCCAAAATCAGAGACTGTGCCAGCTCCTCCAAAGGACAAAGCACACAAAATTCCTGTGCCTGTTTCCAGACCCATTGTGTTTTCGGGAAAAGATAAAACTGAACCTATAACAGGTAAATAATGAAATATGAAATCTTGAGACCAAGCTCCCAGTAGACTAGCAGTAAATGTTGCTCAGTGTACAGATGGTTCTTTTTGATGGGAGTGTGTTCCATGTTACTGTCATGCAAGTATGTGATAGGAAAATATGCTCTATTCGAAGGTGTTGCATGAAATAATAATTTTATGAAATAATTGTCCATGCTTTGGTTGGATGGAATTGGGCTGAAAATTGCATTTGCTCATTTTTAATCTGTGGTTCTCCAATGTGTGCTAAAAACAGGTAAGAATTCTGAAACACGTGTGAAGTAGGAATCATACAATTAGTGGCAAAGTGCTGTGAAACTGAGGGTTTATCAGTGCTTAATACGATTCAGCATACTTCAGCATTCACACTTCTGGAGAAGCATGCAACAAAATAATAAAATAAGAAAAATCACATTAAAAGAGGAAAATAAAAAGGTTTTTGCTTGCCTTTCAGGCAGTGGTTATTTGGAACGAGTAGTGCAGATTACTGTACTATGATGTCAAATACATACAACGGAGAGATATGCAGTTGTATATCCTGAAATATTGCAGTTGTAAAAATTGAGTTGCATGGGCTGAATAACTGTTGACCTTAAAGTGAGCTTCACCTTGTCCGTCCTTTGTTGTGGTTTGGTTTGAGTTTTTTTAAGTTGTGTAATTTGTTTAATGGAAACAAATAACTGAAATTTCACCATAACTTGCCCGAAGCTCGTTTTGTTGGTTTAAGAGGTGAGTGAATATTTTGCAGGTTTTCACAAGGCAATGGTAAAGACAATGAGCGCAGCCCTGAAGATCCCCCACTTTGGTTACTGTGATGAGATTGATTTGACTGAGCTTGTGCAGCTGCGAGAAGAGCTGAAACCTCTAGCCCAAATTCGTGGAGTTAAGCTTTCCTTTATGCCTTTCTTCATAAAGGTGAGACCTGCAGCAGAGCACTTATGGAGTACTTATGCAGATTTGGTCAAAATCTGATCAATGGTTGTTGTAAGTTTGGAGCACCTCTCTATCATCTGAATAATTACAGGGCACAAGTAAAGTCTCAACTTGTCTTGGTTATTTAACCACTGATCAGTTTACTGTTGGAATTGTAGTTAGGGCTATTTTAATATCATGGAAAGTCTTTTAAATATTAGTGGGGAGGGATAGAGCAGATAAAGCATTATTCGTGATGGGGGTAAGCATCACTCGTTGTGTTACACAAAACAAATTTGGGAAGCTGTCAGTATTTTTTATGAGCTCAATTAAAATAAACCTCATGTGAAACGCATCATTAATATCGTTATTATTCTTATATCTTTGGTCAGCAGTGAATCCCTTAGGTGAATCAGGATGTCTCTCCTGTTGTTCAGAAGACCGAATACTTGCACTCATTTAGTTGCCATGGTTCCATTTCTAACTGTTGGCATCAGTGAAGGCATTGAATGCATAGCTTAGTCTGAAACTTCTGGTGATGCTATTTCAATTAGAGTGCTAAGTAAGCATTTATTCTGCTCCCTCTCTTTAGGAGAAATTAATATTACTTCCTTGAAATAATTGTCAGCTAAGTGCAGAGCTGAGAATGATGTTGCTGCTGAATCTCGTAACTTTTGTCTTGGAATATTTGATTTGAATTGTGGAATGGAAATAAATGCAAATTCAACTTCAATTGTACTTGGGAAAGGGATTATCACTCTTCATATGTCTGTCTGATATATATTTGGGTTTTGTAAGTTGTCTTTTTCTTCTGCTATCCTAATAATGACAGAGTACCAACAGACAAGTTTAGAAGAGTTTAAGCCAAATTTGATTGCACTGAGGAAATCCATATTGTTGTTAATCTAAATTGTCTCCCACCCTTCCATCCTTTCCATGCAGCTCTCCAATTCTAAAATACAAAAATCTACCTTTTTTTGTTTTTCTTTTCAATTTAACAGGCAGCCTCCTTGGGGTTATTGCAGTATCCCATTCTTAATGCTTCTTTGGATGAAAACTGTCAAAATGTCACATATAAGGTTTGTAAACTACCGATAAAAGTTGTGAGCAGAAAACCTAAACTAACAGCTAACAAGGGCTTTTCAGAATGCCCAAGTTCATTGCAAGAACCAAAATTGCAGTGTTGTGCTGGAAAATAATTTGTGTGTCATAGAATCCCAGATTGGTTTGGGTTGAAGGGACCTTAAAGCTCATGCAGTTCCAACCCCCTGCCACGGGCAGGGACACCTTCCACTAGACAGGGACACTACCAGGGATGGGGCAGCCACAGCTTCTCTGGGCACCCTGTGCCAGTTTTTCACCAAAACTGTGGCGTTGTGCTAGAAAATAATTGGTGTGTCCAGATTCTAAGATTGGATTTGATTTATTATTAATTTTATTTCAGTAGTTTCTTCAATGAGAGCCACTTTGTTATTTAGGCTAGCCTCAAAAATGCATATTAATCTAGTGATTTCTTATTTTTCACCCGAAGATGGGCTAAGCATTTAAAATGAGAACATATAAATTCTAGTGCTGTTTTTAGTAATGCTCAACCCTTATGTATTAAACTCATATTTTAAACTCAGCTTTGATAAAAATGAGTTCATTTTCACACAAGGTGCTGAATTGATTCTTCTGGGCAGGGAATTTTTTCTTAAGTGATGTGTACATGCCCCTTGCAGTACAAGCTGCTTTTGTGCTGTTTATCAGTATCTCTCAGATGAATCCTTATCTATTCCTTATAGCAAATGAAAGGCAACTCAGTTTCCTTTTAATGTTAGCGAAGTGGTTAAAACCTGCTAGTCATGTTTTGTTACCCATGTAGTCATCCTAAAGTCAAATATTTGCAGTTTGAAATTGATTCCAGGATTTTGTATTTGTCAAAATAAATTTGCACTTTGCAGATGTGAAAAGCTAATAATTAAAACTTTACATCCCCTTCTCCAGTCAAAGTTGTATAGAGGAGTTGCAGCTCCTACTACAGACAGCACTTTCTAACTTAAAAAGATACATAAAGAAGACTTATTCAAGTGCTTTTTTATAGAAAATAGATTTTATGTTGACTGCTTATGTTAATGTCCACTTAATGAAACTCGTTGCAGGCTTCGCACAATATCGGAGTTGCTATGGACACAGAGCAAGGTTTAATTGTCCCGAATGTGAAAAATGTGCAAGTCTGTAGCGTGTTTGAGATTGCTTCTGAATTAAACCGCCTACAGTCCTTGGGCTCTGCGGGCCAGCTGGGAACCACTGAGCTCACGGGAGGAACATTCACCCTTTCCAACATTGGCACAGTAAGTAGAGGAAAAATGGGAACTTAGGCTGAAAGCTGAAATAAAAACCTTAGCAAAGTTTAATATGCATTGAACAAACCCTGTGGCAATTAATGCAAGAGGCGATCTGCTTAAAACAAAGGTAGTTTCATTAATATCCCTGGCTTTTGCTTTTCTAGATTGGTGGCACTTACACCAAACCAGTGATACTGCCTCCTGAGGTAGCTATTGGAGCACTTGGAAAGATACAGGTATATTCACTTTACCTCAGTGATGTGAGTGTTTAACTAACTAAGGTCGTGTGTAATGAGAATGTCTCTGTTTTGTTTTTCTTACATAAATATTTCCTCTTTATGTTACAGAAACTGCATGGCTTGTGACTGAAAAGTTTTGTGATGTTTTTAGATTACTGTGATGTTTTTAGAGACATCAAATGTCTAAATAGAAGGCTCTTATGCCAAAGGTTCAGATTTGTTTTCTAGAATCCTGTTACATTACACTCACGTCTATGTTTAGCCTTCTAGTGAGTAAGAAACAACATAAGTAGATTTTTACAGGTTTTGCAACATGCTGATAGCATTTTTGCTGTCATCAAGGAGAAAACATGAGACTAAAAAAGTATTCTGATAATGAAGTTTAGTTTCATGAGCCAGATAACTGAATTCATACAGCACTCTGCATGGAGAAAGGTGTTTCATATTTCCTGAATTTCTGGCTTTAAATCTTTAATACAGACATTTGAGATCACTGCTGGAAATGAAGTCGATAGTAAATTAAAATTACTTTTTCTATGTTCTTCCTGCAAGCCTTTTGTTTAGAGAATGGTTTAAGAAAACCTTCACTTTGAGCACTAACAGTGTAATAAACTCTTCAGGAAGAAACTTTTGAGTCAAGAAAGGTCTTTTTCTGCTTCAAGTGTCTCCATGATGGTGGAAACAGGATATGATTGTTTATTATGTAGGTTTGCAATATATCCTGATCTGCAGCACAAGCAATAATGGGAAGGCCTTTGTTTTTTCAATGGCCGTACTGCTGTCTGTCTAACGTAGCAAAATGTTTAGATTTAGATTGACAACTTAATGGTAAAAGAAATACAGCTTTGTTAATGCAAGTATTTCCTTTTTCTGGTTTTGATTTGTAGGTTCTTCCTCGGTTTAATGGAAAAGGTGAAGTATTCAAAGCACGGATAATGAACGTGAGTTGGTCAGCGGATCACCGCGTCATTGATGGAGCCACGCTGGCCCGCTTTTCCAACTTGTGGAAATCTTACTTGGAGAACCCTGCTTCCATGCTGCTAGACCTTAAATAAAGGAAACCCAGGCTGGAATATGCCTTTCAACTTTGTCAGTTAGACTGAATAATGACAAAAGCTGGCACTGCTAGCACATGCCCTTTGCTACGCACATTAGTATATCATATTGTGTGGTTAAAAGTTCCCAACAGCTGCTATCAGCCTATCAGTCATTACTTTTTTTAATTAGTAGTGCTGTAATTTCTTCTACAGCAGACTTCAAACTGAATAGATCATGGTGCAACTTCTGATTACGGTGATGGAATGAATGTCTTTATTTTGCCTTTTCTAATACATATGGTTGTGAGGCTGGTGTGACCGAATGACGCTGATCTACACCTGCAGTATTTATAATCTGATTAACCTGTTTTGAAGGGAAATACTCATAATTCTTCCTTGTTGGACACATACATTTATTTTAACAATTATTATCCAGATTTCCAAAAGAAGTTATGCAAAAATAATATACAAATAAAATGCCTTTTATGCTTCTGCTGTAAGATGTCCAGAGAGCTTTTTGTTAACTGAATAAACCTCTCAAGTCTTTTGCTAGTCCACTTTTTCCTGGCAATTACTTGCACAGGTACTCTTTATCAAATTAAGAGGCCATATTTATTGAAATGTTTACTGATAACATTTATTGATAACTGTCAGGACCTTAACACTCTCTAGAATATCTTGTATTTTTATAGGCTGGAAGTAGCTGCAGGCCTTAAATACCTTCCAGTTATTTTTGTTTCATATAGAAAGCATCTGTCTGTTAAAAAAGAAAGAAAGAAAAGAAAAACCCGAGGATCTCATTTGTTTTTCTGTCCTTGGGAAAGCCTGACAGGAAGCAGAACGTGTTCTAAAAGCTTGCGTTGTGCATTGGTGTTCAGGTATTAGAGTTTGACTGATTAATCAGATACAACAAAGAATTAACATTAAAAAAATCACTGTGTCAGATAAGGACTTTTTAAACTCTGATATGAGGCACATGATGAACAGGTTTGAGTTAGTGCCTTCAAACAGGCAACAGTCATGTGGCTTTAAGGTAAACTAAACAGACGACAAGGTTTGCACTGGTGATTTAAGAGGAGAGATGAAGAAAACTGTTGGGTATAAATTCCTTCTAGAAACTTAAGTTGCAAACAGACACAAGAAAAGACAGTTGCGTGGCCTTAAAAATGAATTTGTGAGGCACAAAATGGACATTTTCTCCTTTCTTTAGATACATCAAAAATTGCCTCTACAGGAGCATTCTCCAAAATTGTAGACCAAATTTGTCGATGGCATTAGCTGTGAAGATGCAAGACACAAGCTACCATAGGTAGAATCTCTGCTATCCTTCGTGCTGAGACCGAGCAAGAGGAAAGCCGGTAATGTAGGGGAGGGAGCATGGGAGCATACATGTAAGGTGCTATTTATACTTCTATTGTGGTGTAAAAGTCTTTTATATCTAGGTCATTTCTTGCGAAGTTTGACTAATATATCGTGCTTATCACATATTTAAGTTTTATCAGATTTGTTTATTCCTAATAAAAAATTAAAGCCGCAAAGACTTGTAGTAATAGTGGTTTTATTTGTTCATTTTCTGCAGGCAGTTCTGTACAGGTGACAAACTTCTATTTCTTCCTTATGAATTTCTTCTTATCTTAAAGAACCTCCTGCACTCAGGACTACCAAGACAACACAGTCTACTTTGCTACAAGTATGTTGTTGTGGAAAGAGCTAGTCCGAACGGTGTGTTTTTTAATCTGATGACCATGGAGAAAGTCAATTGAGGAAACATAAGTGTGTGATAGAAAGCAATAAAGTGATCTTGAAATATCTGAGACAGAATACTTTTGCTCACACAAGGAGCTTGAGATTTCTTTGCCTCTCAAAACTGCAATAACAGGGAAGGTTATTTGGTTTTCCCTAGCTCCAATTATCTGTCTCTCTTAAGGAGGTGGAAATGAAGTAGTTAGATTTTTAGTTATGACTTCTTTAAATCAAGAGAAAACATTGATTAAAAAACACTGTGGACATTGAATCTATATGAAAAATGAAAGAAGAAATACCTATACCAAAGAACCTGCTCGATCATTTTTGCTTCTGCATAACTTTAAAGGAAGAAAAAAAAAATCCAAATCAAACCAAAACCTTAGAAGAAGGTTGGAAGATGGAAAACTAAAGCAGTCAGTGTCTTCTTAGGTAGGTATTGGTGTTCAGGTGTTTATTTCATTGGTCATGGACAGGAGAGGGTCTTTTCGGTTATAAAATTCTATGTGGTAGTGCTAATAATGAGAGAAAATTATTTCTACTGAAAGAGGGTTATAACCAAATGAATGACATTTTTGAAGTTTCCTCTTCAGTTTCCACTCCAGTGCAAGAATTGTTTAGAATCATCCAGTTCTAGAGCTTCTGCCTCAAATCCCTGTGATGATTATTGCTGTCTCTCCCCATTTGGATGAAGAAAAAGATTCTGACAGAGTTGTTCTTTTACCTTCTCCAAGGGTTCTTTGAAGAAATAGAGCGTTAAAAATGTTTAATGATCAGAAGCATGAAAGTGGGCGAGTAATAACCCTCTGCACACCCTCTACAGATTACTTTTCTGTCTGGACTTTGATATTTTGCACTAAAATTCTCCAACAAAAGAATTCTTCAGCATAGGCAAGGGTAATGAGGAAAATGCTTAGTGGTGTAATACTTTTGCTAGTCTAATTAGCCAGTGTTGTTGTTGAATAGCACTTTGAAGCTCAGTTATCTTGCAGAGAACCATTGCTGGAGTAAAGCAACTAATTGTCATTTTGAATTCAAAACGAGCTTCTTTTTCATTGTGGAGCATAACAAGTACTTGGTTCTTTTTGTTTGTCCCCCAGTTTGTAGCTTTTGTTACTGAGACTCCAGTCATGTTCAACAAACTGGGCAGACAGTGAGAGCGATAAATGTTTGGGGGTTTTACAGAGTGCCTCATGTGATACCTTCTATTCTCAGCATAGGTTAAAATTAGAACTAGACTGACATTGCATTGCAGTCTGAGTGAGGATTTTAAATGGTTTCGTTAGTATAGACCAGGTTTGTAACTGATCTCTGCTTTTGCTCAGAAAGCAATGGGTCCCAGAAGATCCTTGACAACACCAAGTAATTGAGGTAAGTTGTTGTTAAACTCTTTCAGATACTTGGAGGTGAAGTTGTGGGGAGATCTAATTACTTGGGAGTAAATGTGCAGCTGTTTTACAGCCATGCTTGGGAACTCAATTCTGAATCATTGGTTGTGATTGCATGATTATTATGGGGTTTATTTTCCTGACAAGTAATAAGATCTAAGAATAAGAAGCTTTCGATGGTAGTCCTTTTATTATGTAATTAAATCTCTGTGAAAACAAAGTCATATACTTAGGCTCTCTTTCGTGTTTCATGCTTCTAAAGCAGTATTTGTTGAATAATATGCTTTCTGCAGCAGAAGAGCATTGCCCAGTGTAAGCTTTACTAAAAAGAAGTATTGTTTCAACTGTCTAGTCCAATACTGGTTTTAGCAGTATGAGTATTAAAAAATGCCTCTTTTCTGCACAGTTTATATAGAAAGATAGCAAGTTTTCTACCTAAAAAGGCTTATAGTTCAAAACGTGTCTCTAAACAACAAGAAATGATGGATCAGGTAAATCACTTCATCTCAGTAGAAGTTTAATCCTGAAAAATAAAGCTATTTTTAAATTGTAACCACTAGTCAGAGCAAAAAACCCTCATACTGTTGCATATTGGGATGAGAAATTAGAAATGTATTTACAATGAGGACTACCAAAAGAGAAGTTAATCCTTCAAACTAGTAAATGTAATCATGTTTATGTGGTGGAGGGAAAGAGGATACAATCCTCTCTCATCCAGGAAAAACTTCAATTTCTCTTTAGGAACTCAAATGCCAGACTGCATTGTGCTGCACTGGGCTTGCTGGTTTTGGCACCTGACAAATCCTGACATTTTTCCTTAACAAACAGAGAATCCTAATATTGGACCAGGCTCTTCTTTATTCAAGCGTTAGAATTGGATTTTTATGCTGTCTTTACAACAGAAAGCAGACCTGACCATTACTTCTTATCATTTGCCTGTACATGTTTAATTAATTGAGCTCAGTATAATCAGGCTTTACAAATAACTGTTACAAAAGACATAGTAAACATAAAATAGAACGATTGACTGTTTGAACACACAAATGTTCACTAAGCAATTGTGCCTTATCCACACCACACAAAATTATAACGGACCACGATAGAAAAGATTGCTCAGAAAGACAGACCTGCAGCAATTGTAGGGAAATACATGCATGAAAAGACTTGAAATTTTTTGTTGTTGTCTACTTGCTTGTTTGGAAGAAAGTTTTATTCGCTTTTTTAGCTTGAATGGATATGTAAGATGTTTTCCTTACTTGTCCCTGCGAGTATGTGTATAAGGTTGGAAAGGGAGCATTCAGCTCATCAGTGTTCAGAGTACACCGAGTGCTGGCGTGAAGCTGAGCCCCACAAGCTTATCTGAGTATCACTATCTTGGCTCCAGTTTATTTCCAAACAAACCCTTCCCCAAAGGACCACAGTAACAGCAAGAAGAATGCTTTTTAGAGGGATGCTCTGATCAGGATAACTGAGTATTCTACTTGGCTGCTCCTCGGGAAAATCTGTATTTGTTATCTCACTAAGGAATTGATGACTTTAGGCTGAGGTTTTGTTTTAAATGCAGCTCCTGACACTCAGCAGGGCTACCAGAAGAGACCTTCAAAGAGATCTGAAGGATTTTAAAAGGTTTTTTTCTGAAAGGGAATGCATTACTAACTAAAAATATATTATAATGAGTTCAACTGTGAAGAAAATGAATGGAAACAAAGTATCCTCATTCACTTCCAGCAACAGTTCAGTGTCTCTAAAGTGCAAAACTCCTTTAGTTACAAGTATTTATACCAGGTAGCTGCCAGGATGGAGCTATCAGGATTTAACTGCCTTAAAATGCAGGTAACAGCTGAATTTCTTCCTGAGAAGGGAATGAATGCTCATGTCTACATTTAGTAATTGTGGTCAGGACTCAGCCTGCCATCGGAAGGAACTGAGAGAAGCAGTTGTTCACTGGCTAAGAATGCAGAGAGATTGCAAGGTTATTATTATAAGCAATTACATGCGATTATCTATTTTTACAAAGAGAAAGCAGTTGGTAAGATTCTGGCAGTTGTATACATTAACTAAGTTTAATAAGACAATCAAGTGGGTATTGCAGCATTTTAGTTTTTATATCACTGTCCCCATCTGGTAACTGATGCATGTGCTGATCTATTGAGCCTGAAATTCACAGTCAGATTCCTGGGACTCTGCCTGAACATGACAAGATCATGAATGAAACTGCAGTTTGTCTTGGAACATTCACTGCTGTGAAGACACTTTGGGAAGTAAGAATACACAAGATAAATGAAGAAATACAGAAGGAAAAGGAATTCAGGCAGAGGTCTGCAGGAAGGTGGGTAAATCCTTTAAGTATGTGAAAAGCTAGACCATGTGTTGCATTGCAGAAGAGTGCAACTGGTCTTTTCAAACTCATTCAGAGTTGAATTCTTTAGTTGTTATTCCAGGAGAATTGCCACTGGTTAGAATCTAGCAATAGTGTCGGGTCAAACCAAGAACTGTGTTCTGTGGTAAGAATATGAGCATATATACTAAACCCCCTAAATTCAGATATGAAAATCCTCTCCTGTGTGGATATTCTAACCATAGAGATTTAACGTGTTATGCTTTCTTCCCAGTGAAGGCATTCATAGGGTATCTTGAGCTCCCATCTGAGCAGTAATTTCATGGAATATGAAGAAATTTACCATTCTGTTTTTGGAACTGTTCCTGATCTGTCAGATGTGTTTGAAATGGAACCACTAATTCAAAACACAAGCAGAAAAAAAGAGAATTGCCTAATTTTTGTGATTCTTGTGTAAGTCCCCCTGGGAAATCAAGCCAAAAGAATCCCTGGCTGATTGACCTCATTTGATTGCACTTAGATTTGGTGGAACTGAAGGCTTTCTTTTTAGGAGACTGCTTCCAAACAAACAGCTTTGGAACTTAATTCCACATGACTTTATGTTCTGTTGCCCTGCTGCAATGTGGTGAAAGTGAATGAAATTATGTCTTCCTTCTGACTGTAAATTTGAAGAGCTATAAAATAGAATTCCTATAAATTGCCTCAGCCAGACATTACTCTGTGTTCTTGTCTTCCCTCAAATTGATAGTATATTTAGCATCCAGTTGTAATAAGTGTTGTTTGACATCCAAAAAGGCTACTGTCCCTTTGTTCCAGAAAATACAACAGATGATAGATAGTAGTTATTGCCTGTATTTACTGTTGCACCACTGACAGAGCTTCTTTCCCTCATAGGCTACTACTTGTTTGGGAGGAGAGAGCTGCTTTAGCAAAGCTCAAAGAAAAGGTTATTAATGAAGATGGGAGAGCAATTTTAAGGATAGAGGAAGAAGAATGGAAGGTAGTGTTGATAGGAAGGAATGTTGAATGACTGATGCATTAGAAAACTACTATTTGCAACTTTACTCTCACAGTTGTACTATTTTTAATCTATGAAGTGCTAACTGTGTGCTTTGCTAATAATGAATTGAGACACACTGTTGGGAGTGTGTAAAAGCAAGCTGATTATTGAAGTCCTGAATATAAAGCATTACTCTGCAAAAATATAGCCCAGAAAGCTTTTCTGCATTAGGAGTTATTTACCCTGCAAATGATGAGTTTAATTATGTAAATGCTCATTTAACATTAAGACACCAGAACAACTGAAATGTATCAAGGTGATAACCCTCTGTGTTAGGTGCATGGAAATAGTTCTTACTGATTTTCCGTTCTAAAACTGAAAATGAGCCTGTAGATTCCCAGAATATTGTTAGTTTTGTTTCTAATGCATGGGGGTAAGTGGCTAACTGTAGATCAGTGAGAGAGTGGAAGCTAACAGAGCCACACAGAAATGCAGATGCCAGTTCTGTGAAGTGATGAGAATTAAACCATGTTGAGGGCAGTGGGAGTGACAGCCCCATCCGGCAATGCTCCAGTGTTCCTTGTTCAGAACTTGCAGCATACAGACACTGTAGTTCTTCTATCCCTCAACTCTCAGCTGCTCCCCGTTTTTCTGAACAGAATGGGAAATCCAATTTAGATCACCATTTAAATGCAAAAAGCCATTTAGAGCAGTTGCATCTTTGGCTAGAGTGGCTTTCTTTAAAAACAAGCAAACAAACCAAAGCAAGCCTGTGGCTTTTCAAGCAATGACAGCAGCGCAGATATCTAACTCCTGGGAGCAAAAGTGAGCAGGTTACATCTGTGGTCAGAATGGCCCACACTGATGGTGTTCATTTGGGAATGTTACAGTTACAGCTTAAGAAGAAGGAAAGACTGTTGCTGTTTCAACTACAACTTCTACCTAAGCCTGTATTCTTGTTGTATACTAACCTGAATTTCTTCTGGTTCATATTTCTTGTCTTAGACACTACCTTCGTGCTTATTGAAACTAGCCCATCTCCAGGAGTGGCAGCTTCATAGAACTAGTTTGCAGAAAATTCCTCACTTCATTGGAAGATTTCACAGTCTTCTTGTTCTGGATCTGTCCCGGAACTCCATTGAGAGTGTACCTAAAGAAATTGGTGAGCTGTGCTTTCTTTTAGTTTTAGCTGCTTTCCTATCTTACAAAATCCATCTTACGAAAACGCGCCGGTTTTGTGCACTTTGCCTGCCTAAGAATCCTGTTGGGTAGTTAGAGGACAGACAATTGAAATCTGACAGTGAGATAGAGAGCTTGAATCCATGGATCCACTACAAATCCAAAAAGATGGCCAGATGCAGGAGACATAACTTTATGAAAGCTCCCCGTGAGACAAAAGCATGTAGTGAGAACACGTTGCACTTGTATAACAATAAAGGGATCACACAAACCAAGTAATCCTGTATTTCAAATAGAATGAACATTTCTCACTTCTCATTTTGCTCTCTGCAGGCCAGCTGACTAGCCTCCAAGAGCTGCTTCTCAGTTACAATAGAATCAAATCTGTTCCTAAGGAAATAAGTAACTGCGTCAATCTGGAAAGACTGGAACTGGCTGTCAACAGGAGTATCTGTGACCTTCCTCCTCAGGTTCTGACAGACTAGCTTGTTCTGTTTAGTTTTGTTAAATGCCTATTTTGAATTTATCCAAAACCAATTATCATTAAACACTGCACTCCATGTTTTCAGATTTGCTTTGGTATTGGTTTCCCAGCCTCTCCACAGAAACACAGTATTTGTATGACTAGTCAAACTGGAGCTAGATGAGGGGGACATACATATACCTGGGAATTTGAGGAGCCAATCTTTGCTTTGTCCAGATAAAGGACTTGGTAGTGCACATAGGACAGTGATACGCTTGATGTTAATTTGTTTAGGCTGAAGGTCTTTGCTGATTTATCCCACTGAGGATCTGATGCTTTAGCACAGATAAGTTCCCTTTTATGGCTGAGAAGACAAACTCATACCATACGCCAGGACACAACTGCAAGCATCTTTACCAGAGCTGTTACCTGTGAAGAGGAGTTGTGTGATTTATAGAGCTGTCTATGCACAAAGAGTTGAATGAATGTTGTTCTGAGATGTTAAGAGAGAGTAAAAACAACTGCTCCCCTACCACTGAGCTTTAATTTGGACTGACCTAACTGTGAGAGAGCCCTGCTTCTCTAGGTATTAAACTCTTAGAGAGAGATGATTAATATGTAACCATGTTTACTTGTTTTAGTGTATTGAAGTAGTGACAGTTAACAGCAATCAGTGCCTTGCAAAACTGAGTGGGTCCAAACAGTAATACCTAACAACAAAAAACCCTCAAATGAAAATATCCACTATTAATCGGTATGCAGAAGGTACAAAATCTGTGTGGATACAGGTTACATGCTGCAAGTGACAGCTTTTAAATTGACAGCTCATAGCAAATACCTAGTTCTGTCTTACTGAGGTGAGTTTCAAACCCAACTACCTTCCAGGAGAGAACTGTAACTGTCAGGTATTATCAGCTGATGTAACTCACAAACCATGCTGTATTATGAACTTCAGAATGTGTCCTGATGATTTTAAAGTGTTTCTTTGTTTCAGTCAACATTATTACAGCACTGCCGTAATGCAACGGCTGTTCCATTAAAAACCTCCCTTTCTTTTCAGCTCAGTGATTTAAAGAAGCTTTCGCACATAGATTTGTGCATGAACCAGTTTACAAGCATCCCTTCAGCCCTCCTCAACATGCCAAATCTAGAATGGTTAGATATGGGGGGGAATAAACTCCAGGAGCTTCCTGATGCGATTGACAGGTAAATAAAGCTCAAAGATGTTTCAGTCTCAACTCCATCGCATTGAAATTCTCATTATTAAATCCTAATTCAAAAGGTTATTTCGATGTTAACTTCACTGCAAACTTAAGATTTATCAGCCCTAATGTGATATTTTGGATGAGCTGGAAAAAGCTGTTCAAATAAACAACAAATTCAGTATCAACTATCAAGTTATAATTTCTTGCCAGTGACATTTGCGACCGGAGGTTAGGTGATTATCTGAGATATGGGGTTTCCTTTCAGAGTTGTTGTATTCTTTGGGAGAGTTCTTTATGTGACTGTAAAAATGAGCTCTTTTCTATTAATAATTGATAAGATTAATTTTCTAAATCTTGACTGATTGCATAAATAACTCTTTTACAGAATGGAAAATCTCCACACTTTATGGCTCCAAAGGAATGAGATAACCTCTTTGCCAAAAACCATCGGTAATATGAAAAATCTTAGTACCCTTGTTCTTAGCAACAACAAACTTACGAATATTCCAGCTTGTATGAAGGACATGACAAGTCTGAGGTAAGAAAAAGTAACAGAAATATAAATGAAAATACTAGCAGATAAGTTTTAAAGCCTCCCTTGAGCTGTGCATCATAGAGTGATACTAAGGAAGTGGAAGAGGCATGTCCACAGTGGTACAGATAGACATGATACCATATAAACCAATATAATTACACAGATTCACCACAGCTGAGGATCTGGTTAAGAAAACTTTGTGTATCCTCACTCATTTAATGAAGTCAGTTACGACAGTTACAGTCCCAAATGAAGAAGGAGACACTGCATTTTCTCATTTCTAACACATTTTCTCATTTCTGAAAGGTCCAAATGCCCACTTCTAGTTGTCCTTTGCTGTCACTCTCTAAAGCCAAGAGAGGAAAAATGACACAAAGTAGACCTTTGGCACTGAGAAGTCGACTGTTCAGAATTAAACAAAAATGCTCAGGTGTAAGGATAGAGATAAAACTCTCCTCTACTTTATTTGAGAAATAAAAAAAGAATGGATGGACATTTTTAATTGGTAGAATCAGAAATACTATTTTCTATGCTGTGAAAGTTTCCTTTTGTTTGCATTTTCACTTGGATTACTGGATGCTGGCCACTGGAGAGGAAGAATGCTAGTCTAAAATCACATCTAACCCAGTGAGACAATCCCTGTTTTCAGCTGGATTGCAAGAAGCAGCAACTCTTTAAACAAATACATGAAGCATAGGCCCAGGGATGGCTTAGTTTACTTCATACTGCTGCTGTAGTGGTGAGTTTAGTCTAAGAAAAGACTTCTTTTGCTGCAAATACTGTTTGAGGAATCTTAGTTCAGTTTCAAAAGAGTTGTTCTCTCTGGACAAAACCTATTGCAAGAGTAACCTTTTCTGGTGAACTGTCAGATTTGTCAACTTCAGGGACAACCCCCTGGAGTTAGAGGTAACACTCCCTCCGTGTGAGAATGCAGAAGAGGAGGAGCAACAGGAAATGTTCGGCCTTGAATTCATGCACATGTATATCCAGGAGTCGCTCAAGAAAACAGGTACGGCTTTTTTATTCACTCTGATCTCTCTGCAATGCAGTGAGGAAGGATGAGCTGGATAAAGCAAGCACAAATGAAACATGAATAATCTTAATAAACGAGTAGCATTCTCCAAAAAAGCTCTGAACAGATTTTTACTGAGGGTAGGGGTGAGTTTATCAGGAGTTGGCCCTGCAGTGTTCCAAAGAACAGCATGTATTCTAGTAGGAACCTGCTGGAACCATGCAACATTGGAGTTAGTTACCTACAGCCTGGGGAACTGGAAGCTGTCGACTGGCTCTTGTATTTGTGATTTAATCAGTTTACACAGTGTGGGTCTTCCAGCATTGTTTGGCTCATGAACCTCAACTTTACCTATTTCTTGATGTTGTCCAGATGGCGACTGTCAAAGCAGCATGTAAGGGGGAGATGCCCATAATAAACAGACGTTTCTCACCACTTGCTTTCCCTGACAGCAAATCCAGCCACTTAAACAAAACACCCCCCCAATTTTATCCCATTCCTAGATCACTTGTGACTAATAAAATGCTGTTAGTAGTCTCAAAGATAACAGTTAAAAGGTGCAGACAGAGCCTTGGGTGACATGGTCTAGGGTGAGGCATCCCTGCGCATGGCAGGGGGTTGGAACTGGATGATCTTAAGGTCCTTTCCAACCCAAACCAGTCTGGGATTCTATGATTCCATGAAAACAAGCACTTTTGAACATGTGTGCAGGTGGCAGCTGTTACTCGCAGAGAGAATTTCACTGCACCTAAAATGAAGATCCGAGGGAACATTTTATATCTATTGTGAAGACTTAAAAAGCTGCAGGACTGAAACGCCCCTTAGCTATGACACCAAACCAGCTTTCTTCTTCATCAGTATTTCATGAATCAATAACAAATTTAGCAAAAATACATCAAGATGACAGTTTACAAAGTTTTTTTCCTTAACAGACTCCCCTGGCAGCATGGGCTGATGGTTACCTAGGCCTACTTAAACACTGTAAGAGGAAATACAAAGCTATCCTGAACTTCAAAGTGAAAATAAAGTATGTTAACTTCTCTTATTTTAACCCACTGTCTTTCAGGAAATGTGGAAAGCAGTACTTCTGGTCCTTCCCCTGTCATGAATGCTACTGAATAAAGAATGTAACTGTGAATGGAAGAAAACACCAAGCATACTTATTGCTAGCAAAGAGGCGTACAGCAGGTTTCAAATATTCCTGGGGATTTTATTTTTCCACTGATGAGAACTGGTTTTGCATACCTGGAATTCCCACTCACACTGGGAAATAAAAGACCTTTTCCTTGCACAGGAAAGACTAAAACTTTTCTCTTTTTCTTCTGTAAGCAATGAATTAGCTTTGTAAAAATCCAGGTAAGTTTTATAGTTGCTTTTGTGGTTGGTCCCCCCCCCCAATTCCAAATCTATGTTCTGTCATGTAGTTGGCTCTGGTATCAGAGATGGACTTGGGACAGCTGTCAACAGGACATTCTCCAAGGACACGGCCGCCTCTATGTAATACTGTAGCACAGCCTTGTATCCTCGTTGTTGTAAATACTCGATCCGTCCATGATCAATGAGCCGCTTACAGAGGCAGCCTATCTCCTTCCGTTCTTCAACTGTAAGTATCCTGGTTTCATAAAAAGGAGGAAAAGAACAATCAGGTGTGTCAGAAGAACAGTTTTGTTAATTCACATCAGGAGGTAAGCTTAGAAAAACTGTTTACAACACTAGAAGTTCATTTCAATTCAAAATGAAAGGTTTTGAGAAGTACGTCCACGAAAACAGTATTTTTAAAGTAAAATATTTCTATCAATTGAAAAGTTTCTGTAAAATGAGGCATTTTGAAGACCCCAAAGGGTTTCATATCTCACTATACACAATGTTCATTTTCTGCAGGAGTCAATTTGCTAGAAAACGATTTCCATACCCTTGTAAAGTATCAGGACCACTCTGCATCTTGCTGAATGTTTGCTCATGTTCTTCTGTGTGGTTAGTTTGCTCTTCACTTTCTTCACTCGCAGAGCCTTTGGTTGTGGTTTCTCGCATGCCACAAGTGGCCCAGCTACTCATTCTCTGAAAATAATGAAATTCTACTGGTCCAAGTCCTACTGATTTAAAGAACTCTCTGCCTACGTAATGTGTCCAGTCACACTTGTGATGGCAACACAGCGCAATAACAATTCCAGCTACAGGCTTACAGTCAGCTTTGCCGCTTTCATTATCAGCAGGATTGTTGGAAGCCACCTCTGTCTCATCAGTCCTCGAGCGTTTTGGTGCAGGCTCGTTTTCTGCATCGCAGCAAGTTGTATAACTTTCAACCAAGCATCTCAAAGCAAGATCTGGGAAAAAAAGAGATACACCCCCCCAAAAAACCAGCACTGAATGCCATGACACTATTTATACAGCCTGCATCCTGGTTGAGAATGTACTTACCACAGAGAACAAACGCAAACAAACTAAGCCAAAAAGCAATTTGAAAGAGAAATAAAAATTACAAGTATGCTTTGAAAACATGAAACCCCTAAATGCTAAATTAATATTGTGATACCTCTGGAGCTACTAAGGGCCTATTGTCTTGAATATTTGTGCCACACACGTGGATTTGAACTACTTTGGTTAACAAAGTGGCATATTGTGGGAGGATCGCCTGTAAAACATGCAAGTATTTGCTCTAAAAGTTTGCTATCAACCTATTTAATATGTACATGTACTTCTTAAATGCTCGACTGTGTCATCTTTGTCACAGTACCTATGTACGTGCCGTATCTGTGATGTTTTTCTCTACTTAGTAGACACAAAACATTAGAAACAGTGTATTAGTTTAAAATAATCAGGGCAGAAACACAGTCTTCTCATATGTTTGCTTGGGATCCACATTCAGAGAGGCAACACAGATTTAGGAAGAAAGATATTTCAGAGTAGAGGCAACAGTGTTAAAAAAGATACTTTCAAAAATCTATGACCCGTGTCACTACTCACTGTTCTTTGTTCTGCTCTATAAAAAAACAAGACAGGTTTTACTTGTTTCTAAAGTAGCCTTGCATCTCTTGTCAATTTACTATTCCACTGAAGTCAGTATATATTTAGAATACCAAAAAAGGGTTAGAGGGCAAGAAAAGGTTAAAGGGACAGTTTGGAAGCTCAGTCCATTCACATCGTAAGATCTAGTATCCTAACTTTGCGTAGTTAACACATAGGTAATTCATACCTGTTGCAGCACCACACAAATGCTTCCCAATTCCTACCACTGGTAGTTTTTTCTTCTCCAAAATAGGTACCTTACCTGGAGGGGAAAAAAAACCCCAAGAAAATAAACACACAAAATCCACAACAATCACAATAATTAGGACAGTAGGTTTTCTGGATAAAATATTTTGAGCACACTAAAGAACAGAAATAGATGTTTACCACTACTGACAATACAGTGGTCTGTACGTATAGTTATAAGCTATCCAAAGGAAAGTTTCTTTTTCTAAAACAAGAGAATTAGATGCTGTAGCTGAGCAGCACATTTAGCCATTTTAGCCTTTTTTTATACTGCCTATGAAATGTAAATATGACATTAATGCATCTCCTGATGACAGGCGTCCCCACAAATTCTATGCCATTGAGATGCACAGCACCTCAATGATAGGCAGTACTTCATTCTGCGACCTAATATAAATGATTTAATCCTGCAAGCTTGAGAAAAGCTTCATTTTGTTTATTTCTCACCTATAATGATGGCCTGTAAGTGTATAAAAAGCAAAACATTTTAAATCACCGTTTAAAGAAAGAGACATGTATATAAGTATCTATGCACACAGCATTAATGTGTCTCCAAGCCACTGCTGAGAATGCTCTTCAAAACCAAGTCCATTCAAGCACGTTATGTACAAACTGACTTGACCTCCAGTATTCAAAATGTAAAACGAAGACTCTATTTCACAATTACACAAGCCCAAAAGGAACTTACTTAAACATAAATGTTGAATATCAACTTGAAGCCTTTCAAATATAGAATCTCTCCTTTGATGTTTTCCATCCACCTGTGTAAGCAGAACAAGATTGTTAGGTAGGGCTGGCCACTGGCCATTATCATTTGGCTCTAGCTATTAGTGCCAGATGTTTTTCCTGGCAAGTCAACATCTGCACATTTCCAACATTATACACCCAGATTTTTTTCCTAATACATTTGCTTTTGGCAAAGTATGGAATGAAGGCAATCACGCTTCCAAAGCTTTTTAAATATAAAGGCTGTATGTTGGTTTTGAAGCTAAAAAGCAAATACTAACAGCTTCAATGAAAACAGTTTAAAGATGATACTCTGCTAATGATGTGACAATCTCTTCTTACCTTAAATCGTGTGGTTGCCCTTTCCACAAGCAAAAACTGAACATTTTCAACATTCTGCAAGGCAACATCAACCCAGTGAGAGAGCTTTCCTCGCCCAGCTCCAAACTCGATAAAACATCTTCCTGGACCAAGCAAATGTAATTTTTCCATGTTACCTAAAATAGAAGCCTACAAACATCCAAAGATTATTTATGAACCAAGCAAATATATACACTGCCTATTGTAATGCCTGGTAGAAAATGATTACTTCACCAAACTGCAGGAGACCTTTTCGGGTCTTCCTTTCCATGAGGGATTAGGGGAAAGATCTTGTGTACAGAGGGAAGGGATTACAATTTCTGGCTTGTCAGCATCTCTCTGCCCTTCTTCCACTGCTCACAGAACCCCATCCAGATACAGGGTATCAGGACCAGGTACACATCATAATATTCTCTGCTGATTCTCAAAGTAGCTATCCAAAATATGGGCACTGTACTGGATTTTCTGCGAAGCCTCTGTGCCCACAGAGCTCCCTCTGCTGCAGTTCTGCATTTTGATACACACAGGAAAGCAGAGAATGGGAAGAAGATATGGGAAATGGACATTTCTCACTGGTCATTCTTTTCTTTCCAAATCTTTCTGTTTTGCTACAGTATGCAATCCATCTCCCTTAACATTCCTGCTGTTCAGTATACATTAAAAATGCAGAAGGCAAACTCAGGCCTGCCAGCTCTTACAGAAAAAGTAAAAAATTCCTTTTACTTCTTAGCAAACACAACATTTTCCTTTTCGGAGCTCAGATTTATTGAACTAATGTAAAATAAGAATATACAAGTAAAAATTCTGAGCACCAGCACACAATTTATCGTTTCAGTATCCTACCAAACTATTTGTTACTAACACTTAACAAAGCAGCCATTCCAAGGTTATATATATGCTATTATTTGAAGAGCACAGTTATATAGCATATCAGATTTCCTCTGCGTGGAGTGACCAGCACTATGAATGCAGTCACTCCAATTTACAGCAGCAGAATTCCACATGTTTAAAAACATCTATAGCTATCAGTAAAGCAGTGTCCGTACCTGCTGTTTCAAGTGTTTGAAAGCAGATTCTCCATTCTTTGGGTCATTTAAGGCTTCTTGTAAAGCCTGGTGGGACAGTATTTGTTCCTTAAGGTGAAATTCCAGGCCTGCATGCAAATGCAAACCTTTTAGGTAAAGGTTTCCAGTTTCCAAGAGTTTCTGGTTTTGTAACATCTCACAATATTCAGACATGAGCTCAACCTGTACCACTAACAAAATAGTCTGTTGGGCGCATAAATCTATCGTATATGTTTATTAGAGTTGTGTTGTTAACTGCAGTGGTATTTGATGGGAAACAAAAAACATAGAAGGAAGAGAAATCAGCTATCTACCAAACAATCAGTGTTTTAGCATTCTCTCAATCTAGTTTATTCTCCTGAGTAAAATTTAGCTATTGGAAGATTGTCTGTGTCTTGATGATAATGACTTCACATGTTTAATGCCAAATATCTCACATTTTCCTAGACATCCAACAACAAATCTAATAATGAAATATTTAATCAATTGAATTTAAAACCTTTGCAGCGTTAAGTAAGCTCACCATTACTTGCTTTTTTCAACTTAGTTATCAAGTTCTCCAGCTCTTCTTTGGATAGAGAAGAGAGAGGTACCTTTTTAAGGAGAAATAAAAAAAGAAAGCAGCACCCATAAATACATGACCTTTTTATTTTTGCTAACTCTTTAGTCATACCACAAATTACAACATGTTTTGTAGGGACTGAGCTTTAGAACAAATAAATGTACTCACCTGTTTTTCTGGTATTTCTGCTACATCTTTTAAACCTGCATTAATATCTTGAACAAAATAGACCTTTAAAAAGAAAAAGAAATCCGATTATGTTAATTACTGGGAAGCAAAAAGCTACGTTCTTCAGTGTTTTTTATCATAAGGTACATAGCAAGAGGAATCCACTGCAACAGAAGATATTCCAAGTATTTATTTTCCCTATTTATTTTCCCTATATATTCAGTCTGACCCTGAATCCCGAGCAGAAATGACAGCTCTGACACGTTTTAACAAGATTGAACATGTTGAGAAGAGTTAAGCTGTCAGTGCTTACTAGGCTGATTCCAAAGACAGTTTTAAGACTTCTCAGGTGATGCTAAGGGTACAATACTGGTAAGGCAGAAAGACAGACAACAAAGAAGCCATCCCTCTCTGAGGACAAACTCTCACCAAGCATCTGAAATGCATGGCGTTGTGAGAGACTGTTCTCAGAGAATGTTTTTGAGAGACATTAATTCAGCGTTTTCATTTGTAACTAAAAGAACCGAAAAGTTGTGCTGAACTACAGTGACATGGCACGCAGTGAATGAGGAGACTGGAATGTGAATTCCATTTCAGCAAGTAGTTATTCAGGTTCTGTGCTGCCCTTACTGCAGCGCTTGCTACGGCTGCTGTTGTCTAGTTCACAGCTACTGTCAGCACAATCAATTCTCTGCAAAGCTGTCATGTTTAGGGTCTTAAATCCGAGAGGAATAGTGCTACAGTTACACTGCACTTACTGGCTTTGGCTTCTCTCTTGAATTACATTTCTTTAAATGCTTTTGTAGCTGGTCTTCATACACAGTGCTAAAATCCAAATGGGGAAAAAAATTAAGTAATAGCACTTATCATGTGAACTCTGACAAAGAACAGGAAAAGCATTTATTTTACTTACTGTTTTGGATCAAGAGGACACGGAATCCTTTTTCTGCCGTTTTCCTCCTAGTAACAAAAGAAAGGTTTTAGACAACACTTCAGCATGCAACAGTATTCCCGTTCTAGAAAAGCTGTTGTGGGACACCGGAGATCCATAAAGCATCTATTCGGAGGTAGGGAGGTTAACCGCAATAGAGAAACTGGGACAAGAATTTAACATGTGAATGGATCCTAAAAGAATAACCCTGTAGCGGGATGGCAGCGCTACTGCTGGGTCGAGTGACAGCCTCAGCACATCCAGGCGCTGCCCCTCCTGCCCGCGCTGCGAGGATATGCCGCCGCAGCCCCTCACAGCGCCGCCGGGGCTCCCCTCACGCCAGGAGCCCGCCCTCCCCAGCCGGAGAGGGGGCGAAGCGCGGTACCTCCTGCTGCCCGTGTTCCCCGCAAAAACGCCTCCCAGGAGCCGGGACCATCTTGCAGAAGCGCTTCTTCCTCTCCACGAAGTGGGCGCAACGCCCCGGCACCGGGCACCCGCGGCCCGGCTCCGGCGCCGCCATTTCCCTCCCAGCGCCCCCCGCGGCCACCGCCTCCTCCTCCATCTTGAGGCTCCTCCTCCGCGGGAGCCGCGCGCGAAGCTCGAGCCGAAGATGGCGGCGGAGAGCCTGTTCAACCGGCCCGTGTGTGTGCAAGTGCGGTGCCCGGGCTGCGAGGAGAGGTGAGGGAGGCTTGGCCGCCTCGCCGCTGCGCGGAAGCTTTACCGCATCCTGTAGGAGAAGGGCTTGCCGAGCGGCAGGCTTTGTCCTCCTCTCTTTTCTCTGTGCTGTGCTCTAATAGTTGATGGGTGAGAGGCAGCGTTCTTGCTTTGGAGCTCTTAATGGAGACCCTTTAGGTTAAGGGGAAGGGGGACTTGGTCGCGGCGAGGCTGGAGGTAGACAGAGCTGGAGCGGCTGCAGTGGTGCCTTACCTGGGGAGAGGGAAATGAGGGGCCGTGGTGGGGAGGAAACACGCAGGGGCTGTGCAGAGGCTGTGAGGACAGACGGGCCCCCCTTGTAGGCGACGCGGGGGCCGGGGTTTCTGCCTCGAAATAGGTGCATTGTCACTCTGCAACTGCCTGACAGGAGGATGGAGTGAGGTGGGGTCGGTCTCTGCTCCTAAGGAACAAGAGACAGGACAAGAGGAAACGGCCTCAAGCTGCGCCAGGGGAGGTTTAGATGGAGCTGAGGAACAATTCCTTCCCCAGAGGGTGCTCAGGCATTGGAACAGGCTGCCCAGGGCAGTGCTGGAGTCACCGTCCCTGCAAGTGCTCACGCACCGTGTACACCTCTCAGCCCTGCCGGCCCGGCGGGCGCGGCCGCTGTTTGCGCGTCTCCCAGGCCGCAGCGGTTGCCCCGCGGCCAGGCCCCCGCCTCTTCTTCCCAGCCTGCAGCCGGCCTCACCGCGGCCTCACCGCGGCCTCCGGGCTTCAGCTCCCTCGGCGCTGCCCCGGCGAGTCCACACGTCCGTCCCGATCGGGTTGTGCCGAGGGATAAGTGGATGTGGCTGCACCCATGTGCGTGGCTCAGCAGTGGTGGTTGGGAAAGCACAGGAATCCTAGAATCCCAGACTGGTTTGAAAGGGACCTTAGAGCTCATCCAGTTCCAACCCCCTGCCACGGGCAGGGACACCTTCCACTAGAGCAGGTTGCTCCAAGCCCCTGTGTCCAACCTGGCCTTGAACACTGCCAGGGATGGGGCAGCCACAGCTTCTCTGGGCACCCTGTGCCAGCGCCTCAGCACCCTCACAGGGAAGAACTTGTGCCTTGGATCTAACCTGAACTTCCCCTGGTTCAGTTTGAACCCATCACCCCTTGTCCTATCACTCCAGTCCCTGATGCAGAGTCCCTCTCCAGCATCCTTGTAGCCCCCTTCAGACACTGGAAGCTGCTCTGAGGTCTCCACGCAGCTTCTCTTCTCCAGGCTGAACAGCCCCAATGTTCTCAGCCTGTCTCCATACGGGAGGTGCTCCATCCCCTGATCATCCTCGTGGCCTCCTCTGGACTTGCTCCAACAGCTCCATGTCCTTCTGATGTTGGGGACACCAGCACTGCACACAGTGCTGCAAGTGGGGTCTCACGAGAGCAGAGCAGAGGGGCAGGATCCCCTCCCTCGACCTGCTGCTCACGCCCCTGTTGATGCAGCCCAGCACACGGGTGGTTTCTGGGCTCAAGCACACACTGAAGCGGCTCATGTTCAGTTTCTCATCGACCAACACCCCCAAGTCCTTCTCAGGCTGCTCGGAGTCACTTCCCTGCCCAACCTGTAGCTGTGCCTGGGATTGTCCCAACCCAGGGGCAGGACCTTGCACTTGGCCTGGTTGAACTTCATGAGGTTGACATCGGCCACCTCTCCAGCATGTCAAGGTTTTATGTGTAGTGTCTATTTAAAATAGAGTGAATTTCAATGTGAAGTGTCTATTCAGCATACAGTGAATTTCAGTAATATAGGTCCTATCTGGGTTAGACTGTGTGAGCAGGCGTTAGGGCTGCTCTGGCTCTCCTGCGTTAGGAGGCACAGGAAGGCTGATGTCTGTGGGTGTGTTCTGTAATGCAAGTAACTTCTCGGATGGGTCACTCAACAAGAAGTAAATGAAGCCAGGGTAGCACAGTACAAATGGTTAGCAAAAGTTTCAGCAATTGTTAATAAATTTCAGGCTTTTGCAAAGCTTCCAGCTTCTGGACAAACTTTCAAACCTTGCTGTTTAAAGTTTGGCAGATGACAAGCAATAAAAAGCCTGAGCTGACTGAGGAGCTCAGGGGGCTGTGGGGCTTTCAGGTATCATAGTAGTAGTCATCGGTGGACACTTTCTTGATATTTCTGATAAGTTTTTGGTTTTGGAATGTCATCTGATTCCTGTAATATAGCTGCGAACGCATATTATTTGGATATTGTTTTCTTGATTTGTTACTAAGCTTCATCTGTTTTTGTACACAGGAGGTTAAACGTTCGGGTGAATATTGAGCTACTGTCAATTTCTAATCCTGTTCATAAAAAGGTTTGTGGATTTAGTTACGTTTGTGTCATTCACTCGGTATTAATTTCATTGTATAAGAGGACAAATGGGCAAAGAAAAAACAAAATAGGATATTCGTATGTCTGTCCCTTGACCTTATTTCATTTTTGATGGAATTTCTTGAGTAATTTAGTTGATTTGGTGTGGTAGGTGTTTTCTAGCCTTTTAGCCCTCTCAGTTTGGCAGCTCATGGTAAACTTGCAAATTAAAAGTATTTGGAGACCCTCAAAGGAACCCCAGTGAGAGCTTGAGAGCAGTCAGTGTGCTCAGCACTTAGGAATGTGGAGCAGCAGTTGTCTTTGCAAAACTCCCATCTTAACTAGCCAAAATGCCCACTTGTGCATGGATGTAACATTTTGGTTTTTATTGATAAGCATTAGTCTTTGGAATTCATCCAGTGGAGGTAGGAAGGATGTACTAAATTTGGAGTAAAATAAAGTCTTCTTTCTCAGGAAAGATAGCAATGAGATTGCTATTGGAGGTTATATCCTTTATATATATATATATATAAAAAATCTTTGGTTTATGTGAAGTTGTCACTTAAACTGTACATCCACCTGCCATGATGTTAAGATGTCATTAGTTTCAGTGTTACTGGGTAAAGATTTGTTTGTGAAGGAGCCCAGCAGTTGTCTGGAAGATTTGCTAACTGTGCCGATGGTAATATTAGGTGTGAAGAAGCACTTCAGCTAAGGACTGTGTTCCAGGGTGCAGCCTGTGTCAGCAGGAGCCTGGGAATGCATTTGGGTCCATCAGTGAGTGATCAGTTAAAAAGCTTCAGCTGCTTGGGGCAGCCAGTGGGACATCAAACCAAGCGCCATTCGTACCCACTCACCAGGCTGGCGTTAGCTTTAGCATGAGCTGCCTGCACATGTAAATCCATCTCCAGCTGAGGGTTTTGTTAGTGTTGCTGGCATCTGAGTCACTGAAACTGTGATTTCAGGTCTGTACGTGTAGGTGTGCTATGGTCACACTTCAGCTGGGTTGGAGGAGCTGTCAGGTTTCTGCTTCCTTTCTTTCCTTGCCTAGGGAATATTACATTCTTCACACAGGTTTGAGTCTCGTTACAGGGAGCCGGGCCTAAGGTAGCAGGTGTTTAGCAGAAGCCCAGCCTTGCAATAAAAGACTAAGGTTTGCCAAGGAGATAGCTTTTCCAAAGCACTGTGTACACCTTCAGCAAACAAATGAGTTTGGTTTTAAATCGAAGCAGTATAATGCTACAGGTTTCCATAGGGGCTCACTCAAACATGTAAACCCTTCAGGAGGTTGTTTCTGAAACTTTTAGGAGCAGTATGCTATGAAAACCTTCCAGTTGTGGGAATGATATGTTAGTGATCTGTTATAGTGGACTGCCAGTGCTATTTCATGATGGGGAAAAGTAGCACATAGTTCCCTTTCTGCAAAATGCTGAAGACATGTTGAACTTTGAAGCCTCAAAGTTGAAGATTTTTACTTGGTTTATTTTTGTGAGGAACTTTTCTCAGGTTTTCCCACTGTCACGTTTGGAGTTGTGTTAAATGTTAATGTTTTCCACCTTCGAATGAGTTGCCACAGTTCTATCTTACGTGTGGTTAAACAGTAAAACCATTAAATACTGTTTGCAGTATTGGTTTACAATGTTTAAACAATCCTCCTGGGTGGTGTATAGTATTTTAAATCATATTTAAATGTCTGTCTTCAGGATTTAGCTGTTCGATTGACTGATGATACCGATCCTTTTTTCCTTTATAACCTTGTCATATCTGAGGAAGATTTTCAAAGGTAAGTGATATTGTCATGTCTTGTCTGTGAATCGTTTCCAAATGACAACAAAGAATGAGGAATATCTTTAGCTTAGAATGGTTATCATAGGATTTTGGGTTTGGCACTTTTCTCTTGCAGAGTTTTGTCAGTGTTTTGGTGGCATTGCTCTCCCTGGCCAGTCAGGCAAACAGCCAAGTGCAGGAAAATGATTTGGCTCAGGTTTATCCAGATGGGTGACAGAATCCTGATGTTATCTTTCCTGCATAGCTACAGTCCCACAGTTCATATTCCTACTTGCATCTTCTGTTTATTGTAACTGCTTCTCATAGACTGTTGTATGTCTGTGAAGTATTCCAAGCAACATTTGCAAGAGGAAAGTCTGTTTGCCTGGACATGGACTCTCAGACAGACCTGAGCTTGTGTCTTACTGGTTTCTTGCATGCTAATTGCATTGCTGAGTCTCAGTTTACTTTAGTTGCTCAGAATTTGGTCATCAGATTTGGGCACCTGGCATGAACAGTTCAGTTTTCTGCTTTATTGTTTGGATAAAGTCTTGATAAAGGTTGAGTCTCACCCGCACTGTCCTTTGCTTCTTTCACGTGCCCCTATCCCCCCTGTGCTGTGAGGAAGACAGCTACTCAAAGGAGTACATTTGTTGTGTCACAATAACTTACTTGAAGTCGTGAAGAGAAAAATATCGTCTGTTGATTACTATCCAAGATGTGGTTATACTCCTTCTGTGTTCAGGGTTGAAAATAATCTGCTGGTGAACTTTAATGACATGATCAGAATTAGTTCTTTCCACTGGTGTAAAACATTTTCTAGGAAATGAATTGCACTTCTATATATTATTAATTTTTTTCCACTTTCTACAGTTTAAAGTCCCAGCAGGGTCTCCTGGTGGACTTCTCTGCTTTCCCACAGAAATTTATCGATCTGCTTCAGCAGTGCATTCAGGAACAGAATAAAGACATCCCAAGGTAGGTCATAAGTGAGAGCCGTGTCACTCTGTGTGTACGGGGGCACTTCTTAAAATGCTCGTCAGCCGCTCCGCTGGAGCAGGGTTGGTAAAACAAGGGAGAACGTGGCGTTCCCTGGACGTGTCTGAGCATCAGCTGGGGGTAGTTACCAGCAAGACTTAAGCCTTGGGAGGGCAGAGCAGTGGGGTTTGGTGTGCAGTGATAGTCTCCCCATCTGAGCTGGAGCTGACAAGCTCCCCAGGCCGGCACATGGGAAGGGTGCAGCACTGCTCCTTTTCTTGTAACACTTTAGTGCTAGAGAGCTGCTCTGAATTTCATGGAATTCTCGTGCACAGGAGAAGGCAAAGTTAGAAGGCGTTCTGGCAAGGATGGTTTTGTGGCTGTCTGTCTGTCTGTCATTTCAGTGTTCAGATTTTCAAGTGTGAGGGGGACAACCTGAGCTCCGCTCTTCCCATAGCAGCCTTTTCCCATGTTGTTTTTGTTTGTGTGGGTACCAAGGGAAGCCTTGTGCAGAGCATGGAGCTCTGCTCCCGTAGTCAGGCCATTTCCTGAAGTATCTACTGTGGGCTAGGCATTTTCCTAGGCTGTAGGACACGTAAAAGTCAGGAGTCTGCTTTCCTCTTCGCTTCGGTTACAAAGGTCTTACTTGGTTTTGGACTCCTAAGATGGGCTTCTGAAAATTGTACAAATAAACTGATTCATTTTATACATTTCTTACTCTAAGTTGCAAGCATTTGAGTTGCTGCTTGTTTGTAGTATTAACTGCGACATAGGGATTGCATTTCATAGTTCAAACAAAAGCTGGACAGTCTTTTCTTGTGCATACAAAAATATATCTTGTTTGAAAATAGCTTGTGGGATCTATAGGGAGTTTCAGGAAAAGAAATGTGCTAAACATCTGGTTATTTCTCTGTTTTCCCTAGGTTTTTGCTGCAGTTAGTTTCTTCAGCATCTGTTCTAGATCACACTCCTGTCTCTTTAAACGTAGTGGAGACAAACCCTTTTAAGCACCTCACCCACCTCTCTCTCAAATTCCTACCAGGAAATGATGCAGAAATAAAGAAGTTTTTAGCCAGCTGTTTGAAATGCCTTAAGGTAAAATGAAGAGTTGTCGTAGCTGTCACTGGGCCTTGAAGCTCTGTGTACCTGAGCATTTTTGTCTATCTTAATACTTCAGAAGCGTTTACCAAACTGTGTGCTCTGGTTTATTATTTTACTTTAGCTCATATATGTCATTGCAGGCAGTTATTTGGGTGCATGTTCTAAATCTAGATTGTTACTGTCACTCTAGCAAGGAAAATGCTACGTGTATATTCAGCCAAGCTGGCAGGAAATCAGGTATTTCACACATGCAGTGCCTGGAGAGTGCAGCTGGTGAATGCTTCGGTGTCTCAGCTTCCCAGCCTTGTGCTCATTGCCAGAGCAACAGCACAAATAACACCCTGTAGGCTTTCCTGCCCTTTGTTGTGCAGTTGCTGTAGGAAAGCATGCCTGTGTGCGTAATTCTGAGGCTTTGTGGGCTTCAAAGGGCTACTAGCTATAAATAGCAAGCTAAAATTGGGATGTTGATGCACTTGTAGCTTGCTAGGTATTACTGAAAGAGAAGTTAATGGTTTCATAGTTTGGCTGTTGTCTGTTCAGTTTCATAGCCTGGGATTTGTCTCCCTTGCTGGCCTGTCATGTTTATAGCCATCTAATAAAGCGTTTCAATCCATACATTTCCAGTAGTTCAGTAGATGTGTTGTTCATGCAACTTCTTTGTAAACAAGGAGTTTATCTTTATGATAAGACACTATTTCCTTATAGAAAATTGGTAAGAGTTTATCAGGGGTTTTACCTTGTAGCTAATGCCTTTAAATTTATTTTAATCTTACTGAATGTTGATTTAATAAGATGATTTTTCCACAATGGGTATGTGGTTGCTTAGGCAGGGTATGCTGATGAAATGGAAGCTGAATACTACTTGTATTTTGGGAACCAAGGTTTTGACTTGATGTCAATTTGTACATAGGAAGACAAACTGATGTTGGAAGAAAAGCTTAGAAAAACTGAAGAGGATCTTACCAGACAGCTGAGCTACACTCAACAGGTAACGTACAGCTTTACCTTCCCTGCTGTAAGTTGCACTTTGTTTTAACCTGTAGAAAATGTACCTTCTTGTGGGCTGGTTGGTTAGCAGCTACCTAGCCACTGTAATTGAGTTTGGGTGAGTGAAAAGAAGAAAGTCTGCTGGTTCTTAAGAAAAGCTCCAGCAGACTAAGTGTGCAACTGGAGAATAAAATGTGTTTTTTAAAGTACCAATCCAGGATTTCACTTGGAACAGAGGTCTGTCTGTATATGCACAAACAAGTTATATACTATACTAGAGCACTTTGTGTTATAAGGGTAGGGAACATCAGCAGATACTTATTTTCACTCCTAAATAGTGGTTGGAAGAAAATCCAGTTGGAAATGAAGATTCTTTTATCCACAGTGTCAGGAAGGTGCTCTTTAGCTTCTCAGTGCCTTACTTTCCTGTTTACACAATGATGTTTAAATTCTGTTAAAATACCCTGTTTAAAGATATTTTGACATCTGGTGCTGAAATTTAGACTTTTCTTAAGAATTCCGTGTGGGGTTTTCTTTTTAAAAAGTAACGTTAAAGAATCATTCAGTATTGACTGAAATGCTTAAATTTGTACAACTCTGTTTGCATTGTCAAACTTCAACAGAGCTTGTCAGAGAGAAACCGGGAACTTGACAAACTGAAACATGAGTGGACATCCCATACTACAGCTCTAACAAACAAACACACTCAGGAGCTGACAAATGAAAAGGAGAGAGCTCTCCAGGTATGGCAGCAGAGAAGAATGGACAATATTCTTACATGTGAAAGTTTCCTGGCTTTATTTTCAGCTTCACTGAATAACTACTGGGTTTCTTTGCTTCTCACAGGCACAAGCTCAGTACCAACAACAGCATGAGCAGCAGAAAAAGGAATTGGAAAATGTGCATCAGAAAAGTATTCAGCAGTTGCAGAACAGACTCTCGGAACTTGAGGTCATCAATAAGGATCTAACAGAAAGGAGATACAAAGGAGACTCCACAGTCAGAGAGCTGAAAGCAAAGCTTTCTGGAATAGAAGATGTATGCTGTATTTAATTTCCTATAACCAACTTCCTAGTTTTAGAGCATTCACACTGCCTGCCTATGCATGTAGTAGAAAATATAGCATATTAATGTTGTTCAGCTGATCTTCATTTCACATTATGTTCCTATTTAGATATATCTGTTTAAATTACTACTGCAGGTTTTCTTTAAAGGTCACATTCCTTCCCAACATTGTAGGAATGTCAAAGAGCAAAGCAGGAGGTGCTGTCGCTGCGTCGGGAGAACACTACTCTGGATGCTGAGTGCCATGAAAAAGAGAAACTCATCAACCAGCTACAGACACGGGTTGCTGTTCTGGAACAGGAGATCAAAGACAAAGATCAGCTGGTGATTAGAACAAAAGAAGTACTGGATGCGACACAAGAACAAAAGGTTCCTTCAAGTTTCAAAATCATTTCCTCTAAAGTCCTGTAGAACCTGAAGTGCAGCCTCCATCGCTTAGCAGCTGACCAGTTGTTATGAATACAGCAAGGAAGCTTTCAGATGGAGTTAAAAGATTCTAAATTACAGCGTAAAAAGTAGACTGGATTCAGTGTCACAAGGGTTGCTACTGTATTAGTGTTGTGGTACTGGAGCACACTTAGTGCTAGTTCTTGTGAACAGAAAGGTGGGTGAATTTGGCTGAAATTTGACTGAAAAGCCACGACTGAATTTCGTGTAACGATCAGTTCTCAGAATTCCTGAGGTGCTCCTTGAAATCAGCAGCGATGTCCGTCACATCTTTATAACAATGATTTCAATGTCGTTTTAAAGGTGATCCTGGAGGAGAGCACGGAGAAAAAACAAAGTCATATCGAAAAACTAGAGGCAACCATTAAGTCGCTGTCAGCTGAACTGCTGAAGGTTTGTTTGAACAAACATCATCCTTAGGAAATGTCTTCCTTGATTTCAGGGGTTTCTTTGGCTTGAGAATATCTGATTTTTTTTTCTAAATAGGCCAATGAAATTATCAAGAAGTTACAGGGAGATCTGAAAACTCTCCTGAGCAAATTAAAGTTGAAGAACACGGTAACGATTCAACAGGAAAAGCTCCTGGCGGAAAAAGAAGAGAGACTGCAGAAAGAGCAGAGGGAACTGCAGGAGGTGGGACAGTCTCTGCGGACAAAAGAGCAGGAGGTACTGTGGCAGCTTCACCCTCTCTGCTGCAGCTGATAGTGTGGGTAGGGTGCTGGGTTTGGTGGGTTTTCACTTATTTACAGCAATAGGTTCTTAAATCTTCCCATGGCATAGAACGGACTCTTTTAGTTTAACACAAATGTGTAATCAGCTTTTAATTTTTTCAATTTAAACTGATTGGGAAGAGATCCATCCACCCATATGGAGCAGAACTGAAGTGTATTAAGAGTACAAAGCAGTGCAATGGATGAACTGACATCCTTCAGAGGGCACGTTCGTGTGGAAGTTGGGGAAGGAGGCAGGAACAGGGTGAACTTTTTCTTCCATTAAATATATTCCCCTGCTTAGTCTTTGCGTTATTTAATCATAAAAAGAAATGAAGATCAGGAAGGTTTCTGGCTGCTCCTAACTAAAAGTAGGGCTTGTTGAAAAGAGTTATCATCCTGCTCCTGTAAAATACTGGGTTTGGACTTCTTTCATTTTAGAACGACTCCAGTTTGTAGCAGCACCTGACGGTGTTGCCATTCTTATGGGAATATTGCAGGTTTGCAAGCTGCAGGAGCAGCTGGAAACCACCATGCAGAAGCTGGAGGAGAGTAAGCAGTTACTGAAAACCAATGAGAACGGTAGGTCTGTGCAATCTCCTTTCTCCCTCCATAACCATGACATAGGGATCTGTCTGCTACTGAAAATGAACGGGAGCAACTACAGCGCTTCACCTGTGTGCTGCTGTTTTGTAGAGAGATTGTTGTTGTTCATGGAAAGTAAGCTCCTGTCTGTGGTGGGCATGCAACTACCCAGAGCTGCGTGTAGAGACAACTTCCTCTGGTGCTTGGGGTGGTGTGTGTGGTGGGGCTGATGCTGGAGGAGGGATGGGATGGCAAGAAGGGGTGGAGCAACCTGGAGCAAAAGGGCTTTTTGTGAGACCAGGGCTTGTAGTGCTGCTTGAGCTTAAAGAGGGAGAAAATCCCTCTGAGCTGTCGTTTGTTTTTCTGAGGAAGGGCTGCTCACTGCTGTAAGCAGCTTGTAAGAGGTAGGAAGTGAGCTTGGCCTTTGTCTTCTCTCTTCAGTAATCACATGGTTAAACAAACAGCTGAATGAAATCCAGATGACAAAGAAGCTGGAGACTTCTGCAAGTGCTCATGCTGGTGTTAGGGCTGCCATCTCACCTCATGGCATGGTAAGGTACAACTGGAGCCTGGCAGTGGTGTCGCTGTTGTTTCCTGAAGTGTATGGCCTTAAAAGAGGAAAAAACAAAAAGTGCTTTTATCTTCCTTGGGCCTTAGAGTCTCTGTGTGTGTGTGGTGGGTTCTGGCGGGTTTTGGTCTTTGTTTTTTGGGGGGATTTTTTCTGCCTTTTGTTTTGTTTTTAAATAGCACCCTGTAGGGTGCTGCTTGATGCCCTGACCCTCCTCAGGGAGCCTTTTCTAAGCTCTCATCTATTAAAATACACAAACAATGCAAAATTAGCCTGGAAAAGATAATGCAAAAGGTGAAAGGGGAAGAAAACGGGCGGCATTTTTGTGTTGTGAGGTTACCAAATACCAGTTATATTTACACAGGTTGAAAGTGTACTATTTGAGCACTCTTAGTAGTAGTGATACTGAGAAATATGAAAATAAGGGGTAAGAACATTACCTGTCACCTTTGTTAAATACCCCAGCTTATTGGTTCTTACCTTGTCCCCGTGTGCGCAGGCTGTTGTCACCCAGCAGTGGATGAGCTGCTTATTCAGTAGCGAAAGGGCATATTCATGCAAAGAGGTCTCTGGGTTGCAGCTGGATACAATTAATGTATTGATCAATGACAGGGTGTGTAATTGTACAGCTTATTATGAGCTTACAGTTACTAGCTAAGAGTGCTTAATTCCTCTGTTTAAAAGTTACATGTTTTCATTAAGAAAAAGTGGGTTTCTTACCAGCAGGAAGCCTCAGATAAGCATTGACTTTGTAGTTGTTAGTTGTTAAGTTTGGAATTTTGAATCTCTGAACAGTCACTTCGAGGATTGTTTTCCTCCTTTATGGATGTCTTCTGTTTCTCTTACAGCACGAACGCCCGTCCTTTCCCAGCTCAGGAATCGGTCATCCCATTTCTCCTCTATATGCCTTCCAGAACTTTCCAGAACCAGCACACACCAAAACCATCAGTTCACAATGTCCAGGACCGAAGGCAGGCACTTGGACTTTTCTGTTTGGTTCACAATGTGATGGCATAAAATAGCAAAGCCTAATGTTCTGGATATTTCTCCAGATGCATAAGTATTTACTATATATCCCAGTCCTCTTAAACCCTCTGTCTCAAATGGTACCACCATTAGCAATAGCTAGCGCTCGGTTTTAGGTTGCTCCTTCTTGCATGCTTTGCTGCACAGAAGTGCTAGGGGAGGGATAGAAGCATTGAGCCCTGCAATGTTCTCTCTGTGAGTACACTTAAGGCAGGTGAAAGAGAACCACTCCAACTGTTGTGTTTCTGCAGATCCAGCTCAACACCCAGCTGCCTAAAATGAACCGATGTTCAGATGTGCAGACAGCGACTGCAACCAGTCACCCAGCAAACAAGGAGAAGTAAGTGTTGGCTGGTGCATGTTTAGGCCTGTGGGGTTTTTGTTTATTAACTTATTTTTATAAAGCCATGTGTGTTCCACGTGTGTCTGGAACCGAGCAAAACATTCCCAGTGCTAAGCTTGCTCTGGGGTCTGCCTTCATCCAGCACCATGTTAATGCATTATAAGTTGTGGCAGCCTGAACTGGTCACTGAGCATGGTTTGTGGGCACCAGCTGAAGAGCCATGCTGTCAGGAGGGAGTCCCAAGGAACAAAAAGCCGTTGTCCCTCCTGGTGACAGACCTAAGGCTATTGGGTGACAGGTCAGTCAAAAGATCAGTTCTGGACTGTTCTTAACCGTTAAATGATAAAGTTCCTAGGAATGCAGTGGTTCTACCTGAAGTTCAGGTTTTTCTGAGTGAGTCTGTGTCCACACTTGTGCATTAACATGTGTGTTAAACTTTAATGAGCCTTTTTCTTTCTAGTGGTGACAATTTGGGGCTGGATTCAAAGTATTTCAAGAAGAAAGATGACAGCATTCCTTTACGAGGGCTTAGTCAAAATACACTCAACCCAGGTATGTATGGAAATAGTAAAACGAGACCTTATTTGAAATGTAGTAATAGGTCTGGTTCTCTGAGCAGTGTCTTGTTTCTGCTGTTCTACAGAGTATCTGAAACCCTACTTGCCACCAAAAGCCACACCGTCGCTGAAAGCTGCAGCAACACCAGCCTCAGCTTATTTTCCTGGATAGCAGACAGGGTTCCTACAGTAAGAGTCCTCTCTTAACCCCTGGGGGATTTCTGGATGTGCTGTAAAATAAGGTGTTAGTAAAGTATCGGTGTGAACTGACATGATTTTATAACTCTGAATCTGTTTTGAGAAAGATCCGTGTCTTGCCTGCCCCGTGTGACTTTGCAGGGTACTTGAGCCTAAAGGAAGGATAAAGCTTTAAGCAGCTGCAGCCTTGGCAAGAACAACGCTGCAGCCAGGTCCCTGTGGCTGTGCAGCTTCCTCTTGGAGAGCCTGTAGCCTTCCTAAAACCCACCCAAGTGACTGAGCTTTTTATCGTAGGCATTGACGAGTGTGGCTTTGTAACAGGAGTGAGGACATGCCGGCATTCCCTGAGAGACCAGGTCTCTTGTGAGCATTCCTCTTGACTCCTTTCGGAGAAAGGATGATGCAAATGGAAGGTGCTGGGAACTGGGTGGTGCTGTCAATGTTAATAATGGTCAAGCCCATAAGTTAGGGTGACTGCTTTCATCTAAAAAAACTTACTTGAATTGCATCCAGACTTACAGATAATGGAATTAATATTAAAGAAAGATGGACAATTAATTCAGGCGATTGAAAATTGTAATCGAGGGTTCTCACTTTTGGTTATCCTGACTTCTCGATTGAGCTCAGGGCTCTGTTCCACTGTGCACAAAACATAGGTGGTGAGCACAGGAGCAGTTAACCAGTGAGAGCATCACAGCAAACACCTAAAAGCTACATGACTTTTACTAATCATCCTTTACAACTGTAAGACACTGCAGGCGTTTAAGATACTCTAACACTTGGGTTTAGAGGGACTGAGTCTGTTCAGCTTGTCCTGCTCCCTGGGTTCAAAGGCTCAGATCATGTAAGAACTTCATTCTGTGCCATCTCTTACTCAGTGTAAGGATGCAAGTACTTGTACCAGACAAACCCCACTTTTTCTTAATGGCTATTTACATACTTTTGTTGTTAAAGATATTTTGTACCTTTCACCTTAGTTATTTAAGTGCATCCAGAGGATTGTGTATTATTTAAGTGGTTTGTTTTGCAGTGCAAAATGTGTATATTTGTTTTTAAATCAGCACCATGGTCATGGATGGTCACTGGGTTTGGCATGTGAAGGTTTCCATGGAAATATTAAATGGTTTTTAATCAAACTCTCTGATTAATAACTGTTTAAGAGCATTAACCCATGAGCCGCACTGCACTGACAGCGCACGATGCGGGACGTGCCGGAGCAGCACTGGTTGTTTATTCACCTTCCCTTCTCTGGCCCAGCTTATTCATTTCCCCACGTAACTCTGTGCCACCAGCCCAACTATGCTGCATCTACACGCTCCCTGCTTCCCACCTGCTGCAGTGCAACACACACACACCCCCCCCCAACACTTCAATTGAGGCCTGAAGAGACAGGAACAATTATTTAAAAATTCATTAAAATATTCAACTTTATTAACAGGATATTTACATATTTTTTTCCTGCTCTTGGTCAACCATGGTGAATGTTCAAAGGTAAAAAAGCATTAAGCAATAACCACAAGATGAAAACATTTTAAACCTATACAATACTTTATACACAAATTTATACAAAGGAACACTTAAATAATACAACTGGACACAAAAATATACACTTTTAGAGAAATTCACATCAGTAATTGTATAAAGCTCTCTTCTGTACTAAGGGTCCTGAAAATTTAGGACTAAAACATTAGCTCTGTAATGCAAAAGGGTTATTGTGACAGTCCTCAAAGGCCACTATATAGCACACGGACATATTCAAGGCTATCATCAGCTTATAGTTCAGTCTGTGTATTCAAGTTTTGAGGTCCTCGGATGATTATGCAAACATCAGAAATATAGTGGTATAATAAACGGTACGTAGGGAAGCAGAGGTTTGGAGCCAGCATGACTGTTTACACCCTGCAGGCTCAAAACAAACACCCACTTACAAGTGTTCGCTACAACCGTTTATTCAAAGATAGAAAGAGTAAATGCACTTACATAAAAATAACTCTGACTGCTCAGCAAGCGTGCTCCTGTGATTTCATAGTAGTACAAACTTAAAAAACCTGCCCTATGCCTTTGAAACTAAATGATCCCGATTCCCCTGCTCCTCCTGGAGTACATGTACATTAAGGCTTTGAATCACCTGACCCAGGACTTCACACCGTGACAATGGGGTCCCCGGGGGTGCCGCTGTGTCTCACTGAGACTTGGCACGACTGGAATTAAAGCTCACCACCTTAAGGAAACAGAAGGACACATGCTCATGCCTGGACTAGTCTGTTTTGTCTCTGAACTACAAGGTAAGGTTGAGTAGTAACAGTACTTCATGGCAAGAGACGAGTACGTAACAGTTTGTGTTTAAAAGCAAATCATTAACTCAGTGGCAACATCTTTGGAGAAACTTCCTTTTTTTTTTTGTTTAAAAAAATTCCTATGGGTTTCATGCAGAAAGATACTTCTTAAGATTACCTTAAGAAATGACATTTTGGATGGAACTGGAATGTGTATCCCAAACTGCTGATGGAAAACAAAGTCTAAAAATCTCTTCCTCGATTTTTGTCATACGTTTGTATCTTGCAGCAAAGGTTCTTTAGCTTCCCCGGGAGCCTGGGGGCTGTGGGGGTGGCCGTGGCTGCCACAGTGCTTCTTCCAGCTGCTGGATCGGACGGTCAGGTTGGTGTGCTCAGGGATAAACAAGGCAACGAGTAGTGCCAGCAGCACGGAGCACGCGCCGAACAAGAACGGGGGGCCAGGAATGATCGAGTTCTGGAAACAACAGGAACACCACAGAGGGTCAGAGAGCCCTCAGCCCCCCGCGAGCAGACCCAGCTGCTGGTTACACGCACGGCCCTCAGTGCCATGGGTTAGTGGTGCCCCTGGCAGTGCCGGGAACAGTTGGACTGGATGAGCTTAAAGGTCTTTTCCAACCTGGTTGATTCTCTGATTCTGCACTCCCAGAGTGGGAAGAACTCTCCCTTGCTACGCTCAGCACTACAGTGTATGTCCCCATGGGGAATGGACATTACATGCTAAGCTTTATGAGAGGGAGCATATGATTCCTATTAATGCTCCCCCACTTCCTCTTCTAGCGCAAGTTGTTTCTGCTGAGTCTCCTCAACAAATTAATACCAGGAACTAAAATAAATACAGACAGCTTGCTTAAAGGGCAACAAACCCAAAACATACAACATGTGAAATAGAAATACAGTGCCAGGGAGACAGGAAGATCAGGCTGCTGCTGTTATCAGCCCATCCTTCCCTCCATCAGGTCTCTTCACAGGAGTCACCAGTTGTCTAACTATGGTCAGCTGTCTCTGAGAGTTAAACTAAAACCATCCAGGTAAAATCAAGTAGATCAACCACCCTTGGCAAGAGCGGGTGAAGAACCTCCTCACACACTTCAGTAGATTACAGAAGGTGAGGCTCAGGAGCCGGTGGGCACAGGCTCTCCTCCCAGTTTGTGTTTTTGGAAACAGCAAGTAAAACAAGAATACCTGTTGTAAATGGTACTGTGTGACCACACTGCCTCCTGATGGCGCTTCAGACATGGGGAGTTCATTCAATTCAACGTGAAAGATATAGAATATAAAACCATAAAGTGCTGGTCCCAAGCCATTACACAGGCCTCGAATTCCTGTTATCATCCCTTGAACAACACCTGGAAACAGCAAAACACACCGGTATTATCTATGTTTATACATCTAGAATTAACTGTTTTTAATGGATCAGCAGGCCTTTAGTCACTTAAAACTGATGCAAGCAGAAAAGTGTCTCTAAAAGATGTTGCAATGCTGAGTAGCAATAAAAAAAGGGGCAGAAAAACTGCCTTTATTCAAGTATTTTTGCTGTCTCACTGAGGCAATTGCTGTGTGCAACCTGCAGAGCAGAGCAAACTTCTGTCAAACGTGAGGAAGGGGCCATACATGAAGTTTGCTATTGATTTTGCTACTGTTGAGGCTTGTTCAAGGTTTTCCCTCTGTGCCAGAAGGACGCAATACTTGGAAGTTACAACACGTACCCTGCTGGTCAGCATCAGCCGTTCGGGACACCAGTGCACTTACAGCTGGGAAAGTAATACTGGACATGGCTGCCACGGCGCCGGCTGCCCACATCATCCTGCAAACACAGACACGGGTGACTGCGCTGTCCCGGGGCCTGCGGCGCGTGAGCACACGTGTTCATACGTGTACCCACACACACACGCTCCAGCGTGTCCCCTGGATAAGGGGTAACATGCAGGAACTGGGCGGATCGTTCAGACATACAAGGAAATTCACCTACCATGGCTCTGACCCAAAGCCGTACCATGCGAGCTGCAGTATTTGAAAGCCGAGGCCCAGGAGGATGGTGTTCTTGTTTCCAATGGACCGCATCAGTAAACTCAAAACTATCGTCTGACACAGGGGGAAAGAGGAAAAAATTAAACATTTCAAAAGAAAACCAACATTTTACTCTTGAGTGTTCCATACAGGCAGCTCGAGTAATGAACTAAAAAAGCAAAACATCTCAAAACGTCCTATTCTAAATGTTAAATACACGCAAATTAATTTTCAAAAGCCAAGTGAAATTCTCCATAAGCAGCATTTGCCAAGAATTCAGGAATCTCCACCAAAAAAAATAGCAATCATGTAGCAAGTACCTGCCCTTCGACAAGGGTGTGTGGTGACAGGACCAGGGAATGGCTTTGAGCTGAATGGAGATTTAGGTTGGATCTAAGGCAGAAGCTCTTCCCTGTGAGGGTGCTGAGGCGCTGGCACAGGGTGCCCAGAGGAGCTGTGGCTGCCCCATCCCTGGCAGTGTTCAAGGCCAGGTTGGACACAGGGGCTTGGAGCAACCTCATCTAGTGGAAGGTGTCCCTGCCCATGGCAGGGGGTTGGAACTGGGTGAGCTTTAAGGTCCTTTCCAGCCCAAACCAGTCTGGGATTCAGTGAAATAATATGAACAAACTGTCACCTCTTCTTTGGTGCACAAAGGATTTGGTTTTCCCAACACAAGGCACTCTGGATGCTATGGAACCAAACCCTGGCTGGGTTTTCATCTAAGGGAACTGCAGCATTGTGCAAGTTCCGCACAGCGCTCGGCTCTTCCGGAGTTACCAAGCCAATGGAATGCAGAGCGGGAACTCACCTGTGCAATAATGGAAAGAATCCCAAGGACTGCTATAAATGCTGCAACGCTTTCAGATGAAAATCCCATTATCTGTGTTGAGAAAAGGCAATTGAATGATGAACAGTGAAGTATGTATCATGGTGTCACAAACATCAAACACACACTGCACACAACTGGCATTATTCAACCTCTCCCTCACTTAGAAGAAAAGGTGGGGGTTGTGCTGAGTGGGGGCTTGTTTGGTTTTCTCCTTCCATTAAATCAAGCAAGTACACACAAAAAAAGGGGCATAAATAGAAAACAATTTGCCTCTAAAAAGAGACAAAACCAGAACAGGAAGAGGACTTAAATCTGCTGGAAGCTGCACAACGACTGGCTATCTACACGTTCTGCGTTCATGCATCAATACTGCAAACTTCCCTGTAAATTCATTTTTGTTCAAATCCGTACCAAAATGTCCAGTTACCTGTCTGAGGTATAGGAAGAAGCTGGAATATTGCCCTGCCTCTGGGAGGTATGAAAGAAAGACTGTTATGCAGATTAGCAGCACGATTGAGTCCTGGCCGACTTTCTTCAGTGACTACGGCAAGAAAATAGTATTAGAAACCATTTAATCTTCATATTCAACAAGCAACCTAGCAAGAACCCCAAAAGCGTGTCAATTCCTGGGGCTGTGCTGTGGTACCACCAGAACCTCCCTTGCATGTTCAGTGAGGCCACTGGCAAAGTACTAGCAGCAACACAAAGTTAAACTTGAAAAGATCTGGGCTTTGTTTTTCAAGCCTGAAATGTACTAAATTCACTCTCTTCCCTGTCTCAAAAGCTCCAGGTTTACAACTAACGAAATACCCCATATTATATCAGCTTACTGCAAAGGGGTCAGCCTGTTCCCACGAAATGGGTGCTCCCCAGGACGCTGGCCTCATCTTCTCTGGCAGCGACTCTGGGACAGCAACGAGAATAAAGCAGATGTCCAGCAGGGCTATGGCTGTAGCCAGCACCACGACCAGGCTGTCTCCATAGACTCGACCAAGGTAGGCACCAATAGCAGGGCTGGTAACTAAACTTGCTGCAAAAGTTGCTGAAACCTACAAGAAGGAACAGCAGGTAAGATTTACAGTCACAAGTCAACGGTGCTGTTACCCACTGCCCCCGTTTTCACAAGCCTAACTACTTCCATCAGGTAGGGATTGAAAGTAACCTTTCCCCTGGGACACCGGGGTAGCAGTGGCTCTTTCCCAACATATCTCAATCCCTGATGTGTACAGGCAGAAAGAAACTATTTAGTTCCCATTCTGCTTCTCTGTAGTGTGCGGGGCTCGAGGGCCCTGAGACCGGGCAGGTCCCTGGGAGAGACAGAGAAATGGAGAGGAGGTGCAAGAACTTGGGACAAACAAAGCATTAGGCTCCGCTTGCAGCAGTGCCTGGAGGCTGGAGCAGGCAGCACCGAGCTGTCACACAGCAGCAGTTCCAAATGCATCCAGGAATAAAAGGTTAGATTTTTGACAACATGATGGAGTAGTACTAGTGTGAGAAACAATGGAGGAGTAACTAGAGCCTCCCAAACGACATCATTAACGCTGATTACAACTGTTAAGACAGACGTATGAAACACAGCTTTTAACAGGTCATGTTTTAAGTTAGAAGCAGAATATTCAAGAGATACAGGACTGGACATCAAAAACAATTCAACAGAAAACCCTTACTCCAAACAAATAGCAACTTGCCACAGAAGAAACAAGAATACAAGTTTGAAAAGCTTCACCTGCTGAAGGGTTTAGTACTGAAGACCACAGGAACAGAGCTACCTACCAAGCCATAGGCCATGCTCCTTTCATGTTCTTGGGTTATGTCTGCTACATATGCAAAAACCACAGAAAACGTCACTGCGAACACTCCGGAGACGGAGATAACGGCGAAGTACCACCTAGAACAGTGCAGAACGACCCATCAGCAGGAAATGGAACAAAAAGCCTCTATTCACAGCCCGAGCACAGTTCAACAATAAATCGCCTTGTCCAACTTTCCCTGACAAATACTAAGTCAAACGTGGATAAAGGCAAAGCGAACGTGTCTCAATACAGTTGTGTAGCTCCTCCTTAGCGCACCAAGGACAAGCAGTGGAATTCTGTAACATCTACAGAAAGCTGCTGTGGTTAAGTACTTGTAGGAGCTGAGGTGTTGGACTTACCTTTGGCTGGATGCCTGCGACCCAAAGTAAATTGGGAACTTCAGTATTTTGAGAATCTGGTCGTTGAGAGGTCAACATGAGCCTTATCTTTATGCTATAGACACCAGCACGCGTCATTTGCAACATGAATCTACACTTAGAAACAAGCTACTTCTCAGATAAGGGATGAGGAATCCATAAGCTATGTGTGACCACAGTGAAGGCTGGAAAGGCTCACAGAGGTACCTGAGGAGGCTCTGCCCCGCAGAGTTTACTGGAGAGCACTCTAGTATCCTAGTATCAATCTAGTATCCTAGCATCAATCTAGTATCCTAGCATTCCAGGCAGATGTACCTGAAGTAGGAAGCGGGGCCTTCAGCACAGAGCTCAAAACCTACAGCTCTTAAAATTCTGACCAAGGCATTTGGCCTCATAGCAGCTATTCCAGCTCGACCCAGCTTTGCACCAAAGTAATACAAAACCATCAACCCTCCATGAAGCACAAACAGTATTTTATCAACAATGCCACAAACACGAGCAACGTTGTCAAGAAAGAGATCTAGTGTGAAAGCATTTACTAACCATGGGCTGATCTTCATCAGTGGTATTGGTGCGCAGGTGAAAAACACTGTTAGCAGCAGGAAGGACTTCCGTCCCCACACATCGGACAGGGCACCGATGAGTGGGGCACTGAGAAAGGATAACAAGCCCTAAATAAAGAAAACATTTCCTGTTAGAACGGTCAGAAGTGGTTAGAACGGTGACAGCAAATCCTACCACAAACTGACAGCAGCCGGGCCTCTACTTTTAGTAAAGCTGATGACTCTCATGCAATGCACTGAAGGTAACACGGTCCAGTGTTACCCACGTCTGGTTACACACAACTGAGGTAATGATTTGAGATTTGTTACCTCAGAACTACACAGAGTTCAAAATGCAGATGATCCAGTGGTACCTCAGGTTTATGAGCTGTGTCTTGGAGTTTTACATATTTTGAATTCACATCAACGTAGGTAATTGAAAAGCCCCACTGCAGCAACAAGCTCCAAGTAAATCACTATCCAACTGTAACACCATGTGTGTCACCTGGGGCTGGTCAACTGCCGCCTTATTCGCTGACCCCAAACAGTGGGTACAGACCAAACAATATCTAACTAAAAGTAAAATGATGCAGATTTTGCAAGGGAACAATGTATTCCCTTGGTTTATTTGTACTGTAAAAGCTCTACTGAAAAACCTCTGGAATGTTTCTTCCAGTCAATTCTCTACTCCTCCCACCACTCACTTTATGTTGTACTTGTTAGAAACTTTTGTCACCTTACCTTTACTCCTTGAATTAGACCATTCATTAGAAACGTATGTTTTGGGAAGGTTTCATGCAAAACCTGGAGAAAAAATACAAACACTGTCATTTACACAATGTATTAACTATAAACACTGCTCATGATGTGTCTGACATCTACAGTGGCACAACCAGAGGAGTTTTATATTTTCATAGAACAGAGAAAGAAAAAAAAAAAGAGGAACCACAAATAATCTATTTAATCTTTCATTCACGTGGAAGGCACGTTGAGATTTCAGCTCTACGTGACAGAGGCCTCAGTTCTCTCCACACTTGGGGAAGGATTCATGCCATCCAGCTTCAGTGCCTGAAATCTACACAGACCACAGAGAACCTAGAAAATGGTCTCAGGCCAGAGTCTCCACATGTTACTGTGTCACCTGTGGGGCCTGGGGAGGGAGAGGAGACCCCACCGTTCTCCAGTGCCTCTCCACTCAGCGGCTAGAGCCCAGCCGTGCAGGTAAGACGGGAGCAGCCCTCGGTCTGACAGTGCCACAGGAGACGGACTCCATCCAGTGACCAAAGTGCAGCTCATCTCCAGGAGCAGACTGCCCACGGCCAATACTGGCTGCACCAAGACTGCGTTTTAGGCGGAGTCCTTTGCTCCTTTTAATTTGTAAGCATGTGTCACTCTCAAAGATGAAATCCAGATGGAAAGCAACCAACTCCATTAGAAACTAATTTGGTACAAACATGTTGGGATGACTGGCTCACTAATCACAGGGAAGCTCTTGACTGGTCTAACAGGGTCTGCACACTGAAGCCTCCGTTTAAAGCACAGCCAGGTCAGCAAAGATCTCCCTCCCTTGAAATGTGACCAAATTTCAAGTGTGTTTTTGTCCTTACTTTTGTAATGTGCTAAATTTTCGTAGCATCTTGAAAGGAAAGAGATTTCATTACTGTCTCACTGGTCTCAAGTCAGAAAATATTTACATGTCAGCTTAAGCATTAACAGACTGCACATAAACAGCTCTGCTGCCCCATTACACTGCTGGTTCCAGGAATTTAAAACACAAAACTTCTCACTTGCACAACAGAGCTCAATGCTATAGAATTGTCGTTTAATTCAGAAGATGTTCAGTGCCTTTGCAGCAAATGCCCCATCTCCAATACAGTGAAAAGAATCTTCAGCCTATCTCACTTACCACCAGGGTGGGTGCTGTCAAGAGTCCCCAAGCAAAGAACTCCAAGAAGATCACTATCACAGCGTGGTAGACACTTGGAGAACCTATTCCTTGAGGCTAAAACAAGAGAAAAAACAGGTGATTAAAACATCTAATAATCCACCACTGTCACGAGAAGTGCATGGGAACACTACAAACAGAAGGATTAAGGAATGGAACGGGACTCAAAACGTGGAATACAGTTACTCAAGCTAACTGGTACTCAGTGACATTCCTTTTTTTAACCTTTTGCTACCAACATGCTGAAGTGCCTTAATCCCCTGCAGAATACAAAGCATGCTCCCATCTCAAAGTGAAAAATAAACCACTTCTCCTGCCAGTCTGGGGAACAAGGATGCTGAGAGCACAGACAGTCTCTTCTTTGGGGGAATGAGTTCCTTTTCCTTGAGAAAAATGTTAAGACCACACAATGTTGCATGGAAATGGAGTTCTCGTCATTTCAAAGCATGGCAAAGTCTAATTACCTGGTCTGTCCAACAGCTTTAGAGTACTTCTGCTACTAAAAGGCACCACGGCTAGAGACAAAACTGAGCTCTGAATCAGGGAAATAAAACTGAAAGAATGAACGCCAGAAGTGAACCTCAGGAACAGCACTGATCACTTCCCAAATCCTGAGAGCAGGCCCACATTAGCCACAATGTGCCTCAAGTGCAGGAAGAGACCTGGATAAAAGATTTGAAATAAGGAACTTCAAACTATTTGGTGATTTAGTATTATCCGAAGTAGTTTTTGAGGAGAACAAAAAGAGCATGGGTGGGAGAACCTGCTCATCTCACATACCCTGTAAAGGCCACCCTGTCAGACAACATGCCACAGTTCATCATTTGCAAATTGAGGAAACGGTGCGCTAGTTATTTTCAGAGGGAGGCGGTATGAGTAACTCCTGAGAAATCTCATAAGCATACTTCAAGCTTACAAGTGCTGCCTTAGCATCTACTTTCCTGGCTCTGTGTGGAGGTGAGTTACTGACAGACTCAGTCAGTAACTCACTGGTTTGATCAGACCTAGCATTTGTACTCAGCAAACACGTTGCTTCTCAAGAAAGCTCGGGGGGTCTTATCAATGTGTATAGGTCTGACGGGAGGAAGCAAAGACAAGCAGCCACGCTCCTTTCAGAGGCGTCAGGGACAGCTCTGAAGGTACACGCTGAAATACAGGAAATTCTACTTAAAGCTGGAACAAAACAAGCCCTGGGGAACAGGCTGCCCAGTGAGGCTGTGGAGACTCCACCCCCAAACCTGACTGGACTGCTCCAGCTGACCCTGTTTGGGGGGATGAGACTGGGTTGCTCGACTAGAGATGTTCACAGGCGCCTTCCGACCTCAAACACCACACCATTTTAAGGTGAGGGCAGTTAATACAACAGCCTTTCTTTTATGACAAGATTTATGCAAGTCATTCCTAGCCCTTCTTTCCAGATTCCAGTATTTCCAAAACAGGGGGGTGGGAGGGAGGAAGGAAAGCCTTCTGAATAACTGCAGGAAACCACACTGGCCATTTACCTCTACTGCTAGAAAAGATGATCATTTTCAAAAGTATCCATACCAATATTTTACCATCCTACAGGTGAGCTACAAAAGTACTTTAGCGCTGTGCTAATTTTCTTTCCCTAGCCCTTTTCAGTAAATACAGACATACCATACAGATATTTCTGCTATTTTTATAGCCTGTTCTCTTCAGGAGGTAAATTAACAGTCTTTATAGGTACAGAAAGCAGCTATAATTATCTTCACTTCCCACAATTCCTCTCCCTTTCCACCCACGACTCTTACTTGAGTTTTGGGTTAAAAATCTATCCAGCTCTGCACAAGCTGTAAGTAACGATCTCATGAAGCCAGGTTCACCCCTGCAGCCCCCAGATCCCTGTCCCTTTTACTGGCTCATGACCCCAAGGTATTACAGCAGGTGAGGCTGGAGTCAGGAACCACCCGTTCCCCTCCAGGCACCGGGCATCAAAAGCACTTCACTGTGTTCACAAACACAAGCTCTGTGTCCAGCTGAAGTGGGCATCCTGCACAGCTCAACTGCTGGTGACTCCTGCCCCTGCCATGTCACCCCACTGTAAGAACCTGATCAGGTGTTGCCATTACACTGGCAGAAACAAGCAGAGGTGACGTTTAGATCACCAGGGTTAAGCTTCCTTGCTTTCTCATGCTCGCCTATTGCAGGTCCTGTTATTCACTCTGATCTATATATAAAAAAAGAATTATTAGTCACATTTAGATTATCACCTCTACAGCTATCTTTAAAGATGGTTGCAACTATAACGTAGCAAAAATACTACTGAGGTAGAAGAAAGAAGGAAGGAGCTGAAGAAGTGGAGATATTACAGCGCACTAAGATATATGATGTGCATTCAGCCCACAAGACTCAAGGATGAGCCCGATGCACCCTCCTACCCCAGCAGGTCCAGCTCAGGTGTCGGGTATTCAGCCCTATCCCACTCTGCACACCCACCCTGCTGTGCTTTACAAACTGGCTAACGTGGTGTCATGAGATGCAATAACCTAAGCACCGCCAAACCACAGGCTTCCACCCAGAGATAAGACACGGAAAAGACAGGCTTGTGTGAACAACCCGGAACAGAGATGTTCCCATCAGAGTAACAGCAACTCTGCTCTGCAACCACGTAGCCAGGGCCGAGCCTATTCGTGTGTTTGGCAGAACCTGTGGCACAAAACGGTGCTAAGAATGCCCCTTTCTCTAGCTAGAGAGAAAACGTCTTCAACCAAACATGCTGTACTGTCAGGCATGCCCGTGATAAAACGTGGATGTGCCAGGCAACGCCGAGAACACACACCCGACAACAACGGAGTAACCATGAAAGCAACAAAGGCATCAGATGGATGATGATGGCTGCTACTCCTCTGCTGGGGGACTCCAAAGCAAGTACTGAGCTCTACCTCTCCCTAGCGCTGCCCAGGCGGGCACCTCCTAGTTCATTTCAAGGCTGTTTCCAAAACGCACGATCTTACATCAGATAAATTCCAACTGCTCACAAAGGAAGGTAAAATTAAGAACAGTGCTGAAACCAACCACTTTGCCGGTGTTACTGCTGCTCCTCTGGTGAATGTGGCAACACACACTTGAGTACCCACCAGAGCACATTTTGTCCTGTGCTGCAGCTCCTAAGCTGCAAAGAGACCACCACAAAACTACCACCACGCACCAACGCAGCCTCCTGCAGCACCCACCACCCCAGTGGAACCTGTGGCAGGAGGAGAAGCTCTGCAGAGACAACAGTGGGTTTCCCCTCCTGCTTGTTTTCCTCTTTCCATGGCAGAACCAGTGATTAGAAGTGGCAATAAACTGACTCAAGTTTCCCATCTGTAAACTCTTTTTGCCTGTGACACTGCCTCATTAAACAACTGTATATTCTTGCTGGTGACAGTCATGGAGTCGTCTTAGATGTCCAATAGTTTCAAACTAAACCAACCAGGCTGGAAACAGACACTTGGATGCTTGATTAATTGTGGGTTTGCCAGTTGGAGACATTCACCCATCTCCCATAATGTCATGCAGCACATTGGGTAAGCAAAGAAACTAAGGAGACAGAGCACAGGCAGCTAGTCAAACCTTTCAGCAAACACTGAAACACAATCAAGGCATAAAGTTTTGCTGTCATTATAAAGAATACTCTGCCATACCAGACTTTAAAAACATATGTAAAAGAAACTCGTTCTCAAAACATTTATTTGAAGACAGACAGTATCACAAGCTGGTATTTTTGTTATCTAACAACACTCTGCACACCTTCATCTAATGTTTATAGCCCGTTTTTCCTCAAACACAACCGAAAATGGCACAGAACTCATGCAAGCTGCACTCTGCTTTTGACACCGATGGGAAGCACTGAGTGTGGCACCACAGGTATCACTGAATGCAGCGTCAGAATATCCCTTCTCAGCAAAAGAAAGTTGAAGTTGAGAGACAAAGGACACTTGGAATTATACTGTATTTTAATCAATGATTACTCCAGAGAGATACTCTGAAGCACCACGTCCCACGAGTAACAACATGTACTCTGCTTCTATTACCATTCTAAAACACTTGCATTTAGCATTTGTACAGGGTAATCTCATACATTCCATCTTTACAAAGAGCAGGAAAACGTCCTGGGAAACATCAACATTCACAACTGGAATTAGTTTTGCTTCTTACCACTAAGTAATCCAGACATGGTCACCAGTGACTCTGACACCTCCCTCTTCTCCCTTATTGTTCCAAAAAGACAAACTGAAGGGCCACCAGCAATCCAGGCTGTGAAGATGTCTCTTTATTTGAAATAGTGATACTGTGTTTAGAAGAGTGCACATCAAGGCTACACAATATTCCATAGTGGAAAAAATCCAGTGGCAATGCTACACTGGAAGCAATGCTACTCGTCAGTTTAGAAAAAACCGAAAACAAAACCAAGCTCCAGCAGCCAAAACATGAAGCAGTTTCCTTTCCTTTTACGATTTCTGTATTTAAGAGGAAGCAAGGCAGTGGGAGGGAACTGCAAACCTCTTCTGCGAGGCACCCTTCACGGGACTTCTCTGACACGCTGTCCCACTCACAGGACTGCTCTTCCTCAGACTATGGAAGCAGAAGGCAGCTGTGATGGGGATCCACTCCCTGTGCAGGGGAAGCCCACCACAGACAGCCGTTGCACCAGCACCACCAGAGCGCTTCCTGCTCTGCTCCAGGCCGAGCCAGGCCATTGTGCAGCCCGCTGCTGCTCCAAGCACGCAGCTGTCTCCAGTCACACAGGCTGGAAAAAGCCTTTGAGATCATCCAGCCCAACTGTTCCCAGCACTGCCAAGGCCACCACTAACCCATGGCACTGAGGGCCTCGGCTACACGGTGTGTGAACACTTGCAGGGACGGTGACTCCAGCACTGCCCTGGGCAGCCTGTTCCAATGCCTGAGCACCCTCTGGGGAAGGAATTGTTCCTCATCTCCATCTAAACCTGCCCTGGTGCAGCCGCATCCTAGCACCTCTTCCTTCCGCAAAGATCCATTTCAATAATTTCCAATGTAAAGCCAGGTTTGGGTTAGGACTAAGGTGTAGTACCGGACGATCGCGCACAGATGCGAGTGATCTGCAGTTACCTGCGCCCGACTCCTGAGTCGACACTTGCTGCTGAGCCCTTAACCCCGGCCTAGGCTGACACACAACATTATCGCTGACCACCCGCACCACCGTGACGCTCTCACAGGTGTTCCTCTGGCAACTGCCGCAAGGGAACCCCCCGGGATGCCAGAACGCGGCTACCGGGGCCGCGGCAGGAAACAAACCGAAACCGAGCCCCGCGGGCCACCGGCCCCGACTCCCCCCCCGCCCGCTGCCCGCCCTCCGCCCCGCCAGCTCGCCCCACGGCCGCCCGGCCCGGCCCCGCCCGGCCTCACCGTCCCGCCGTCCTTAATGATGATCTTCTTGGCCAGCATGATACTGCGGTTCACGGCGCGTTTCTTCTTCTTCCCGCCCTGGGTCATTTTACCATGGTACAGCCCCGCGGGCAGCAGCGGACCCTCCGGCGGCCGGGCCTTCACCTCCCTGCCCGCGCGGCCGCGCCACCCCTCACGCACCCGGCGCCATCTTGGCCAGCTCCCCCCCCTCCCCCGCGCGCACACACACACCCTCCCGCGCAGCCGCCGCGCATCACGCGATCGCCCCATTGGCCGGACTGTGGTCACGTGCGCGGGACGCACCGCCCGCGCTCCGCCGTGGCGAGGACGGAGGAGCCCGGGCCCGGCCCAGCAGCGCGGCCCCGGCCTCCCCCGGGCAGCGCCCCCCCCACACCTCTCACAGGCATCGGGCTTGTGCCTGCGCGCCCCCAGCCGAGCCCGCAGAGCCGTGCCCGCAGAGCCGTGCCCAGCCTTCCCCCCGCCCCGGGCTGGCTGCGGGCCTGGAAAAAAGGAGCGGAACCGGTCAGTTCTTCCAGGACATACCTGCTAGGCGTCAAAAGACACTTCCAGAGCCAAAGTCTGTGAGACAATCCAGCTTAAAAATCCAACTTGGAAACGTTCTTCACGCGTTGGAACAGGCTGCCCAGGGCAGTGCTGGAGCCACTGTCCCTGCAAGTGCTCACACACCGTGTAGCCGAGGCCCTCAGTGTCACGGGTTAGTGGTGGCCTTGGCAGTGCTGGGCAACGGTTGGACTGGATGAGCTTAAAGGTCTTTTCCAACCTGGTTGATTCTGTGATTCTATGAAATTCCGTCAATGTCTGGCAGCACTAAAGGGAACAACGTCTGCATATCCAGTGTGATTACATTCACAGTCTCAGACATAACTCTCCATGGCCATATCCACACACCCATCCTTTCTCTACGTTCTTTTTCACTCACTCTTCCATCTTCCAGTCCTCCTATTGCCTATTTATCTCTCCCGCTCCTGCAACCTTGTTTCCCCCAAAACCTCAGTCACATACAGACATCATCCCTGTCCATACCAACAGTGGCTGCCAAGCCAAACCTGTGCTCCAGCTCCCTTTCACCACGGGCAGCACTATGTTAACATAGGGGTGTAAACCATTTAACACATAGGATGGTGTGTGCTTAAGTTAAACTATCAGCCTTAAGACCAAGCTCCCTCTTACCTCATCATAATGCAGCTTTTAAGGAACTGGGAATTTCACTAGGCACAGCCCTGCTCACGCCAATGGATCTGCTCTGGTCTCACAGTGACACAAAGGCAAGCAGGCTCCAGCTCACGGTACAAAGTGTGGATCTACTGGGCTACCCACATGGGAAAAAGGACATTTGCAGCCTCTGCTATTACCAGTCCTTTGTCATGCCAAACTTCCATGACGGACATGACTTACAAGTCTTAGCAAGTCATGCCAAGTGTGTGACAATTTTGTTCCAGGGTTTCTCACCCCTTCTGCTTACAAAGCAGAGGGATCCTAAAATTCTGACACAGTTTCAAGTCTACTCCTTGGAGACAGTGCTGTTACATTTTGGTGGGAAAGCCACACACAAACATGGATGTGACATGTAAGGAACTCACCTAAAGAAGTTAATGCATCTCAGCAGACATCGTGTAACTAGTTTTTTTTATCCACACCTTTATATTAGACCAACCCCTGTTATTGATGTCATCCCTAAAGAAATGCATCTTAAATATCAAGTTTGCTGAGCAGACAATTCAAGTAAGAATTCCTACATTTAGAATCAACTCTAGATAAGTACGACTTGCTCCTGCTGTCACGAATTTCAGCCAGCTACATGTTCTCAAATACCAAACTCCACTTACCTACGCCACTCCTGACATAATCTGCTCTGCCATTATTTAACTGAGAGACAAATTCCTGACAAACATTTAATCTCCTGAAGAAGAGAAACAAAAAATGCCTGTTACACCTGAACACCTGTAGTGTTCAACCTTCTATATAACGTAAATGCATGACTACCTGCTAGCTGTAGAAGACAGTACCATCTTTTTGGGAGTGGACTGAAAATGGACAGAGTACTTATCTCCCAAAGGGAAACCCCAGACAGATGATGGTTTCAATGGTTTCAATGGTTTCTATTAAGACTCCTACAGATTGCTTTTAGGCCAAACTTGAAGAACTTCATCCCCTGCATCCCAGCACGCTGTTCCTTCGCTTAGTTGAGGAATAATTAATTTCTGTCTTTAGGTCTGTTTTTAGGTCTCTAATTTCTGTTTAGGTCTTCAACGACCTAAAAATGACCTAAAAAGTTTAAATCATGCTGCATGTGATTGCTAAGATCAGAGCAGAACTGACAAAAGAAACAGACAGAAATGAAATGTCCTGACAATTACTGGTGCATAGCTGGTGAAACAACCTTCAGGAAAGGGCAGGGAAACGTGTTATACACCATCTACCGCAATGTGTTTGTGAACTTTGTTCAGGTTTTTGATATATTGTAAATTATAGTTACAAAACCTCTCAATTTCTAAACTGTAACATGAATCAATGGATTGTGTTGTACTCTAGAGGGTATACTGTATAGTACTTCCATTGCAATCGAAAGTCAGTATTCAAAAAAAGGGGGAAAAAAAGCTTCTGCATCACCAGCCGCCTTGTGGTAACTTGTGGCAAAACTCTTGTACAAAGGATCACAGTGTTCTACCGTTGCATGCTATCCTGTAGCTTGGTTCTTGATACCCAGAGGCTCCCTACCCCCTCCACTTCAGGAACCGCAGTCCTGAACAAGGAGACCAGGGCTTTCAGACCAGGAGAGTGCAGAGACAGTCATGAGAACACTGCTCAAATGGGATTCAACAAGAAGTTATGATATAGTGGTCAAAAAGAAGCGTGTCTCAGTCAAAATGAAATTCCTGTACAGAATGCACAGGACACACATGCACAATGCAGTAAGCTGTATGTTCAAAGATACCATTAACAAACGTCTTACAAGAAGGTGCTGCAGTTTATAGAAAATTATGAAAAAATTATATTCTGAATTAATTATAATTCAGAAATTACATTCTGAAATAAGAAATGTTAATTCAAACATTGTTTTATTTCTGCCAAAATATGCATAAGGCAAGCCTCTGCATTTACAAAGCTCTGAAGCAGTTTCATATCATATTCTTAACAAAGCTAGTGCTTACTTTTAACCAATTACTATGGTGACATTATCTACACATACAGGAGGAAAAAAAAAATACGGTATTTTACCTCAACATGGTTTAAAAGAAGACTGTATTGGGTCATGTAAGATGCATTCCATGGTTCAGCAGTGTTATACCAAAAAAATAACCTATTTCCAAGCTGCCTGGAAACACCATGTATTAGAACTGTATTCAGTGTAACCACACACGAATATCAACATATATAAAATCCTAGGACTACCTTAAAAATTGCTACAATGTTTGAATATATTATTTATATTTGGGCTCATACATTTAAAATTAAATTTGAAATATATTGACAATAAAAACAAGCTTTTAAAAATCTAAAAAAGTGTTAACTCATGACAGCAAATGTAGACATATGCTTGGCATAGAAGCAATTCCAACTGAGCTGTCCATTGCTAATGGAATGGATGTGGCTAATTTACAGTCAGAACAGTGATGGAAGGTTGAAGGTGAGAATTAAACATGTCACGTCTACTCTTGGATGTAAACATGCAGCAGACATTCAAGAATGAGCACTGAATGACACCTCAGGACAGAGTTCTGTTGCTTCTAGAAAGAGTTCTAAATTCAACTGAAGAGAATCTGTCTTAACAGTAACCAGAGCAGAAGATACCATCTAATTACCTCCACTTATTTTGGTGCATTTCTCCCTGCATTTTTTCAGTAAAAATACCTTAATTCTAGATATCTAAAAACATAGAAAGAGCTTACCTGGAAGGAGCAGAACTCTTTAATAACTTCCTGTGGAAAATAATCAGCATTATCAACAGAACGATGAACACAAAGGCAAGGAAACACTTCTATGGACTTTCTTACAAGAACTGAGCACCACAGGTAATGATACACTACCACATATATGGTGTAATACCATGGTATAGATAAACATTACCTTTCTAATACATCCAAAAACCTGTCGTGTTTTTTAATACCTCATTCTTACAAAACATGGATTTCTGAGAAGAAAACAATGAATAATCTCCCTCATTGACAATATCCAGCAAGAAAAACTGTCAGAGGAGGAAAATGAGCAACAGCTTCAAATCTGGAAAGTAACAGTAGCTTAAATACAACAGAACATGCGTGGCTGATAAGGAAATATATTAAAATATGAAAGTTACTGACAACAAAATCCAGAAGAAATGCAAGGTTTCATTTATCAGTTTTAAAACAATTCAACGTAATCCATTACAGTCTTTCGAATTACAGCCACAAAAATAAGTTAGGAACACAAAACAGGTACATACTGCCAAAAATCAGAGAAGACTGTATGAGTAACTGAAATGTAAGCAATATATTTTTGAGGAAAAATAAAACAATAGTTTTAAAAAGTTACAGTAAAACCCCCAAGGTGTTATCTTGTAGAAGCCGGATCTAGAACATTAATCTATCCCTTATTAAGCAAACAAAAAGGGAAGTTTCTTGTAGTTTCTCTAAAACAAAGAAGTTGAATAGAACTATAAAATTATCTGAATTCTTTAAGAAAAAAGATTCCTGGGCACTTGTGGATAGCACAGAAATACAATGTTTAAAGAAAAGTTTATCTTACTTTATATTACACTCAAGATTTTTCACCACTGAACTGCTGGTTTATTTTACTTTGAAGACAGTTCTAAGTTTATTTGACCATTTCTTATGTATCCCAGAGATTCTCAAATAAAACTACCAAATATCCGATTACTCAATAAATACTAGTACTCCCATTATGTAAATCTCAAAGAAAATCACATCATTCAAGTTATTGCAAATAAATACCTGGCTATAATTTTATAAATATTTAAATAAAATTCTGCTAAATTAAGCTTAGCCCCCTAAATATACAACTAAACTAAGGAATCTGTTGACTAAAAGTCAGAAAAAACAGTTCAGAAAAGGAGGTTTGTTTATGGAATGTTAGATTCCTACAGATTGCTTTTAGGGCAAACTCAAAGCACGCTACCCCCTACTTCCCGATGTTCTGTGCTAGCTAAGCTTCTTTGGTTAGTTACGAGCTATAGACCGAAAGTTTTAAGATACAAAGGTATCTCAAAGAGAAAATGTGCATATGCTCACAGATTGCAAAGGTCACAGAAATCACTGATCCCTCCTCAAATCTTTTCTGTTCTCCAGAAACATACACCGTCTCCCTTTGTCTAGAATAATGCTTTTCAATCTGGAGGGCCTCAGACAAGAATCTTAGCCTGGAAAGGGCTAAGGAAAGACAGCTGAAAATGCAAATTCCTATTTCCTTTATAGCAACAAGTGTATGAAGAGAACTACTGAAAAATTTAATGGAACTGTCAGTTGAAAGCACAGAAGAGTCACCGATCGATGGACAGGAGTTACTGTTCCTTAGTACAGTAGATAGAGTGTTTTCCAAAGCTGTAGGACATCCTATTCAAAAGCAAAGAGCACATATTCCTATTCTTTCCTTTAAACTGTTCCTTAGTGACAAATATTGACGGGTTCACCAGAAAATACTAAACCTGGGTTATACATAACACAACTCCAGCAATGTGGTGATTGGGTGGCCTACTTGGTCCCTTCCTGTACACCCAGCTTTAAAGTGTTCTCAACCTGCTGCTTATGGTTCTGGGAGAGATTCCTTGGAGAAGTAACCAATTATATCACCTGAACATTTCCACTACTGTGATTGACGCAATCAAAAGTACCATCGTGTAAGCCAAGCTCCAATTCAGATATTACTACCAACTTCATAATTTCAGAGTCATTCTGCACTTCCCATTCTACACAAGCAGTGCTGTGAGCCACTGCTCTATGCTGTTCTATCTTACTTCATGTTGCATTTTAGTGGCCAAATGACTACATTTAATTTTTGAAAGATTTTGTCCCATTAAGGGTTATAGGTAAAAGGCTGAAGATCAACACAGCATGCCAAGTTAGGGTAATACAAGATAGTTTTGACTACCAATTTGACTGCAGGTATGGCATGCTGGGACAGATTCACAGTTCACAGAGCTTAGCAAGCCCTTGACTCTGAAATTTCTTTCATGTCTTGCTCTGATATGATAAACAACCAAAAAGCTGATAATCCATGTCACTGCCAACAGAAAGAAAACACTGTTTTTACTTGGCTGACGTAAGTGGAATTTCTCCTTTCCCATTTACAGTACTTCATTAAAAAATCTCAGAGCCCTCTTCCAGACTCTCCTTGTCAATCCACCACTAAAATGTGGACAAGAGGATGAGACACTTTGATTAACGTTTTAAAACATCCCTCTCTTCACATGTTCATTAGCACAGGACAGAAGCCATAACGAGCATTAGGGGGAAATGAAGGAAACCATACATTTGTGCCACTTGCCATTCTACAGGTTAAGGGACTATCGATGGGGTTTGTATAAATGCGTATCTTTACAAGTGTTATGTGTGGGTAAGAAGTCTCTCTACATAAATATCCATTGTGAACAGGCCTCCTGAAAACAAGTGCTTTTTAAGACACCTTTTTTTGTTTATTAGTTCCCTCATTTTTAATTTTTGTGTGTGTGTATTTCTGGTTATATGGAAATACTTCAACAAGTGAAGTGTTCATAACAGTCTCATTGATCTAAGTTCTGATTGCATCTAGGTCTCCTTACGAAGTTTGGTTTTGGTTTAAAACAGAAGAACAGCATGCTTTTATATTTACCTATTGCACAATTAATCACTTTTGCATTATGTTTCCTATTAAAGTAATTCTACTACTAAACTGAATAGCTCCAGAGAACCCATTTTGGTCTCATGTTGGCTCAAGGACTCCCAGACCAAAATAATAACAATAAAAAAAATAATCTCTAATTAAGCCACTACATAGAAATGGACTGGAAAAGCCTTGGAGAGGTCATGAGTAAACACCACTTGTTTAAAAAAGACATCTGTAAAAGTACAGTACAGTATACAGATGATAGACCAGAATAGCTCCAGATGGAGCTGTTACAGACAACAATAATGCATTCAGAATGTTTATTATGGGCTTTTTGTTCTAAATTGTGGTTAAAAAATCCCCAGAGGATATTTAAAGCACAAAATCTACTTTAAAGGTTCTACCAAGAAGTTGATTTATAATCGATAAAAAGAATGAGCATTACCTCTGAGCAAGCACTCTGTCAGGACCAGATTAGTGCAGGAGCCTCCAGCCTGTGTTCACAGAGCAGGGTTTTCCCATCTGTTGGAACACTACAGGCTATCCTGATGATGGCCAGAGAATCCACAAAGATTTCCAGCTTTCACTCTGAATGTCTTCCTTTGAATGTTAACATTCTTACAATAGTTTTATATAAGCAACAGAATTATATTATTATAATTTAATAACAGGTTTCTGTTATTAAATCAGCCTTCTAAAAATATAAAAATATTTGATCTTATGAAAGTGTCTTTCGATCATACTGCAATCTTCACAGTTTTAATAGGAATACCTAATTAGAGCCATCACTTTAGAACTATGATGTGTATTCATCTGATTTCATGTAGCTAGACAAACAGTTAAAAACCATATTTACTAAGATTAAATACAGTCAAATTGCAAACCCATACAATCTGACAATGTTGTCATGTGCTCTTTCAAAGAGTGCATAGGACGGATTTCTGCAGCAGTCAGTACAGTAAATTCTTTTGATGCAATCCCAGTCAAAGCTGTAAACATTCCTAATTGCAGTTGCTTGGAAACTTTTTGTTCAAGTTTTTATTAGCAAGTTGCACTGGAAAATCCCCTGCCTTTTTCTTTTTCCTCTCGTCAGTTACAGACAGTATCATCACCTTCAACCCTTCTGGCTGTTCGAAACTACTCATAAGCATTTCTTCAATAGATTCAGGGTAGGAATCCTTTCCTTGCAGTGCACAACGACACTTTCCACATGCCATTGTTAGCAAGGCCCCCAGTGCATGATCTTGAGAAGCAGGTTGATGAGGAAGTGTGCTATGCCTTAATGGGATTTCCTGCAGGTTTGGGATCATAACCGTATAGGAAAGTAGCTGCTATTACAAGGACAGCTCCAAAGAAAAAGACACTGAATAGAATGAGGGTAGGGGAAAAAAAAAAAAAAAGGATAAAGTTAGCTTGTTTCAGTTGATGCAAATTCATTTATGTGCTACAATCACAGAAAGGACATTGTGGGAACACAGAGGATAAATTGTATTTGTCCAATTTATAAAGAACAAACCAATTTGCATATAATTATTATAGAAGGATTCAGAGAGATGCTGAAATAAGACATTTACATCCACAAAGTAACGTACCACTATAGTGACATTCTGAACATTACACATACAGTTTCATGAAACAACTGTCAAAAGTAATCAGACCAATCTTTGGGGGTTTTTTCCTTTCTTTTGCCTAAAGCTCTGTGCAAAATGCAAGCAGAAGCTAAAGAAGTGCAACTGCTGCGGTTACCCCACAACTTCTAACATCTTACACATAGCATGTTGTTGGAGTCATGTTTGCTTTGAAGTCCAAAGCTTATGTCAAAACAAATTACTGCGGCCCAAGAAGCAGTTTGCAAGTCAGTATAATCTAATTTTTGGCAGATACATCAAGATTTATGTAAGGAGAAGATAATAAAGGCATCTTTTGTGTTGTGACACATGGGCCTTTTAGGTTGTTTTGATAGTTACAAGTCTGAAACAAAATACCCAAAGCCAACAGACAATCAGTACACGTTAGAAAAGAACCTTGTCATAAAGACATGACAGTGTTGACAATTTGAGCTTCTGAACCAAACGCTATAAAAACTATGGCACATGACTTGATAATCCTTCAGAGAATACAGTTAGCCTGTTTCTGGACACGATCCATTGCAACAGATTCAAGCACTTCAGCGCTTTAAATCTATTACCCCAATCAAAGATGTTTGTTGAAGCACAGTAACAATTACGCAGTTTCGGTTCAAATAAATTCAGTTGGCATAAGCAAGGTGCTAAAGATTAAGTTTGATTAACTCAACTTAATCGAGTTTTATTAAATGAGATGGCTTCAAGTTCTACGTGCTGCTAGTTGGCTTCACCTCATTTAATTATTTACCACTGCTTCCATTTTCACCATGTTTGCAGAAGCTGGCAAGTTACTCATTATTTTCCATTTGAGCACACAGAAATACCTAAACCACTTTCTACATTTGTTCTAATAGGACAAGTATAGGCTGCTTATAATTGAAACTCAATGTCTTCCACTTTTTAAGCCTAAATAGTTGTTTTACTTCCTTTTTTGAATGTTTATGTAAAGTCCTGCTAATACTGCAAATGCTTTTAGACAAGATGGTTTTTTGTACCAGATAAAGTTGTGAGTATTCTTCAGAATATTTTTACACTATGAGTATGTGTAACATGTGAGGAGTGTAGGTCAATTATAAGCAAACTCCTATTAGTATTAGTTGGAATAGAGAAAGAAGGTTGGAATATTACTTCTGCACTCCACATATTAACATGCACTGCCAAGACAAACACTATTGTGGAAGCTACCCAGGTACAAAACCTGCTAAAATCTGATTCACACAACATTTGGACACAGTGTATTGGGCCTAGAAGCCTATAGCAACCACTTTCTTTTCTTGTTTGGTCAAGTTGTTTTCACTAATAAATATTGGATTCTTTTACTAATAAATACGGGATTCTTTATGGAATTTTTTTTTACTTGACTCTAGGGGAAAAAAAATAAAACCTCTGCCTTTGGCTTCTAAGTGTCCCTGTGCAACTAATTGCTGTAGTGTAACTTCCACGTGTGTATGCAAAGAGACATGTATGCGGAGAGCAAAGTAGGAGCTGAACACACTGAGGGAGGTCGGGTAGGGACGAAAAGGAGAGAAAGGGTCAGAAAACTAAACCAGACCTTGCCAGAGTGGCTTGTCAAGAGCCACGAATTGAGCACCAGTTATTCCTGACCTGTGGGGGGCTCCATCTTACAGGAAATTTAACCTTGCCAACTAAGTATTACTTATGGTATGTTACAAAACTCAACTTTTATGTGCAAACTGTATATAAGGTGTAAGAGGGTGCTCAGGCATTGGAAGAGGCTTCCCAGGGCAGTGGTGGAATCACTGTCCCTGGAAGCGTTCACAAACCATGCAGATGAGGCCCCCAGTGACATGGTCAGTGCTGGGGAACGGTTGGACTTGATCTTAAAGGTCTTTTCCAACCTGGTTGATTCTATGATTCTACAAACATTCTAGAAATGTGGCTTGAACTGTTTCTTTTACTTATTTTTGGAGTTACAGCGGGTAAGCGTTAAGTTTTTTACCTTTTTTTTCAGCATACATGGAAAAGAATCCTTACCTTGTAGGGACAAAATCTTGCAGCCAGAAATAGGAAATCAATGTTGATAGAATAATAGAGAGAGAAGTTGCAAATCCCTTTAAAATGTTGTCTGCATATTTTATAACAGCAGCAATCACCAGCCCTCCAAGTGCCTGAAAAAAATAGTAAAGTTTGGATTTGCAACCTGAGAATTCAACTCAGAGCATCTGTTTTAACAACATGCACTTACTATAGGAAAGGGTTTTGTCTATGTTTAGGAGCATTACATTTATGTTATGGATATGGGTTGTTAAAGAAAAATATTGGAGGAGTTCTTTCCCCAGTAAAGAAACTGTTGATCATATTACCATCATTAAATCATTGGAAGTACTTGTACTCTGCATTTTTAGCCACAGGAGGAAGGGCTTTTTTATATTATTTCTATTAAACATTGCAAAAGAAATAAAGTTTACATGCTTTTATGTTGCACAATATGTAGTAATATACTTGCTATATATTTTCAAGGTTTTTATTTAGAGGTTTATTCTAGTAGTGATAGAGCAGACTTTCGGCTATAGAATTCTCAGCAGCTTCAATGACACCCATTAGTTTCCCCAGTCATTTATAGGAGAGTAAATCCCAAGTGCCTCCACAGAAACATGTGATACAAGGTATCTCACCTGTAGAACAACAACTACCCAAGTAAGTTTATTGTATCCTTGAAAAAATCCATTCTTTGACAGTTGTTCTCCATCATAAATGTATACACCCATCAGTCCAAATATGCTACCAAAAAATCCTGAAAGTACAAGATTGATTTAAAAGCTTCAGGTGAAAAACATGCAAACAGGTTCCTTGTCCTCAAGGACTGCTCACATATTTCCAACTTTAAAACAGGACTGCCCCTTGTGATACCATCACGTTCAAACGCAACCAGTGTTCAGACAGATATTCTCATTTAGAAGCTGTTTTCCACACTTATAACAAGCTTTGACTGTTTCCATTAGGATTTTCTTCTACGTTTATCTTTCGTTGCTTTCTACTGGAATGGGGTGATTTTTGTTTATGGCGTATAGCAAAATTCACTTAAACAAGTTCAGTTTTCCTGAAACTAGCCCTGACTGAAGGCTGAGGTCACACTACAACCTATGAGAAAAACAGGGAACACATTCACTGGAGGAGATAGGCCCTGACATAGCAAGAGCAGGAATTCAGAGTTTCGCAATTCAGACAAGGATCTTGGAAGTGGGATTCTCCTGATGAGGTCTCGACAGTCTCAAACACAGTGAATGTTTACTAGTAGAGACTTAATGTCAAAGGAAGAAATTGAGATGAGATTAAAAAGTGTATAATATGGGGAGTATAGGGTTCTTCTGATCACCTGGGAAAGTTTTCCTAACCCCCTCAGGCATGGAAGTACCACAAACACCTCCTCTGTGACTGATGCAGGCTCTAGTCCTGAGCAGGAAAGGGGGAGCAGTTTTTCCATTCCTTTTCTACGAAAAGCTGGCCTCTGCTCTCATCACTTTTCCTTCTGATGGACACTGAACGACATAAAACCTTGTGTGTGACAAGAATTATTTTTGTAGGCAGAATTAAAAACTTCGATTTCATTCAGATTAAACCAATTATTTCTATTTTCCAATCGATCTTCTAAAATAAATAAATCATCAACTATTCCTACATCCCTGACCTGAGCCTGGGATGCATCAAAACCTGCATTTTCCAACATTTATTCAAACATATTTTTCATTTTTTTCTACAGTTCTGATAATTCTCTATGGATCTGAAAATGAAAACCAGGTTGGACATATGGGTTTTGTTGTTTGTGCTTTAAGAAAAGCTCTATTTCAAAGCTCTTGCTTACAACTGACTTGCTCCTGAATGATACGATGTCTTAAGCAGGCAACTCACTACCGTGCACTTGCACAAAGGATACACTGATGTATATGGAAATTGTGATTTCATGTTTTAAAGATTTGCTAAAAGCTACGGAAGATGACAACTTCGATTTCATTTCTGAACTGAAAACAATCTTCATAATGAACATATTCTACTGAATTTTGTATGGGGGCAAATTAAGCTCACGGACAAAAAAGAATTAAAAATCAGGTGACTAGATTCTCACTGTTAGCACAGGCACTTCTGTCTTCATATATCACAGCCCTAGTTACTCATTACCTTCAATAGTTCATGTTTAGATGCAGTCTCTCGTGATCTCATGTTTTTCACAAAGCAACTACTGGAACATTCAATATATGACCAGGCCAACTGGTCATCAAACCAATGAACTCATTTGTTTTCATACATACTTCTGTGCACTGTAGAAAAATCTGAAGAATGTTTGAGGAAATCACTGATTTTTTTGGCAATTATGACTGTTTAATTGGAAATTGTTTCAGATATCTGCATTCTTGCCCTTTTAGCTTTCCGTGGCAATGGATTTTACATTGTAGCTCCATCCAGAGCACCGAATCTTCCCTTAAATCCTGGACCAAACCCCAGCTACTCGCCCTTCTCTGCCTCCAGAATTCCCTAACATAAGCTTTCCTGATGTATTCCCTACTCCCTACTTACAATAAATACTAGCAGATAGTAAGAGGAGGTTTTGAGCCCCTTCTCTATCCTCAGTTTGCAAATCACTATGGGCATGTAAAACTCTTAAAATACAATCAAAATGCAGTTCTGTGTTTCTAGCTGAAACTGTTTATAATTAAAACACAGCAACAGGAAAAGAAAGGAAAAAAATATTGCTGATACTCAGACATTTTTGACTATACCAGTGTCTGACCAACTGTAACTACAAAAAACTACACCATCTCCTGGTTCTATGGTACATTCTACCAGAGTCAGTACTATATATCGCACATTTATCTTAATTCTTCAGCATGCAGTATCTCTAAGAGATGACCCGAATTAAACTTACCAAGCTGAATGTTTCTGATCCACACAGACTGCTTGGTTTCCTTTAAGATTTTCTCAAAATAAACGCCAGCAAATCCACTGGAAAAGCAAGCTATCAGAACTGCCATCAGGCCCACTAACTGAGATCCTGCCGAATGCTCCTTAGCAGCTGGTACTTGAGAGTCTGAAGGCCACTGGGTGTAAAAACAGTTATACAAAACTCACTGGTAAAATCAAGTCAGGAGCACCTATAAAATACAAGTTTGTTTTCTAGCAACTAAATACAATCCCACGCTTGCAAAGTTTTGTATTTTCACCATAAATACCTAGAAAAGACTGCAAGGCCATCATTTTTCTTTCTGCGTATCTGTAAGGGGTAAAACCGTGCCTGAACTGGGTGAATACCCATCAATTTAAACAGGGCCAGGATTTATGTTTTATAAGCCAGAACTGTTTCTCAATCCCAGCATGATTGGTGATGGGTCATTCATAGTCACCAACTTTTGCAACCCAACCATTACCTTACAAATATAAGCACAGGTAGAAAACCACATACAAGCTGCCTTTAAGGTGGGATCAGTTGTCTTTTGCATGTGCCCCTCTTCAGTGATTATGCAGATGACTAAAACTGAAATTTATGAAGCTAAATCCTGTGATATATCTACTGCTAACAGAATAAAATGCAATGCCATTAGAAAAAAGTCATTCTGAAGTCTGGTAATTACTATCAGAATGTTTTATTCTCATTTTTAAATATTAAATTTGAAAATTCTATAAAGGGTAATCCTCAGATTATTTAAATCCTTAATTAAAAAAAAAAATAAATCTAGGATATGCTAAAATCTGCTAAAAATTCTTAGGACTTAGTCTCTTATTCCATGATCCTGCCCTCTAAAAACTACAACCTCTGGTACCTGCACTATTTAGAAGAGGCCAAGTTTGCCTCTTCAAAAAGTTTAAGTAAATTTATCATGCTGAAACCACCTCACACTGTGAGCAGCAGCAGATCAGTGAGTCCCTCATGTCTGAAGAAGTGTGCTAACAAATACTGCTATCACTGTTATTTGCAGGTTGCTCTAGAGCTCCTGTCACATTCTACAGTAGAGCACTGGGACACAAAAGAGGTGTTATCTTCTGTCATTGAACCATTTCTGGTGTCCTCTAGCCCTGGCCAGTGATGATTCGTAGCTCCTGACCATACTCTGGTGCTCATGTGAAGCTGGTGGAATCAGAAAGCTGTAGAGTAAGCAGAGAAATCCATGTTCCTTGAATAAACACATCAAACAAACTCAAACTGCCTGTTAACACTTACCTGCACAAATGCCACTCCTGTCATCAATATTACTAATGAAAGCCACTGGTATACACCTAACTTCTTGCTCAACATGGACACAGAAAACAATGCCGTGGTAAGAATTTTCAGTTGATACGTAACCTAGAAGAACCCAGAAACAGTTACTACTGCATAATTCACGGATGGTTTTGAAAGGTACACAGAAATCCAAAGGTACAGTACCTGGTATGTGGCTGCGTCTAGGTTCGACAATGCTACATACAGCAAGTTATTCTGAAGAGTATAAATTCCTGAAGGAATAGCAAGTTTAAGAGTTTCCATGGGTTTATTAAGGATTTCGTCATGTAGCACTCTGTTCAGAGTCCGTAAATTGCACTCTACCCAAAGAAACAATAAAAGATATATATAAATATTCTGTTCTTAAAGATTGTTGCCTCTTTAAAGCTATCACTGCTATCAAGACCTCAAAATACCATGTTTGTTTAACTTTCATGAGACTCAGATATATGTAAGAAAAAAAGGCTGCAGGGTGACTTCCAGGAATATCAGAACTAGAACAATTATTCAGAAGAATTTAAGTACAACTTATTGAAACCATGTCAATATTTCAAGACGAATATCATCTAAAAAGGGCTCATTTAGAAGCAGACTCATCAATATTTATGAATATACAATGATATTTTTAAGCCGTTGAAGATCAAATATATATGTCAAGGAACCAGATAAATTCAGTCTAGAATGCACAAAATAAGAACTAGAGCAAATCCGAATATACTTTTTTCAAGCTTAGACCTGCACTTCTTCCTGTAATAATGAAATTGCTTCCTCCCTTCTGCATCTGCTGTTTGTTTTGGGTTTTCTCCTATCATTCATGCTTTAGACTCCTTAAAGCTTTTCATTTTTTCCTACTTTTACATATGAATTTCTTCAAATGCCTGAGCAAACACAGCTGCTCGGCTTCTTTTCTATTACTAGCTTTAAGCTGTTAGTAGAAAATTTATTCAACTCCTCATTATCCACATTCTTTAAAGTTAACTCTTGTGAGCAAACAGACAAAATCTTTTACCCTGTGTTGAAGAATGAGGTACGATTAGTGTCACTCCAAGACTATTTCTAACATTTCTAACATGAGAAGGGAAATGCTGTGTTTCACGCCTGTACTCACATGGCTGCTCTGCAGTTGCCACTACAATACTGCATATTGATTAGGAAAATTACTTGGTGCAAAATTTGACACATACTGCTGTCTTTGTAGACCAAGAGAACACAGGCCAAAATCTTCAGAAGTTCAGCAATAACTACGGCAGTGGAGGATAAGTAACGAGGTCCTTCTTCTTTCAGCGTCCGAGAATAACGCATGGTCAAGACTAAACTTGTGGTCTGAAAAACCAGGATGCCCAAGGAAAGGTATTTTAAATTGGCAGACATTTCTCGACTCTTTTCTTCCTGAAACAGAAAAAAAAACCCCCAAACTCAGGCTTAAAAGGTAATATTGCAGATAGGGGTTTCCCTTGGGAACTGGCATACTAAAAGAAGTTATCCAGGGAGCTTGGCCAAGTGAAAACAACAAACCTAATCTGGTATTTTAACAGAAAAGGGACATGACCAGTTTAAAAATGTTTTTCAAACACAAGATTACAAATGGGGAACATTAGGAGAAGTGAGAACTAATAGAGAAATGCAATATTGCTTAGCTGTAGTAACAATAAAGTAAAATAAGGACTAATAAGTGGTAATTAGCTTTCCAATAACTGCTTTCACTAAAGAAACCTCCCAAGGTAAATCAATGCTGGATTTCTTTACGTAGGTGAAGGCTCAGAAGGTATTTCCAAAGTGAAGGAGCTGTGGCACTGCAGAATGCCCAGCACCCCTGCTGCAGTGAGCTATTCTCAGAACTAGATCTTCGCACCCTTCCACCAGGTTGCAGTCTCTGCCTTGCCAGATGACACAGCGCCAGCACAACACAGGGCGAGGGCTGGGCTGCTTTACATGAAAATGAGGTATGCCTGATGCTGAAGGAAAAGGAGAGTTGTGGGAAAGCAGGGTTAGAATGGAACACGTGGGATGAAGAAGCTGCAAGGAGACAGCACCAAACGTGTCCAGCTGGTTATCCTGCTCAACTGCTTCAATACAGATGACTGGTGATTGCACCTACTTTCTCACACTGCACCAACCACCACAAACCTTACACTAGTAAAGCTGTGTCATCCTCACCTCTGCCATGAACTTTCACCAAGATGACGTGGTTTCCTTTGCCCTTTGTCACCAATTGAAGTATTAACCGAGTGCAGAAGGCTAACACAGAAAGCAATCCTCATTTTGCGAGCACAGTACATTACAAGGAAATCACAAAAATGCATCACTGCTATTCAGAACATTGTATCATTTTCTGCTATTCTTCATACTAAGAAGAGTTTCCATACCACAGAAATCAATGCTTTCTATAGAAGATTAAGTACTTCTGCCTTCACTGCCCATATACTCAAAAATGGTGCCGTGCTTTATAATGCAAATCAAATCAGTAATTAAAAGTTAACAGAGATGTTTTCAAGTAAAAGAAAAGCAGTAACAAGACAATAAATAACAGTTCTGACTTTTGGAAGGCTAGAGATGGCATAAGCAATACTTATGCCCCTCTGCATGTTTTACACCTACAGGCACACAAGTTTTGACTCATTATCTAGTTTTGTACCACTGCTGAAGGATGTGCTGGTACCTCTAAATATTTGCAGATGAAACTGGAGCCGTTTCTTGCTTGACTGCATTTCTATAGCTCAAGATGCATTTCGTAACAGTTTTCATTGCTATGGGATCTGGAGAGCTGTGCTATTCAAGTATTTCTGACTTGCCTTTATCTTGTCTCTAATCTATAGATTTTCTCCAGTCAAGTAGACAAAGTCAAATTAATACCTATATGGCATGGATGCTTAAGAGACACTGCAAACAAATATGAATTGACAACAGTCACAGAGACAGAAAGTACATATTTGTATCCTGCACACTAAAATTGTTTACCTCAAGAATCATATGGCTGTAAAAATACTTCTAAAAGCATCTTGGCCAAGAAAAAGATGCCAGGATGCAGAAACTGAGAAGAAATATAAAAGGATTCCTTTAAGGAATCTTTATAGGAATCCTTAATAAAGAATCTCTAGTGTGAGGTGTCCCTGCCCATGACAGGAGGTTGGAACTGGATGATCTTAAGGTCCTTTCCAACCCAAACCATGCTATGATTAATAGAAGATAACTTGTGTATGAACTATGATGTCATTTAGCTCACTGAAGAAACAAATACTAAAGACACAACTGCACTGGACAACATAAATCAGACAGAAATGTAACGCATGAAGGAGAAGAAAGCTGCAGGCAACATTCAAGATTTGCTAACTTTTCCCACAGGTTCTGGTGGAATAACCCTTTACATGAGGATGTTAACTGTGGAATTAGGCATCCCCATCAACAAAACGGAGAAGATCAGTTAGTCAAAGAGGAACAGCTTTGAAGAACAGGTTTGCTATAGCTGAGAAAAAGGAGGAGAATGAGCAGAACAGTTCCCGCGAAGGGATGAAGAGGGAACATGCAAGGTCAGAGATCAGACTCTCCAGAGAAATAGAGATGAGACTCTCCAGCAGCATAGAGAAGACAGAGGGAGAAAAAGGGAAAAAAACCAAAATCCACTGAGAGAAAATACAGAACTGAACTTCATCAGAAGGTCTTCCCATGCTACTGGAGAAAACTAACACTGCTAAATGCACATTTACATGAGACAACTTGCACAAAATTCCTTCCACCTTTTCCATCTACCTCACTTTTTGGTATTGAGACCTGACAATCTGGAAACACAACGAGCCGTGGTTAAGATGAACAACACCAGATTTCATCTAAGCACACTTACAGATACATAAATTTTTAAACTTTTTGGCTTTCATTTTTCAAATGGCTTCTGAACAAAACACAGGTAATGGGAACACACATCCCTCCTGAGCTGGACCCAAATTTCTGCCTTCTGTGACAAAGGGTTTTACGAATGTTCCCAATTCTCAGAGATCAATTCCACAACCTTCAAAACCGGCCACAATCTCACAAAATAACGTTCATGCGAATTTCTTGCTGAAATAGAACCACCTACTTACTAAGCTGCTTAAAATGGAATTTTAAAAGCAAATCACTAATATCTTGTTTATGAGCAAGTATCAAATCATTCAGCATGAAAACATACTAACTAGGACAACAGTTTAATAAGCCCATCAGCAAAGCCATAAGGAATACATACCACGCTAGTATCTTGAACTACAGTCTTGTCTTCAGTAGTAATCATGATAAAAAAGGGAGCTTTGCCAGACAATGTCTCTCAAAAAGGTGCCAGTAGCAGGAAACATTTCTTTGCCATAATTCACTAAAGCAGTTTCAGGGTTTCCAAAACTCACACAAAATAGACTTTAAGTGCCCAGTGTGCTAGCTGAAATAAGGGTATTCGTTAAAAGCTGTCCTGTCAGTGGTCAGCAAGGCAGGCTTGTAAAGGACAAGTGTGTGAAGTTTCTTGCTGTATTTACAAATAGTTCACTGAAACTTATGCATGCCAATAGAATAACCACCCTTTACGGAGCACACATAATATCTTATCAGCTCTCCTGGTCCCTCTTCCTTTCTTTTAAGAGAGCTGTGTATGAGCTCATACAACTGTGCAAACAGGGGACTCCCGGATCCAGAAAAGGATCCAAGTACCAACCTTCAAAGGGTTGGACCATCTTTAAATGCATTTCACAGCAGGTTTAGATTTAGAGGTTACTACCAGAGGCATAATTGCTTTCTTCTAGCCACGAGTTTCTGCTGCTCTCACTGCAACAAACTGTGCATGATATGCTAAGTGAACTATTGTCTTCAGTAACAGCTCACACTTTGATTGTCTTACACCAATAATGAACTGAAGGTTCCCAATGTGCTTCCTATATAAAGTTACAAACACACTTAGATTTCTTACTGGGCTTTGGACAGACTACTCAGTACTCTGTTCCAAAAATCAGCTTTAGGTTTGTCAATTCAAAGACAGGAAGTTGAGTGGTCACATTTACTCAGTGATTTTGAACTGTGAGAGGTGCTAAGTACCTGCAACTCGCAGGCTGCAACACAGCCCATCACATCAGTGAACTCAGTGACTTGGCTTATTATTCTTTTCTTCTTATTAGTCTAAGTGAACAGAAGTAAAACGCTGCTTCATAGTTTATTCAGTTATTACCATGTAGACACACCCTACAGCCAGCAACACGGAAGGCAGGGGAAGAGCTGAAAGGCAGGTTTATATCGGAAGTCAACATGTAAGCCAAGTATTTGCAGCCACGTAACGTTCACCTTCAGTACACACAGGTGGATAAAATGCAGGACTTGTCTTAACTTTTATCTTTTAAAGACGTGATGGTGTAAAATTCTGAGCTTCTCAGCTGCCAAACAGCTACACTAAGAGAATTTTGTGCAAAATTAAGGATCAGTTTATGAATTTATCCTATTCTTGAATTTGTAGGAGGTCTCAAAACCTGAATTACTTTAGCTTAAGGCATCTAAAACAATAAAACCAAAAAAGAGACCTCTAGAAAGAGACATGACTTATTTATTTGAAATACTTTTTAGTTAAGCTCAGAGCCTAGAGCTGCCTGGAGACATTTTCCACAGACGGAGTTATGCTGCACATCATGGACATCCTTCCACCAAGAATGGCCTAACACCATCTGCAAGAACAAGAAAGCAGGGACCACTTCACAGATCCAAGCACCCCCATACAAATCCTGATACGAATATGTTAAGATAAACTAAGCATAGAACTGTTAAGACTCAACTTTATCAAACATCAAGTATCTAGCTGAATAGCATGACTCATTGAAATTACATTTTCACATATTGTTTTATAAAGAAAGATGAAAGTTCATCCACAAATTATCCGAATTTCATTTATTTGTGCATTTCTGCTCCATCAATTACACTGAGAGTTCCTTCAGTATCCCAAACTAGCCAGTATTCTGCATTATATTTCATTAATTCAGCCTGAATTGCTAAGAAAGCTTTTCTTAGAAGCTGGCTCACTTTTTATTATATTCATTTGGTTTAATTTTTTCTTAAATTTAAATTTAAAAAAACCCAACCCTAACTACTATTATGCTTGCAATCTTCACAGTGATGGCATTACATGAGTTATATTTCTTCTAGCCCAGCTGTGAAAGGTTTTCATTGCTGATGGTCTTCCACAGTGAAAAGCCAAGTTACAGAAGCTATTGCTAGTGCTTATTCCATTTTAGGATCAACGAGTTTAAGACTGCTTAACCAAACTAAAGGCACTTGCACATTAGTTATAATACAAAGTCAAATAGAAGCAGACAACCAGCCTCTTAAAACTGCAAAAGGGTAACCTGAAGTGTGCAGCCTCTAGCAAAACTTTCAGTTTTAACTTTAAGACCAACTTCTATGTCTGCGACCTGCTAGAAAATAAACACTGAAATAAACACTGAGTCTGTCTCACAGAAGGGAAAACATGGTACACAGGGAAAATACACTACTGCATTCCAGTGGAACGGGTACAGACACACTTCCTGGCCGTTTGCTTTGAAATCAAGGCAGCAGATTAAAGAAACAGGATTGTGTTCTCCTATTTCTCAAACGGAATGTGAGCCCTGTGCTGATGCTACACCTGTACAAATATAATAAGCTGGCAACAAAAAGGAAAAAGACAATTGTTAGGTGGAGTAAGAGCTCACAGAACCTGAAGAACCCATTTTTACGACTTCCTTCTATGCATTCGCACATGCATTGCCCTCTCCCTGTGTTGGGTAACACACAAAAACATGCTAGTATCTATAACAACTACATTCCTCAGAGGAAAGTTCTATTCCATAAATCGTTCAATTGGACTCAACATAGCCTTTCTTTCTTCTACCAAAATTAGTATCAGATACAACAAATACATTACGTATAGAAATACATGGACAGAGGAAACCTCATGAAGTTCAATAAGCCCAAGTGCAAGGTCCTGGACACGGGCTGGGGCAATTCCCAATATCAGTGCAGGCTCAGGAATGGATCAAGAACAGCCCTGTGGAGAAGGATGTGGTGGTACTGATGGATGAAGAATTGGACATGAGTGGGCAATGTGTGCTTGCAGCCCAGAAAGCCAACCTTATCCTGTGCTCCACCACAAGGAGTATGGCCAGCAGCTTGAGGGAGGTGACTCTGCCCCTCTGCTCTCATGAGATCCCACATGGAGTACCACATTCAGCCTTGAGGCCCCAGCAGAAGACAGACATGGCCCTGTTAAAGCAGGACCTGAGGCCACAAAAATGAATAGAGGGGTGAAAGCTCTCTTCTGAAGAGCTGGGGTTCAGACTGGAGAAGAAAAGGCTCTGGGGAGACCTTACTGCGGCCTTTCAATATATAACGGGAGCTTTTAAGACAGACAGACAGAGACTTTTTACCAAGGCCTGCAGTGTCAGGACAAGGGGCAATGATTTTAAACTGAAAGAGGGGAGGTTTCAATTGGATATAAAGAAGAGAGTTTTTAGGATAAGGTTAGCGAGACCATGGCAGGGAGGTTGGAAGTAGCTGATCTTTAAAGGTCCCTTCCAACCCAAAGCATTCTAGGATTCTATGATAAATACCCCAGATAGTACTGACGGTGCAAACACTTTTCCAAATCTAGTAAGTGCTGCTGGACTGGGTTATGAACAAGATCTTACATATATGTGGATATCTGAACTGCTAAATTTGGACTGCGATCACGCGATAATATATTTCTTTCTCTCCCCACCTCTCCCAATATGTGATCTTTCATGTCTGTGTATTTATTTTTTCATAAACCATGTTATAAACATTTCTAATAATCTTAAACCTCCTATTTCTCACTTTAAAAGATCACAATGTTTTCAGTCTTCCTCATAGGATAGAGGTTTCTTCTTTGTTCCCTCCCACAACGTGTCCATACTCACCAGCTGTTCCTCCCCAAATACATGGCACTTTTTACCTAGACCACTGCAAATCACTCCATCATTTCAAAACTTACCTTCCTTTTTCTTTTGCTTTTTTGTTTGTTACCCATTCTTCTTGTTGGATACATTATAATGTGTACTGAGCACACTATGGAAAAAATAAGCTATGTTTTTCTTAGAGCTTGTCTTCTTCAGAAGCGTTATTCAAAGCAAATCCTCTAGCAAAGTTTTTCCTTACTCCTCTAGCAGAAACTGAGTAACAAAGATGTTTTTCATATGAAGGTTTCCTTCAGGCAGTATTTCCAATTTCTTCATTTACATTAGAAAAAAATCATAACTGGTGAAAATAATTGAAAACATTACTGCACTCAAGCAGTATCTTCACGAGAAGGATATCAAGCACAACACAGCACATCGCTGGTGGACCTTGCTCCTGCAACGTCATCTAGTACCTATCTAGGCAGTGATATCTAGTACCCTACCTTGGTGTGCTCGTTTTAGCTAGGGCAATTTTCTTCATGATAGCTGGTATGGGGCTGTGGGTTTGGATTTGTGCTGAACACTCTGTTGATAACACAGGGACGTTTTAGTTTCCACTGAGCAAAGCTTACACACAGTCGAGGCTGTTTCTGCCTCTCACCCCACCAGCGAGCAGGCTGGGGGTGCTCAAGGAGCTGGGAGGGGACACAGCTGATCCCAACGGACCAAAGGGATACTCCAGACCGTACGGAGTCATGCTCGGCATATAAAGCTGGGGGAAGGAGGAGGAAGTGGGGACGTTCAGAGTTACAGCATTTGTCTTCCCAAGTAACGTGTGATGGAGCCCTGCTGTCCTGGAGATGGCTGAAGCCTGACCATGGGAAGTGGTAAACGAATCCCTTGTTCTGCTCTGCTTGTGTGTGTGGCTTTTGCTTTCCCTGTTCAACTGCCTTTATTGCAACTCATGAGTTGTTTCCTCACTGTTACCCTTCCCATTCTCTCCCCCATCCCACTGGGGAGGAGTGAGCAAGCGGCTGCGTGGGGCTTAGTTGGTGGCTGGGGTTAAACCATCACATTTGACCTTTTTAAAATCATGCAGGTAGCTACCTTTTAGCGCCGGCAAGGGCACTTGTGCACAGAGCAGTTACACATTAAATTGTAACTGCTAATCATCAAGCAATGATTTCTTCTCAACTTTGCTCCAAACCCCTAGGCTTTTGCCAAGGATAGTAGAGGCTGTACCAGTGATTCACTGGCCTATCACTCAACCAGGAAACTGCATCACTGCCAAGTCTAACAAAGGGAATACAATTACATATTAACTAACATCTAATTTCAGATAATACTATAAATTGCTTGGGACTAGGGTAAGGTTTTCCTATAGGCTGACAGAAAACCCAGCAGTTAAAACACAGGGTTTTGATGATCTCACAAAGATTTTCTTTCTTTCTCTCTTTCTTCTGGGGGGGGGGAAGGGAGGAATCACCATTCCAATCTATGAATCAGACAGGAAAAGTAGGGCATTGTGAATCTTAAATGGCAAATCTGTGGCTAAATACTCTTTAAGCCCACCCCACCCCCTTTTATCCTTTACACCAGGCCTAAGAATCCAAAGATAAGATTTCCTTGACTGATGAGAATTTGTTTTGATGACTATTTAAGAAATCACAGATGGAGTATAAATATTCAGCATTCGGGAAATTCAGGCCCTCATTGAGCCAAATCTAACACCAATATTTCTTGTAAGATGAAGCCTTCAACTACACACACAGTAGTGCAATAGTTTTATATTGACATAACAGTCATTAAGCCGAACTCTGCCTGCCAGCACAGAAATCTGATACAACCAGCCTTAACTGCCTCTCTCTTTTCAACCAGTGCATACACTGCACTCATTGTATGGACCACAGACCAGAAAGATCCTAGTAGTCACGGTCAGATTCTGGGAGCAAGGAGGCATTCAGTTCTCAGCTTCAGTTCAAGCACACAGCAGTGCAATGCCAGGAGCTGAAGCACTGCCTGAATCCTGCGCATCTCTCAAGCCAATGAAGGGACTTGACTTAAGGTGCTGAAAGGCTGAGCACTGAATACAAGCTACAGCTTACTCTTACACTATTTATGAATTACTGTCCAAGCCTGGGTGCTTGAGGCAGTGCAGCCACCCTCACGCAAGGTGACCTGGTTTGATTTTCGCTGTAGTATTAGTTTGTGTTACTCTGTAGACACTTACTGCCGAAAGCTAGTAACAAACAAATGAAATTAGACTGCTGAACAGCGCACTGAAGGGGTACAAACATAAGACAACAAGATCCAAAAATTCAATGGGAAAATCCTGAACACCTAACCATCTTACATTTGTATATTAGATCCTAAGAGGTACAGATCTTAAGAGTCTCTCCTCCCCTCTAGAGACACCCACTATCAATGCAAGCCACCTTTGTAGCCTGCTGAGCTCCAGTGAAGACATGGACCCTGTGCAAGCAGTGTGCATATGGATATGAACTGGAGTAACTGGTGAGGAATAAATGCAGGTGGCAAGCAATCCAAGAATAGTAAAAGGGGAATAACTATCCAGCAAGCCTGTACCAAAATCAAGTATGCGTTGCCCTCACTTAACACTTCAAATCTGGAACTGTTTTAAGCAGACACATGTGGGATTGAGGTGCCCTCAGCGAGTTTGTGATGGCACTGAGATGTGTGGTGCAGTCGACACGCTGGAGGGAAGGAATGGGATCCAGAGGGACCTGGACACGCTGGAGGGGTGGCCAATGCCAACCTCATGAAGTTCAACCAGGCCAAGTGCAAGGTCCTGCCCCTGGGTCGGGACAATCCCAGGCACAGCTACAAGGTTGGGCAGAGAAGAGATTCAGAGCAGCCTGAGGAGAAGGAGTTGCGAGTGTTGGTCGATGAGAAACTGAACATGAGCCACTTCAGTGTGTGCTTGAGCCCAAAAATCACCCATGTGCTGGGCTGCATCAACAGGAGTGTGAGCAGAAGGTCGAGGGAGGGGATCCTGCCGCTCTGCTCTGCTCTCGTGAGACCCCACTTGCAGCACTGTGTGCAGTGCTGGTGTCCTCAACATAAAAAGGACATGGAGCTGTTGGAGCAAGTCCAGAGGAGGCCACAAGGATGATCAGGAGCTGGAGCACCTCCTGTATGAAGACAGGCTGAGAACACTGGGGCTGTTCAGCCTGGAGAAGAGAAGCTGCTGGAGACCTCAGAGCAGCTTCCAGTGTCTGAAGGGGGCTACAAGGATGCTGGAGAGGGACTCTGCATCAGGGACTGGAGCGACAGGACAAGGAGTGATGGGTTCAAACTGAACCAGGGGAAGTTCAGGTTAGATCTAAGGCAGAAGCTCTTCCCTGTGAGGGTGCTGAGGCGCTGGCACAGGGTGCCCAGAGAAGCTGTGGCTGCCCCATCCCTGGCAGTGTTCAAGGCCAGGCTGGACAGAGACTTGGGCAACATGGTCTAGGATGAGGTGTCCCTGCCCATAGCAGGGGGTTGGAACTGGACTATCTTAAGGCCCTTTCCAACCCAAACCATTCTATCATTCTATGTTTCTATGACTCTATGATTTTTTTTCCCTAGATACCTGGTTCAGACGATCCCTGCCTTTCTTTTGTTACCGCAAACAGCAGCATAACTAGCACAATTAGGAATTACACTGTGTAAGCAGCCTGTAGGATTGTTAAAGACATACAGACCCTCCTAACAATACAGTGCTCTAAATAAAGCAAATTTATATTTGCAACTACCATAGTCTTTCCCAAACCCAGTATTTTTGCTGCTTATGCTACTTCTACAAACCAGAACATCATGCATCCCAAAAATCTGGAAGATTCTTATCTTCCAGAACTGTAACTCTCAATCGCAGGTTCTCACAATGCCTACCAATGTACAAGGGAATCATGAATCACAAGTATCACCTCCCTCAAACTCATCCTGCAGCTCCTAAAGAAATCTTCTGTTGCTTATTCTATTATAAAAGAAAAGCACACACCACAGAGCTAGTCTACTCCAGCAAAGTGTCTGCACAGCAGTAGCTTTAGTGGAGCAGGTCCTGCGTACAAAATTAACAGCGAAGAGCTGAATGAGTCCGGCTCAACTCAGTCCATATACTGAGAGTTCTGATGAGTCAGCTGCAGTGCCTATGGAGAAAGGCAATGGCACAGGTCTGTCACCTGATGTTCATTCCGAAACCCATTTTGTCAGTCTGCACATATGTTCTTTGAAAAGCAAAGGCTGCCTTAGATCCCAACCCTGCTCTGGAGAGGACACTGCAACAGATGAGCTTCGCACAGTGGTGTTTGTTTGCTCAGTTTGAGAGAGGTCTGTTGCATGCATGTCCCACATCACACACCCTCCATTGCAGAAAGCAGCCTCAGTCTTCTCCACCTAATCCTTCCTTAAAACCTTTTCTCTGGTATCCAAGTCTCCCTCACAGACCTAAAACACAGTTCTAAAATTAAATGGATGGGAGCACCTTTTGGTGTTTATTTTTTACCTTCCAGCCTATTCCATGCTATGCATTATCTTACTACATCTGTTATCTCTGCATCTTCTGGTTTTATGACAATCCATAAGCTCTATCCTGCTAAAACACTTCCCATTTGAAAAACCCAGTGTGAAATGTGATACCATCACAATACTTATGAAGTGTTAACTTCATAACTCTTCTGCCGACTTCCCCACAGCACTACACCGAGCACAGCGAGACCTTCCCGCCAGCGCACTGCCCGCACACACCGCGAACAAACCCACCCAGCGAGCACCAGCACCAGCACTCAGCACCACCACCGCTGCTGGCCAGTTCCACATCCACATCCCCTCCCGACTGCACAGACCACACAATCAACCAGGTTGGAAAAGACCTCACTCACACCTCAGACCCACCTCACTACAGCCTGCTTTCAGGTAGTTGTAGCTGCTCCCCCACAGTAACTTCTCCTTCACCCCTCCCTGCTCCTCAGACCACTCCGGTTACCGGCGTTTCCCTCACTTTCTCCTCCATCCCACTCTTCCCCTCCCACAGACCCGCTTCCCGCCCCATCCACCAACCCCGAGCGCCGCTCAAGGGCCTCCCCCGGGCTCCTTCCCTCAGGCAGGACCCTCCGGGGCGGGCTCCGCCGCTCCCGGCCCCAGCCCAGGCCCCCACCTGCAGCGCCGGCCCCGCTCGCCCCTCGCCGCCGGCTCCGCTCCACCACACGCACGGTGCTTCCGGGAGCGCGGTCCCGTCCCGCAAAGGCTCCGGCTGCAGCCGCGGCCCCGCCCGCTCCGTTCCCAGCGCCGCGGCAGCCGGCGCGGCCCGCCCCGGCACGGCGGGAGGCGAGCGAGGGGAACGGGGCGTCAGCGGGGCTGGAAAAGACCTTGAGGATCATGGGGTGAGGATCATGGAGTCCAACCATTGCCCAGCGCTGCCAAGGCCACCACTAACCCATGGCACTGAGGGCCTCGGCTACACGGTGTGTGAACACTTGCAGGGACGGTGACTCCAGCACTGCCCCGGGGCAGCCTGTTCCAATGCCTGAGCACCCTCTGGGGAAGGAATTGCTCCTCAGCTCCATCTAAACCTGCCCTGGGGCAGCTTGAGGCTGTTTCCTCTTGTCCCATCCCTTGTTCCTTGGGAGCAGAGACCAGCCCCCTCCTGGCTCCATCCTCCTGTCAGGCAGTTGCAGAGAGCGATAAGGTCCCCCCTGAGCCTTCTCTTCTCCAGACTAAACCCCCCCAGGTCCCTCAGCCGTTCCTCATCACACTTGTGCTCCAGGCCCTGCACCAGCTCCGGTGCCCTTCTCTGGCCCTGCCCCAGCACCTCAATGTCTCTCTTGCAGTGAGGGGCCCAGAACTGAACACAGGATTTGAGGTGCAGCCTCACCAGTGCCCAGCACAGGGGGACAGTCACTGCCCTGGCCCTGCTGCCACACTGGTGCTGAGCCAGGCCAGGATGCTGGTGGCTTCTTGGCTGCCTGGGCACAAGCTGCTCAGGTTCAGCTCTGTCAAGCAGCACCCCCAGGTCCTTTCCCATGAGCAGTTTCCAGCCGCTCTTGCCCAAGCCTGGAGCGTTGCAGGGGGTTGGTGTGGCCCAAGCGCAGGACCCGGCACTTTGCCTTGTTGAACCTCATCCCATTGGCCACAGCCCATGGATCCAGCCTGTCCAGATCCCTCTGCAGAGCCTCCTGCCCTCCAGTAGATCAACACTCCCACCCAGCTTGATGTGATCTGCAGATTTAATGAGGGTGTCCTCAACCCTCTCATCCAGATCATCAATGAAGACATTAAACAACACTGATCACAGTACTGATCCCTGAGGGACACCACTAGTGACCGGTCACCAACTGGATGTGACACCATTCACCACCACTCTTTGGGCTCTGTCATTCAGCCAGTCCAGTGAAGAATACACCCATCCAGGCCATGAGCAGCCAGTTTCTCCAGGAGAGTGCTGTGCGAGACAGTATTTTTTACTGTCAGTGTTTTACTGAGGTCTAAATAGACAATGTTCACAGCCTTTCCCTCATCGGCCAGGTGGGTCAATAGCCTGCCGGGCCAGGGTCTCACCCGATGGAGCAGGGGCTCTGGTGCTGGGGACACTGCATGAGGATGGGCAGCAGGAGCATGTCTGCAGTGAGAGACATGAGCATTTCATATGGAATCCATGATAAATTTATTAGAGAAGGCTAGTTTGCATTAAGATACAGAGTTCTCAGAGAGAACCCTGTTGCAAAGAAACAAATTGTCCACCAAATTTTGAAGACCACATTTAGGCAAAACTCCTTTATGTTTCAGTTACAGCTTCAGGGACTTAGGTTGGTTTACTGGTGGTTGGCAAAGGATAGTGGATCCTGTGCAGCACATCAAACACAGGTGACACCCTGGCCCCGGTGAAGGTGGTAGCAGAACTTGAATGGAAATGTATTTCATCAATAACAATTGTAAACCATGGGAGACAAGCACAGTACAAGTAAATGTAACTTTAATACTAGGCACATGTTCTATAAGACAATAATTAGAAGTATGCTGTAGGAGAAGGCACTTTGTTAACACCAAAGGAGCTTAGCTGGAGCTGCAGGAGTGTCAGTGCAGGGCACACCACTGCTAACAACGTGCCAGAGCAATGGCCACTGCACATACAGACACAGCTCTGGCAATTCCAAGAGTTTGCTGCAAGATGTGGAACTTCTCCCAAACTAAAAAATGGGCCATGGTCTTTCTGTGACCACATTTACAGTGCCTGCTTGCAGATGTCAGCATCATTCTTGATATTAAACTTGAAGATACATCGGACATCACAGGTTAGACTAAATACTTGAGAAAAAGAGCCAAGAAACTAACAGTTTTATGAACTTAATTAAATTTCCATTCCTTCCCAAGGGAAAATGCATTGGTTTTCAGCAGCTTTTAGACTACCAGCCTAACCTAAGGTGCATTTGCCTCATATGCTTCTCTACAGAACTTCAGGTATTTGAACAGAATTTAGCATTTCTCTGTTTGGCTGTTTGGCTTCTTTAATGAATAATTAACTCCCCAAAATTTTAGTCCCATGGCTACGCTAAACCCAATACTCTGATATTATTCTAGCATCTTTTCTTCTGTCCCATGGAGGACTGCTTGTCAGATGTTCACCTTAGCCTTATTTCAAGTGATGATGCCCAGGTGGTTTCAATATACAACAATTTGTTTGACCTCCTCCGCTCTTGTCAATAGCCAAATAGTTTTTAAGGATTTGTTTGTAGCATCAATCAGATTTCATGTTCATTGCATTCCCCGTGGGAAATAAAAATAAATCATATAGGTAGGGTACAATATGCTCTCTTAAAATGATGCCTAAAACACTGACAAAACTAATGGTATCTACTAATGACTAAAATGAAAAGTAAACTAATGAGAGGCATGACATACTAGCTACACATAGAACATAACAGCCAAGTAGCATCTGCCAATTCAACTTAAGGGTATTTTGTTTTTCTTACAACAAGTAATTAATCTGATATTACGGAATATAATCCATGTCTAGGATGCCAAACAACTCTTCAGAAGTTCATATAGACCATTTTGATGTAGCAGCAGAGAGAGCAAAGGCACTCAAAACACTGAATAACAGCAGGAACCCGGGAGTGGAGTGTTTCCCAGCAGAGCTCTGCAAAAAAAAAGAACAAAAAAAAGAGAGCAATTTGTTAAACCCAATTCAAAATAGTTCTAGTTATTACCATTATAAAAGCATAGAAAGTTTCAGAGTAATCTTTTCCTATTAGCTTTCTTATTAAACAGACACTTCTTATGTTACATGATCACATCCATGTGTATAGTACACGTAAACCAACAGGTCTTCAGTGATTTATAGGCAAGATTCAAAGTATACTTTTAATGTGCTTTGTAACTCTTATGTGGTCTCATTTCTTCTCATTTTTGTTGATACTATTCCCTTTTATTATGTTGCACACATTCTCAACCTTTTATTCAGAGATAGGAAATCTGACAGATACCTCAAGGATAAACAACGCTTTCAGTTTTCTACAACATGTAGAGAAAGAAATCAGTAGAAACCACAAAAAGTGCTTACCACTTGACTGCCGCCCGAGGAAGGAGAATTCTGAAAAGAAACAAACAAATCAATCTAAAAGTGTTCCCAGTTTTGGGGATTTTGAACACAATTTTGTCTGTGATCAACAACATTTCCATAGCTTAACCCACTGCATGGCTTTAGAGCTGGTCAAGAGGAAAGTAGCTTTGCATAGATAAAGAAATAGAGAGTGTGTAACTAAAACTACCTCATCTAACATCCCAAAGTTTCAGCTAAAATTACTGAAAGAGCAAAAGTCTCTTTCTCTCTCATTCCACTATCATATTCCATACAAAGTTTTCCATCCCTGCAGTTGAAAGAGGATGTTAAAAATTGATGAGTACTGAAAAAGGCAGGAGGGGAGTGGGAGAGAGAGTGCAAACCAAAGTAACCTACCAGGGAGAAACTCAACAATCTAGCTTATAGCAAAAACAAAAAAAGAAGTGAAGGATTAACTGGGCAGAGCCTATCAAACCTACACAGAGAACAGGAACTGAAAAATAGAGGGTTATAAATTGTAACAAGGCCACTACCTGGAATGGGAAGCAAGGCAGGTTCAGATTTAAACTGCAACTTGCACTGAAAGAGCTTTCCCAGGCTGAGGCTGTATTTTCGACAGCAGTTTCTTTAAATGTGCTCTAATACAAATGGAATTAATACACAATGTTCTCTTCAGAACAAACCAGCCCAAAATTGCTATGTCAACCACTCTGGTACTTTGTTTTCTAAGAAAAGAAGGTGAAAATGCTGTGATGAAAGTATTCTTACCAGTTTCCCAGAATAAGTGCTTCCTGAGGTAGAGGAGCCCTGTACAATAATTATAAGCCGTTTACTTTTGTGGTATGAGCCTCCTAGTGAATTGTATCCAAAGAGCACACAGCAGTCTCGAAAATGCCCTAGATATTAGTAGTTTTGATACTGACTACTTGATTTTACCTTTTTCCTTGCTTTCCCCCCCCCATTCTAATTGAATGGTCTTGAGTAAGCACAGCTTTATCCTCTTCATTCCACGAACGGTGACAAGAGGGTTTTCAAAGCAGTGTATCATTGACTGAACTACAAAGTTTGAAACTGAAACAGTTATCCTGCTATTTAAATACATCATTCTTAACAGAATGACCCTATGAGTAACAGAGTATATCAAAACTTTGCTGTGGCAAGAATGGATGCTGCCTCATCCTAAGGCTCAAGTTTGAACCAAATATTTCAATTTTTATTGGTCAGACTTCACCATTGTAATAGAATTTTAAATTTCACCTTCATTGTTGTTACCTATTTTCAAACCCAATACCACATTTCTAAGTTGGTTATGGAATACTGAAAAGAAGAATATCCTTACTGGCTTTCCTTGATGACTGCCTCCTGAGGAAGGTGAGCCCTGAAAAAAGATACCCGTTTTTGACTCTAAGCCTATTTGTACTTCAGTATATTCTGGCTATCTGGAGTAAAGGACCACAGGAGAACAACACTATTTTGTGTTTAGTCATCTAAAAATCCCAGGGAAAAGCTTATCTAAATCACAAATAATTAACATCTTTCTGTTACAAGTTCTTTTGAATGATGTATTGGATAGAGAATTTGATTGAAAGTTCTCAAGTAGAAAGAGCTGGTTTGTAGTTACAATGTGTTTAATATATGGAAAAGGAAAAGATAATAAGGTCCAATTAAACATGAGTTCCCCTTGAATCAGTCTACAGTTAGATTGGGGTGGGGGAAGGTACAGTCCTACTTGAAGAAAGCTGTAATAACAAAGTAAATGAAAATAAAGGTGGATACTGAAAAAATAGATATTCTAGTAAACTTATTCAGCTTTCTGGCAAAGTTGCTCTGCTTATTTGAATGGCAGTGCAATAGGACAAGCATTGATTCTTTAAGAAATGCCACCAAATATGGTACACAAAATCTCTGACCTTTATGATTCATGAATAAGAAAATGTAACAGTTGTGCCCACTTTTTAATAACAGATAAAACATTGGGTGTGCTGATTTATATCTCCTGCCATCGAATGAGAGCAAGGTCTAAATTACATAGTAAGAAAAAGTGGTCTGAAATGGGAGAAGATGAAAATATGCATAGTCAAATGTCAACTGTTATTCCCTTAAAAAAGTATTTTCTTCAAAGCAATCCAGAAATATTTAAGACAAATACACATAAAGTCAGTGAAAAAGTGAGCCCCGAGCACAGAGCATTGATTGCTATGAATTCAAACAGAAACAGCTGTTGAGAAGTATAATAATAACAATATGCTGTAACCTCATTCTATGATGACTACAACTAATCCAGAATTTGAGTTCCATATGTAACTGGATATGTATTTTTGTAGCAGGCTTGCAAGAAAAAGGAAAGAAAAAACTGAATTTTTTTTACTTACTCCTTGACTATATTGTCTGCCTCCAGAAGAATATGAGTCCTGTAAGAAGTCAAACAAACATCTATTAATTGAATGAATAAATCCTCTATCACTGTCTCGGGACAATTTGTGCAATACTTAGGACAAACTTACTTGGATGTTACTTGAACAAAAAGTAACCGGGGTTCCTAAAACTTAAGCTGTCTACTGCAAATCAAAATGGTGGCAATTTATTATGCTGAATCAAGTGGTGTTATGAAACACTCTATGGCAATGATAATGTTTTACACAGAGCAGTAATTCATTGTAACCAATTCTTTTATTCAGCTTGCTGAAACAACTTAATCAATATTACCTCAACTATTTAAGCTCAGTAACATGGGCAGATGAATGTATCTTATAGCATCAAGTAAATGACCTGATCCAGACAGTACAGGGAAAGATGTAGGAGTGATGGGATGGGAAGAGAAAATACCCACCTGCCCACCATACTGGCTGCTTCCTGAGGATCCCTATTAAAAAAAAAATCACAAGAAACCTAAATGCTTAAGCATTTGTTTGTTTTTCTGTGCAGAATGAAACCTTACAAAAGGATCTTCTGACAGGAGACCCCAGCAGGAATGTGGAAACACTTCTGACTCAATTCTTCTAAGTTCCTCAACACTTGAAAGTAATAAATTCAGCAGTCACAAAACACCTGCTAAGATGTTTTCTGACATCTATTCTCTGACATAAATATACAGGTATAAAGTGTCTTTAAGTGTGGCTCTGTTCAAGAGGGGGAAAAAGTCTACTTTATTTGTGATTCTCTAGGTCAAAAACATGTTCAGAGGGTTTCATGTGTATTATTGTAAGAAAATAAGTGTTTTGGGAAAATTTGTTTCACAGCTGTTAAAAATCCTCTCCATGCTACAAGAAATGATCTTAATAGAGTGATACTGAACTCGAATGCTTGCCAATGGAGTAAAAAGAAATTAGTTTTTTTAGTATAGCAGAGTGAAACTTTGCAAACAGAGTAATACTTGTGAAAAATATGGTCCACCTTCTTATTAGAGAGCCATCCATTACATATGTTAACTCTTTGGGCTAGCAAGATTTCTCACTCAGTGACAAACTACAAAGTCTACAAAAGGTACATAGGGAGCTGCCTACAGTAAGAAGCTCTAATTGCAGCTGAAGATGAGTAAAGTAGTATTATTGTGGGTAACACACCAGAATTTGTATTTTCAAAGCAATATCTATTGGTAGATGTTGTACCAAGTTTCTAAGTATTTAATCTAAACAAATGCAAAAAAAAAAAAAAAGAAAGAAAATGATAATACAATTGAAGAATAACAGAGAAGATAAGAGTTTTTGGTATCATAGGAATGTGAAACTGAAACAAAAATGGTGAGTTCAAATTGTCACTTGAGAGAAAAGAAGTAAAAGAACTAAAATGATGATCTGTGCAGAGTCTTTAAAATGGAGTTTGTTCACGTCACTCCATTTCATTTACTGAGAAAGAGCCCCTGTTTTCAGATATTTATTAAGAGTAAAAGGACTCTGAGAAACTGGCTGGCAGCATGTGCACTGCGTCCTATTTTTCATTTAATAAATAGCAAGTAGGAAGAAGATCTTGAAAGCAAAGAAACATTGCTTGCCTGTCCGCCGTACTGGCTGTTTCCAGAATATGATGAGCCCTGGAAAAAATGGGAAACATTTGTAAATGGTGTTTTTAAATATCACCTGGCATCAAAAACCTGAACCTCATCTAAACAATACTCATGGCACTCATTAACTGGAAGAATATTACATAGTTATTAATGCAGTGGCACATGGCTACTTCTCTGCACATCAGGTTAGTGGTTTATGCAATGAGATGAAGCCCATATTATTCTCCGGTGTTTTTTCAAGTTAAGAAAGCTTCTATAGCTACACAGTGAAATCTTGGCTCTGATAGAAAGATTTAACTGCAGTGTCAAGAGCGATTCAATAAAAGCCACATGCACCCTGTGGAGTTATTGTCCCTACCTCTGTGTCTAAACTGAACTGAATATTTAATGGCTCTCTGGCAACTGAGCCATGTTTATCCCCAAGGAACTAATCCGTGTAAATGTTAAGACAAATTGCCTACCTGTCTACCATGGTAACTGTTTCCTGCATAAGAGCCCTGTATTCAACAAAAATAGCAATTTTTACTCTGAATTGAATACAATGTCATGCAGAGGAAAACCAAGAGAACATATTGACCTATTGCAGTGATCAAGTCATCTACATTGATGACTAGTATACTTTTCTATTTGGTCGATTAAAGAAGGAAAGGATTTAGTGTTAGTTCATCCTCGCTTCTTCAGATTATTTGCTTGCAAAGAGAAGTAAACTGATAATTTACATGTTTTCAGCACTTCAGCTTCTCATAAGTGGTATATATCCCATTACTGGTGTATTTATGGCATGTGGGTTTTGCTTGATTTCATAATCTGAGAAAGAGAAGTAGTCATCTAAGCAATTCTGACTATTCTGAGACAACAGATAACTGAACCTTCGCTTAAAAGTAAATTAGCTGAATTTCAGCAAAAGAGGGGGTGGGGGGGAGAGTCTTGGTTTGGTTTTTGTGTGTGTGTGTGTGTGTTTGTTTTAAATATTTACCCAAGTACAGGGAATATACTCACTCATTAGACAGAAAAATGGAAACAGCTTTAACTTTTTAAATGTATTGCTCTGCTCCCACTCGGAAGCATTCTGGACCAAGATTTTAGATCTAAGTTTCACTAGTTCAATCATACTGGTAATAACCATCATAAGAGCACTATTACACACACATGTCCAAACGTCAGCAGATACACTATGAGATACTTGGGAAACAGATTCTTAGCAAAGTTCCAGGTGTCTCTTACAAACCAAAAGAAAATAAAGTTTTGAAGCAGTTTTTCATGTCCAAATATTTTACAGAGTTAGCTCTAATTTTAGTATTAAATACAGATACCAGGAATATTACTACTTGTTTAATCCACGGTGGGGAAAAGGTAATTATTTCCCATGTATTTCCTTGAAAACAGAAGTGTGTCTGGGTGGCTAGTTTTGAATACAGGAAGCAAGTCGCTTTGTGTTTTTGTTCTTAGCAGGTTCAAAATTCCTCATTTTAGCACAATGTGAGAACAACTTCCATCATACATATAATTTCACAGTCACAATGATTTCAAAAAATGCAGTTCCTTGGGAATTACATACTATGAACAATACAGAAAACCAAAGAATACTCACCGTACTTCCACCGGGGCACACACATCCACCCTGCATAAAAAACAGCCAAACTTATTTTCCCGAGTCTGTGACTGGAGGAAGCCTCTGAATTAGTAAATCAAGCTCACATTCCGCTACTGCGAGAAAACGGACTCCAAAAACCTGCTCATAGACTCACCAAGCTCCATTTAAAAAGGAGTTTCTTTCTTCACCATCCTTTCAGGCTGGCTGTGTACCTACTGATCAAAGTTTTAAATATAGTCTTCTAATTTCTCCTGTAAAACTTGCAGTAAAATCCTTACCCACCGAAAGAGTAAGAGGCCAGAGCACCTGGAATACACGCAGTACTCTTTCATGCTACAGATGTTACAGCAAACACTACACATGACTTCCAGTGGAAGCCTACTAGGGGATAAAACTAACTGAGAAGTGGCCAGGAGTTCACCATTCAGTGCCTCGCTTTCCACATTCAATCTGCATGAAATGGGTAAGGACAGTGTTGGCAGAACACGGTTCTTGTGAAGGAAAGGTAGGCAAAGTAAATTGTGAGTGCCTGCCACTAGCACAACTGGTGGGGAGAAAGGAAAGCGTACCTGTCCACCATACTGGCTGCCTCCTGAAGAACCCTGGAAAAAAGGAATAACTGATTATTTCTGTGTCACTGAGTAACATTCTCACTTGTTCTCTGTGGTCCCTGGACTTTCAGCTTGCTTCTGTTTAAACATAACAACAAAAATGGGCTTCTCAGAACCACAGGTTGTTTAAGGAAGCACTTCCATGCAGTCAAACAAATTTGCTCATAGCATGATCTGACATAGCAGACAGACCCATACTTGGCTATCCTCAATCAGTTTGGCTTAAAGCTAGACTCTCTCAAAATGTTCCTTTTCTGCAAAAACCATGGGGCAGTTTTCCTAATGAACTGTGTACTGAAACTGCAAATACTATGAAAGTAGAAGTTTTACCCGTCCACCATACTGGCTGCTTCCTGACGAAGCACCCTAAAAAAATGAGAAAGAATTTATGTTTGGTGCACATTCTTTAACTTATGTATGACCTGTCATGGAAAAACACACTCTTATTTTCTTCCATGGATTTAAGTGTCACAGGAATGCCAACACTTTCTTTCTAACCACACTGAAATCTACTGGCTTTTACAATGGCTACTGTTTAAACAGAAGAGGAAAGTTTAAATCAAAGTCAGCTTCAGGCAGGGGTGAGTAGTGCTGCTGCACTGTGCTATGTTTTACTTTCCTGAGTGGGCTGACACAGCAGAAGGTCGTATATTCATGTATTCTGCCTAAACACTGCATTGCTGTAAGCCACCCCATTATAAGATACTCTGGTTTTTACCCCCCAGAAGACCAAAAAACCAAGAGAGAAATATGAACAACTGAAAAAACAACCCATAAATAGAAAACCAATTCATACCTGCCCCTGTCCTCCATACTGACTGCCACCGTAGGAAGACGGACCCTGAAGCAAAGGTGTCAATTATTTCTCTATTAAAAAGCTTCTTTAAGGGTTTTTGAAAGAAAGACTATTTCTTTCTCTGCTGTACAATGAAGGATTACAGAAAGATAATCACCCAGCCTATTCGTATATGTGTTCTGTGCAAATTAAGGTTAGTCTGTAACATACGAATCATCCAGAATACTGATCATGAGCTGTTAGGATTATATACCTAGTTTCAGGAGACTGTATACGGACTGAAAATCTCTTTCTCCTCTAATTTCTTCTCCAATAAATCTGAAAATGAATGTTTTCAGAGGCTAAGGATGAGTTTGTTGGGGATTTTACTCTATATTAAAGGCTATACCATTAGGCAGCACTAGGAATCCTTTCATTTCACGAGGGCATGGAACACCTCTTGGGAACTCCTGACTTTCTCCCTATTCCCCTGCTGAGACATACTGCTTCTCTGGTATCAACTCTGATATTGCATTTTGCTGAAGGGATGAAGTAGTCCATAGGTTGAGGCAGAGAAGGAATGCAATCTGCTTTCAGCCACTCCTTACTGCTAGAGGTAAGAATCCGTAACATCAGCGAAAGGGAAACAGATCCAGAATGAGGAGGGCATGTGGGAGGGTAGAACAAGGCCAGAACTGCATTTATTGTGGTACAACAGAAGTACTGGGCCTTCATAGTTTCTGTATTGTTTCAGATCATGTATCTTTAGATACCTGATCATCTACTACCAGATTTTATTCAAAACACGATTATTTTCAGTCAACAGAAAAGTACCAAGTTTTTATGTAGAAGATGGGTGTTAGAATAAGGACTACGCAGGAAGAGATTCTTACCTGTCCTCCATACTGGCTGCTGCCTCCTGAAGAAGATGAACCCTGAACAAAAAGAATTAAATAATCTCTATATCCACGTCATAGTGCTCCTTTAAACAGTGCTCCATATGAAGGAGAGATACCTAATTCCTTCAGTGCAAAACTGAGTAGACTGAACTAGACTGTGCAAAAAGGAGTGAGACTCATCTGCATTTATCATGACGCATCAGAAATTACATCTCCTAAAAGCTCTCCTGTGGCTTTGTATCACATACATTTATAACTACTATATGTTTAGCAACGCATTAAATAAAACAAGGAGTGAGGGGAAATAACCCCAATCTCCTTAAAATGTTCTTTTACACAGAGAAGTACTAAATCTCTTGGATAAAGTAGTAGGCACTGCAAGGGAAGGATTCTCACCTGTCCACCATACTGGCTGCCTCCTGAGTAAGGTGAACCCTAAATATCAACAAAAAAGGAAACTGAAACTTCTTTACACCCATTTCACAGAATCATAGAATCAATTCGTGAGGCTTTGAAAAGCTTTGGTCAGCCTCATGAGTTTATTTCTGAAAGACATGACCTCTAATCCTGCAAAATTTCAAGAGCCAATTGAGTCAACCATGTATTTCACATTCTATTTTTTCTTAGTCTTAAATAATGCTCTTCATCTGAGCTTGTTTTGTTTAATCATAGTAGCACAGAATGCTACAAGGATTTATTGAGAAGATTTTAGACTAAGATGAGCCAAGCTAAGGTTGACAGTCAGGTAGACAATGAAAAAACTACAAGTTTGCATAGGTCAGAACTGCAGAAGTGGGGACTATCAGTGCTTACCTGTCCTCCATACTGGCTGCCTCCATAAGAAGATGGCCCCTAGAAAAATATTGGAAAACAGTTATTTCTGAATACCTCATTCATGGAGACAAGTGTCAAAGACATCTGTATTTTGTTATTTGACTGTAATCTTCCCAGAATAAACTCTGTATCTTTGTATTTCTTGAATTCACAATATTACTCCAGAGAATAGATCATTATGAAGTTTCTTGAAATATTGAGATAGCTATCTGGATAACCCTTTACTTGACTAGAGTCAAATAATGGTAAAACAAATATATCACATCAAATATGAAAGGAAGAGCTTACCTGTCCACCATACTGGCTAGCTCCAGAGGAATATGAATCCTGTAAAAAGTACCAAATGATTGAGTTACCTGCTGTAGGTTTTCCTTAAATCAAAACATGACTCTCCCGGGACAACAGGAGCAAGGGAGCAAGGTAAGGGTGAAGCAGGACTTTCAGCATGATTTAATAACTAGAGTTCAAGCCTTGCAAGGTACCTTGGGAGAATACGCAAGTTCCTAAGCAAGGGTGGAATGCAAAACCCCTGCTGCTTTGTTTGTGTGTGACTTGTTGGGAAGATTCAAGCAGCATTCTTTCAAGTGTTTTCTCTGCTCATTTCTGGAGAATGGCATTTCTTTATTTGGAAAGCTGAATCCTGGGCCAAAGGTATCAGTAACAATTGCCTAACAGGTCTCTGAAAACTAAACTGAGCAAGTTCACTGGGCCCTCATACAACAAGAGGTCTCTTTAAAGAGGGAAGACTGGATCTGTTATTCTTCTTAATGGAATTAGGTCCACTAGGAATCAAAAACGCTACTTTTTGATTCATTCTTTATCCACACCTGGGTTTTGTGTGAGATTCATTATGCAAATTTCACAAAAACAAGGGCACTATTTGCTAAAAAAGCCATCATGTATAATTTTTGGGACACACTGAATTCTATGCTGAATTTCATTTACTGAGTTCTTGCTTTTTAAACATAGTACCCATATAAAAACTGAACTGAATTGAATTTGTGAATAACCATCACAAACTGGTTCTCCTTTTGGAATGAGTGCTTACTTGGCTGCTGTACTGGCTGCCTCCAGAAGAAGATGAGCCCTAGGGAGGGAAAAAAATAAAGAAAAAGAAGAAAGAAAAGCAGAGAAACCAGTTATTTTTCTCTAACAACAGAACTATTTCAAAGCAAAACTTCTTGAAAGACAGCAGTTTATAAATCCCTATTTTAATTTTGATTTGCTTGGGTTTAAAATCTACTCAAAATCTAAAATCCAGCCTTCCCTACTTTGTTAATACAGCTTGTATTTGCTGTGCACCTGTCCACCTCCTCCAGAGCCCTTTCAGAAAGGAAATGCCTGTTGTTCCACTTCAAAGGATCTGACGGAAGGATAGGCAGCTGCTTTCTCTCCATTTAAAATCACACTGAAGAATGACATCCCCATAAAAAGCTTTTAAAGTTCATTCTTGCAGAGTCCTACAGAGCTTTTGAGTACTCTGAGCTTCCACAAGAGCTGCTAAGCTCATAAAGAAATGAAACTGGTTTGTATTTAGCACATAATGTTAAGCATCTATAAGAAATGTGGCCTTCATGGGCAATCATAACTGTGTAAAATGGCCTGTGAAGAAGATATTAAAGACAATGTTCTGAGGTGGACTGGAACACATATTTTCAGGAGAACCAAGATCTACATTCAGTATGCAAAAGCCATTCTCCCACACCGAGGTGCTGGGTGCATCTATGCATTAAAATAGAGATCAGTAGCGTGCTTTGAGATAGTCCCCACTCCATGATGCAAAACAGATGACACTGAGTCTTGGAGTGAATTAATTGGATGCTTTTTAGGTTAATCTAAATTGTAGAATGCTTTCTAGGGGAATACTTCATGCGTTCGTGTAGTAAATGGACTTTTGATCCATGGGACCAGACCAGAGCAAACCATTCCTGAAATGTGTATAGCGTGGCCATCAATTCATCAGCACTGGTTGTTTCACTCTGTAGGGTGCAACTGTCCTAGCAGTTTGCAGTACTTGTAGGTGTAGACACAATTACTATGTTCCCTCAGACTTTATGCACAATATCCCTGATTACAAAAGGTGCTGTCCAAAGATGGCCAAGCCAGTAAAAACGAAACAAAAAACCCCAGTCCTAATTAGGAGTTTCAAAGGAAACAAATCCCAGCATCAATAATATGAAGTATGTAGAACACAGGTGGGTAAGAATATTTTCCTGAGTGTAGATATACACACATTCCTTCTTCCTTCAAGGGAGCAGTCCTGTTTATCATGTAATACTGTTTTTTGTCTGGTACATTTATGTAGCTGTGTCCAAGTCAGCTTTGTATGGGTTAGCAGTCTGGTAACAATGCCCCAGAGCTCTGTGCCAGACACAAAAAGACCCAAATGGATTTTCTTCCTTTAGTGCAGTACACACAGAGCTCCAGTGACATATGCTGCATAACTTTCTAACACATGATGAACAGAACTGGTCTTGGGAATGCTCTAAACAGGTCTCTCCTGCAAAAGAGCTCTTATCCATGGGAGATAAATTAAAATTCCTATCTATGAACACTAATCTTTCTTGTAGTGAATTATCTAACAAGAATACAAACACATAAATCCATGTCCTTAGGCATATTTTGACATTATTCCAAGGAAGCCAATGGAACTCCCACAATAAATGCTGTTATATACCTGTGTTTGTGCCAAACAGCATTTTCATTCAAAGACTTATCTTTGAATGAATACTATTTCAAATGGAAAGAGAAACTGTGAGCATTGCGTGAATGTCCTGTGTGTACTTTTAATTGTAACTAAGGTAGTTTATTTTCACAAGCATATGACTTTTATTAGGTACTGACTCTTTTTAACTTCTCTAACCATTATATTGACAAAACAAAACCAGGGCACACTTAAGAGCTGATGAATATCGCTTACATTTGCAGAGGTATCACTCCTGACTAAGGTAGGGGATCCACCCTGTAAGGGGGAGGTGGGATGGGGGAGAAAAAGAAAAAAAATAGCCTTTGTCTTTGATCTTAAACTGAAATAAAACCTTAGAATGGCTGTTCTGTGGTATTGTAAAGGAGGAATATCCCAGCCTGGAATTAAATTACACTTACACTTTGCTTATGTTTCTGAATTTGCTAAGATAGCAAATAGTCTTTTTTGGCCTGGAAGACCATGAGTGTCACAAAGAATCCTTTTGTATCTACCCGTGACTTATTGCATAGCGAATGAGAATGCTACCCAAAGTGCAGGAATGTCCTTTACATACTAGATGTTGATTGACCACAGCCTAAATAATTTCATATGGAGTTAAAAGCACAAATAGAGAAGTGGCTCAGGTTTTTTTGTTGTTGTTTTGTTGTTCTGTTTTTGTTTTTTAAATGTGGTAAACATTGATTTCTAAGATAACTTTTAATGGTTGGCAATTTTGTAGATTTGATATTATTTTAACTTTCCTTCATGATAGATCTTTTGACAATTAATTCTGCTATTTAATGCAATCTGTCCCCCTGTGCTGGGCACTGGTGAGGCTGCACCTCGAATCCTGTGTCAGTTCTGGGCCCCTCACTACAAGAGAGACATTGAGGTGCTGGAGTGGGGCCAGAGAAGGGCACCGGAGCTGGTGCAGGGCCTGGAGCACAAGTGTGATGGGGAATGGCTGAGGGACCTGGGGGGGTTTAGTCTGGAGAAGAGAAGGCTCAGGGGGGACCTTATCGCTCTCTGCAACTGCCTGACAGGAGGATGGAGCCAGGAGGGGGCTGGTCTCTGCTCCCAAGGAACAAGGGATAGGACAAGAGGAAATGGCCTCAAGCTGCACCAGGACAGGTTTAGATGGAGCTGAGGAACAATTCCTTCCCCAGAGGGTGCTCAGGCATTGGAACAGGCTGCCCAGGGCAGTGCTGGAGTCACCGTCCCTGCAAGTGTTCACGCACCATGTAGACAAGGCCCTCAGTGCCATGGGTTAGTGGTGGCCTTGGCAGTGTTAGTTTTATGGTTGGACCTGATGATCTTAAAGGTCTTTTCCAACCTAAATGATTCTATAATTCATAATTCTTCATCTTGGCATAATGAGAAATAACTCCTACCATGTCAGTGATATGTAAGTCACCAAAGGAGCAATGACTATAAAATTAAGAGTACATTAAAATAAATAACTTAGACATAATAGGACCACAGATAATTTTCCAGTTAAATAATTTAGTAAAAGAAAATAGATAATAAAAAATAACACTTACAGAACTTGCCCCAGAACAATCACATCCACCCTGTAAAGAATGCAGAAAATATTTATCAGGAGCACAGGACTGAAAGGGACCCCAGTTAGAACTCAGATGACTTCTTCTACCACCCCAGGTATGGAAGCCAGAAAGCTACGTTAATAACTGTCCAAATTCCCATCTTCTAGAAATTAATCTGTTTCCTGTTCTCTTCATCCTATGCAACTATTCTCACACTTACTTAGTGCTTTGATGGGGCGAAAACTTCTAATATAGTTATCTTCCAATTTGTTATCTACAATCTTTACCTTCAAAACCTTACCCATCAAAAGGACAAGTAAAACATTCCAAGTCATACTACAGAGAGCAATTCTCTTTTTCCATACAAAAACAGGTGATTTCTACTCTGATAAAACTAACTGAGAGGTGGCCAGGAGTTCACCATTCAGTGTCTCACTTTCCACATTCAATCTGCATGAAATGTGTAAGAAGAAAAACATATAGCAACAAAGCAGGGGTAGAAGTTCCAATACAACTGCCACTCAGTCACTACTGGCTACTCTGGCCTGTGGGATGTCTGAATGACATGGAAAAAGAATATGACATTGCTGAGGCTTTAGGCAAAAAGGACAGCGTTGGCAGAACACGGTTCTTGTGAAGGAAAGGTAGGCAAAGTAAATCGTGAGTGCCTGCCACTAGCACTGAACTGTGCTGTGTGGAGAAAGAAAAGCATACCTGTCCACCATACTGGCTGCCTCCTGAAGAACTTGAACCCTGTAAATGTTACATTTTCATTTAAAAGATTTTCTTTGAGAAGTTTGACATGTACATTTGATTTACCACCTATTGTCTTTTCCTCTCTAAAGTGTGTTTGAAAAGATCTATCTGGTTACGAACCCAGTTTTATCTATAGAAAGCTTAATGAGGATAAAAAACCCCACAGTAGTCTGGAAACTTAGGTACTGCCAATCTGCTCATATTTTCTTGATGCATGTATATTGGGGGGAAAAAACAATCAAACAAAATCCCCCAAACCTCAAACAAAACCCACAAAAAACCCAACCAACCAAACCCCAACAATGACAAAAAACCCCACAAACCCCCCCAAAAATACCAATCCCAAAACCCCCAATCAAAACCAAACCAACAATGAAGAGAAGTTTCCCACCTGCCCACCATACTGGCTGCTTCCAGATGAGGACAAGTCCTGAAAAAAATTTAAATAATTAATAGTTAGAAATACAAATTAATATCCAATATTTCTTATTTTCACTTGCTTCCTGGTGTTAGAACATCAGTTGATACATGAACTGTGTTCTGATCACTCTGCTTACACTTGCCCTTTTACGTAGAGATATATAAGGAAAAGGTATTTGAGTACCAAATGAATCTTGCTCCCAGATAAAAGATTGTTGTAATACAATATGAGGGCTCAAGCTTTTGTATAACAGATACTTGGGGTCAAAAATACAATGAGTTAGTATTTACCTGTCCACTGGAGTAGCCACCACTTTGAGAGGATGAGCCCTGCAAAAAGTAGACCCAATTTATTTTTGTTTCCAATAGCTTTTGGAAAACAAGACTATGTTGTGTCTTATACACATTTCTTTAATCTTTTAATCATTATTCTTTTAAAAAGAGTTTGCCATTTGGTTTTACAAGATATGGTGCCAGATGTCATGAGAAATTCTAGGAGATAAACAGTTGGGTATCATTTACTCATCAGGATAATTGAAATAGAACAGCCATTTTGGAAGGGAACTGCAAATAATGAATAAAATAGATGCTTACATGTCCACCTGACTGGCTGCCTCCTGGGGAATAAAAATCCTGGAAAAATGCATTGAAATTACATGAAAAAAAAACCAAAAAAACCCCAAGCCTGGAAAGATCAGGATGGAAGCTGAATTTCTCCACATTCCTTAATTTTTTCTCATGGATTATTTAAGAACAACAAAAAAAGATCTTTCTGTTTAACACAGCACATATTCCTTTATGCCTGTTGACAATTGCTCCTTTAGTGAAAGATATTTTTGGATATAATGATTAAAGAGTTCTTATATCTCCAACAAAGTAATTTCTCAGTCTGTGTCATTTAATTCTCATTAGAATAAATAAAACGTGTGCCATGAAAAAAGGACAGGAAAATGGAAGTCATCAGAAGTGAGCAATACAGCACATTACAGAAAAGGGTTACGCTTAGAATAAATGCTGGACAAACCACAGTATTGAAGCCTTTTGCAGTCAGGTAATGAGTAAAAAAGTGCAGGAACCCTAACAAGTAAATTGTGGTACCATGGTTTGTAATGTTAGTTTGAGATTCACCTCAGCACCAGCTGGGATTTCTAGCAGTACTTTAGCCATATCCTCATTCCCTCTGTGCCTGTGGGACTTTTCTGTCCCACACGGGAAGCTGCTGTGGCAGCTTCCACACAAGCTGTAATTTAGGTGGCTAGGAGTTGCCAGGTCCTGGGGCAGACACTCTGGCAACACATAAGGAAGGAGTACTTACCCGTTCACTCTGCTGGCTGCCAGATAGTGAGCTGGAGCCCTAAAAGATAATAGAATCTACTTACTGCACAGCAAATAGTTCTATTGTTTTCTAAGCAAGGGCAGAAGGCAATGAATACCACTGCTTGTTGGGAAGGTTAAAGATGTAGGCTGTAGGGTAAGCAGCATTTTTTCAAGCTCTTTCTCTGCTCATTTCTAGAGAATGGCATTTCTTTAGAAAGCTAAATCCTCATATAGCATAGTAAAGGAATGAGATCACATCTCAAACTATGTTATTTCCTCTTAGAATGCTATAGTGGAAAACAGCAGCACTTTAAAAGCTGCCCTGGTTCCTGTAAGAGCTCAGTGGAACACACCAGTGTTGTTATACCTTAGTTTACTTCATACCATTGTTTCCTTCAGAAGGCCTCGGGGCCCTCTGTGATATCGTATTTTAGCTTTGTTGAATATCCACAAGAAGATTTTGATACAGAAACTGTGGAAGCTAATGACACACTATACTTCTGGCTGAAACGCACGTCTGAATTTTTAGAGAACAATTTCCTACTAAGCAGGACACCGGAAAACAGTTGTTAGAAATCCAGTTAAACTGGGAGAAAATGAGACATTAAACCTACAAAGTTATAGAAACGGCTTCACCAGAATTAATAGGAAATATACTTTAGTCAGGAGAAAAGGCATGTTCTTAAGCAGAAAAGCAAGCAGTTCTCACCACACTACATGAAAAGGGACCATTCCTATGCAATATATAGATGAAGGAACTTGAATCTTAGATGTCCAGCATTGGAAAAACACAAATGAAGTGTAATGTGAATTGGAGATGGAAAGAGTGGGAGATAGTCTGCGCAGGATTGATGAGGGAAGTTGTATTGTAGAAAAAGAATAAAATGAGAAAATGATTAAGGGTAAAAAAAAAAAAAGAAGGAAAAGTTGAATTTTTAAATAAATCTGTATTTCAAGAGCAATTATGTTTGAAAGTCTTAATTTGTGGGAACTGTTGAGAATCCAGAATAGTAAACATAAATGGCATATACTCTTAAGGAAATAAATCACAAAATATAACCCTTAAGAACAAGAATGGCTGATCTGACATATTGATAATGCTGTTCCTCTAGTTAAATGAGTGTTATTAAATTAACTCAGTGAAAAAGTAGCCCAATTAAATTGCTGGAAGTCTCTGGTTCTGTATACCATGAGCATACACTAATACTGAGTTTCAATGGAAATCCTGAAATAAAGGAAAAGAGCTTCCTTTGTAAATGCTACTTCTAATAACGACTTCCAAAAAAATCTTGATAGCTGCAAGTCAGAACTGTTGTAAATGCAGTTTTAATTTGCCAAGTCCTTATCATACCGTAGCACAATAATGTGACATAATTTAAATCTGTTGTCCTTTATCTCTAGAAAAAACCCCAACATTTCAAATAAGTTATTGCGGAAAACTACTAACCAACACAGAAGATTAGAATGTACTGGGAAGGAGCTCTTGACGATGAGATAAGGTAAAGGTCCAGGTAAGCACCTAGATACTTAAAAGGGTAGCAAATTCTGATATTGCTATACTTGAGAAGAAACACTTACATTGTCACTGTCACTGCCTCCTATGGAAGATGAATCCTGTAAAATAAAGAAAAACATTTCTTTTCATATAAAAAAAAGACTCGCACATGATCTTGCTTGTGGAGATATAAAATAGAAGGATAAGAATAACCAGACGCTTAGAATTTCCTATTTTACCTAAACTAGGGAATGCATAAGAAAAGAAAAAAATACATAACTTCACCTGTTGCTTAAGCAAAAGAGGTTAAAAAATCCCAACTCTCCTGGTAAACGTGTGTTTTTATAAGGAAAAATTCTGGATAAAGTTGATTTGCAAAATGAACCATTCTTTATATCCAGAAATCCCACTATCCATGCTTTATTTCTAGAACCTGCTCTAGAAGTAGCAGCACAGCTATGAAAAAGCAATCAGGATTATATGCCTTCTTAGTTTTAATAAATAATTAGGTATGACTTGGGCTGGTTAAAATGTGCTGCTAAACAAAACATAAGATAGTCCCAACAGAGTGATCCCACAATGACATTCACATTCATAAATCCGGACTTCAAATAGAGCATGTGCTTGCCCCTAGACTTGCAACAGCTTCTGCAGAAGTAAGGTAAATGCACAAATACCTTATTTGTGAATGAGCTGATGCACAAACAATCAAATAGTTAAAGCATTGAATAGCCACAGTGGCATAGCTAGCAGGAGAGTATTTATAGTGCATCACATCCCTCCATTATGGAAACATTTGGAGTGGTACAAGGGTAAATACAAGGAGAAGCAAGCAAAAAGTAAAATGGCATTTCCATGGGCATCGCTTCAAAGTAACCGAGATATAGAACCCAGTGCACAGAAGAACCAACACAGTGAGCTTAAGCTTTTGATGTATAAGACAAATAACATTTACCTGACCATAAGATCCAGCACCACTGTATGTGGAAGATCCACCCTGTTTAGAACACATAAATCATTTTCATATTGCAAACAGACTTTGTTTTTTTTTTTAAGAAAAATAAAATATTTTGATGCTTACTGTAGGGAGATTTTAAAAATGTGAATATTTACTTAATCAGAATGGCTACCGAGCAACTCATAGTTATGTCCCTGTAAACCACTCCTTCAGCATATTTTAAACTCAAATTCTATTTCTACTTTTGTAGACACCTTCATTCTTGCAGATGATTCAAAGCTATTTTTGTTGAGGAGAACAAGCTTTCATGGTTGGAGGCATCCTGCTTTTTACTTCCATATAAATTTTAAGGCTACTTAGTTAAAAGTAGATGCAAATTTCACTCCACAAAGAAAAAAGCCATGTTCATTAAAATAGAGTGAGAGCCAAAATACAGAATACAGCTGTATATAGGAGTCCTCAGCACCCTTTTTGTACAGAAAAATCCATTATTTACCTGACCATAGGATTCACTGCTGCTGTCATAGGCAGAAGACCCACCCTGTACAGAAAATAAACCCAAGTTGATTATTTTGGTTCCCTCAAGAAAGAGTATACTTTCTTTCAAAGGGCAGTATAGGAATGAGAATAACAGAAGCCTCTGCTACCTTTTCAAATGAGGAGGAACACTCACCTGTCCATAAGATCCACCAGGAGAGAAGGAAGAACCACCCTGCAGAGAAAACATTAAAAATTACTGGTTTGTAGTTGAAATGTTCTCTCAAGGAGGACTTTCAGGCTGCTCCTGTGTCGGCACAGTGGCCACAAGACTTACCTGGTTATCAGAGTAAGAGCTGTAGGAAGAACCTTGGCCGTCCTGAAAGGAAAACACACACAAGCTATTTTCTTGCAGACATAATGAGTATTTAAATACCAGGGTATCTAGTTCTCAATTTGAAACCCTTCCTCCCAGTTTTGAGCTAACTTTTATGTACCTAAATAAAAATCAAGTCCAATAGTGTTGGCCTGCTAAAATCTGAATTCTGCAAGGAACCTGCAGATTCCATTCTGTGCTGTTCTCTGTCAAACCTCACACCACTAGTTTACAGCAGGGTTAATGTAAGTTATCTGCTCTGAAACAACCATATGGAGGGTATGTCACAGCACCCACAATATCAGGAGTGGAGGAACCAGGATGATGGGAGGTCTCTGTTATCCTGGTGAGGGAGGAAGAACAGCTACCTGTCCATAGGATCCTCCAGGATAGAAGGAAGGCCCTCCCTGTGCAGAAGACAGAATGAGTTAATGGTTTATATTTGGCTGCTTCTTCAGGGAAGGTTTTAGATGGAGCTTCTGAACAGGGCAATTTATCTGCATGTTTACCTGGTTACCAGAATATGTGCTGTGTGCAGAACCTGGGGCTCCCTGCAATGAAAACAGACTAGCTATTTTCCTGCAAACAGGATCGTGTAAATAGCAATGGACCTGACTCTCACTTTAGGCCAATAGTGTTAAAGAACAAGGATCTTGTTATCACTAATTTTCTTAGCTGGATGAAAGATCATTTCATGGAAGTTGTAAACACAATTTAGTATTTTCCTCTGATGGACTTCATGGTGTAAATTACAAACGGTTGATTTAATTCTTGGGTGTTACCTTTCACAACAGCTGCTGTATGGGGAATGCAGGAATGTGAATAACAGAAGCCTCTGTTACCTTTTCAAATGAGGAGGAACACTCACCTGTCCATAAGATCCACCATGATAGAAGGAAGAACCACCCTGCAGAGAAAACATTAAAAATTACTCGTTTGTAGTTGAAAAGTTCTCTCAAGGAGGACTTTCAGGCTGCTCCTGTGTAGGCACAGTGGCCACAAGATTTACCTGGTTATCGGAGTAAGAGCTGTAGGAAGAACCTTGGCCGTCCTGAAAGGAAAACACACACAAGCTATTTTCTTGCAGACATGATGAGTATTTAAATACCAGGGTATCTAGTTCTCACTTTGAAACCCTTCCTCCCAGTTTTGAGCTAACTTTTATGTACCTAAATAAAAATCAAGTCCAATAGTGTTAAAGTGGAAGAAATCTGGTGGTAACTTTCTTGGCCTCCTAAAATCTGAATTCTGCAGATTCCATTCTGTGCTGTTCTCTGTCAAACCTCACACCACTAGGTTACAGCAGGGTTAATGTAAGTTATCTGCTCTGAAACAACCATATGGAGGGTATGTCACAGCACCCACAATATCAGGAGTGGAGGAACCAGGATGATGGGAGGTCTCTGTTATCCTGGTAAGGGAGGAAGAAAAGCTACCTGTCCATAGGATCCTCCAGGATAGAAGAAAGGCCCTCCCTGTGCAGAAGACAGAACGGGATAATGGTTTATATTTGGCTGCTTCTTCAGGGAAGGTTTTAGATGGAGCTTCTGAACAGGGCAATTTATCTGCATGTTTACCTGGTTACCAGAATATGTGCTGTGTGCAGAACCTGGGGCTCCCTGCAATGAAAACACAGACTAGCTATTTTCTTGCAAACAGACATTTAAGTGAGTGAGTCCGTTTCTGAGTTTTTGTTCTTTCAAAATATAGCTTTCAAAGAGGACACTACTGCAATCATTAGAAGAGAACACTGGCTATTTTTGTTAGAGATACAAAAACCTTTACCAGGTACTTTCTCATTCAAGTTAAAAGACCTCAAAGTATTAGTAACTTTTCATTTTATTCTTTCTAATCCCAGAATCCTATGTCATACCTGGCAGACTCTGTATTGTTACAGATGATCATGACCCTGATCATGTTTTGAAAAACTGTAAATAGGGTTTAGGAGAGCAGATTTTTCAACTCACTTAAAGGAGAAGAATATTTACCAGTACATAACATCCACTATTACTGTCACATCCCCTTTATATACAAAATAGATGAAGTATTATTCTATGGCTTCCTCAGAAACTACTTGTAGACTGAGATATTGTCTTTAGATGAGGTTTAGAGAAAAAAATGGAATAATTGCACCATGAGGAATTTGAGGATCCACATAAGGCAAACCCATTGTTTCCTTTGGCACAAGATGGTTTAAATATGTATAGCTTTGACTATTTCAGCATGCAAAGAAAAAGGCCCTGTTAGAATGAAAACTTGCATAAAGACGTCCACCTTTCCCCATGTAAATGGATTTGCTTATACAGCATTACAACCACACAACACAACAAAGTTTTTCTTTGGTGAAGCTTCAATATTAAGTATTTCAATAGAAAAGTCTCTATTTTAAAACACATAGGTCATGATTGCTGCTCAGCCTCAATTATATGAAAGAGGCGGTATTTTATTACCTGACCAACATTACTATTGCTCTATGCTAAAGTTAATGACAGTTCAGTTCAGGAAGCAGTAATTTCTTTACACAATTGGTTTGTTTAAATAAAGCATGCTTTTTATAGAAATAATAATCGACAATATGGTTCTTGTTGAACTTGAAAACTACAAAAATATTACACCATTCAAATGGGTTTATGTAAATACAGCTTCAAGAAAAGCTTTAAAAACTGTTATTAGGTAGAATGTAGGTGACTTTAAAATCCAAGTTGGGTAATCCAAGCTAGAAGTTGGGTAAAACTAGACTCTAATGCCCATGTAATTGCATTCCTTGGGCTTTATCCTAGCAGGAAAGCATTGCCTAGGAGAAAAGTTTATCCAGAGCCACTGATCATGAAATTGCAGTGACTCTCTTCATGGGAAAGGATAGTTTAAATGTTGTTTCAAGAAATTATCTTTTGAAATATTTATCAGATCTTGACATTTTAGTCACAATTTTATTGTATCTGTGAGAAGGACAAGAAAACTAAAATGGATGGGATTAAATTCTGTGGCTACTACAGAGCATATTGACTCTGGATTTTGAAAGTAATGAACAATGAGCACGTAGCAGTTAACTGTCAGAGCACCTGCATTACCAAGCACAGTTACAAAAAGTTAATGGCCAAATGGTAATTGTGCAGTTAAAGTGGGACACATTCATCAGGGACTGTAGGGATAGGACAAGGGGTGATGGGTTCAAACTGAACCAGGGGAAGTTCAGGTTAGATCTAAGGCAGAAGCTCTTCCCTGTGAGGGTGCTGAGGCGCTGGCACAGGGTGCCCAGAGAAGCTGTGGCTGCCCCATCCCTGGCAGTGTTCAAGGCCAGGTTGGACACAGGGGCTTGGAGTAACCTGCTCTAGTGTGAGGTGGGGTTGGAACTGGATAAGCTTTAAGGTTCCTTCCAACCCAAACCATTCTATGATTCTATGCTTTCATTGTATATAATTCTATCCATACTAAGAAAATTACCCATAATGTTCAGCATTACCCAATACTAGTGTTGGGTAAGTATGTTGTCCATACGTACTAGGCGATTAATTCACAATACTCCATTATGTAGATGAAAGTATAAACTCAGAAAAAGAATTACCTGTCTGTGACCACTGCTGCCATCAGGACAAACACAACCACCCTATAAATGAAAAAAAAAGGAAATAATTATTGATTGTGGAAGTTTAAAAGAAAATCTTATTTCAGATGTGAAACTGTGTTCGGGGGAATAAAGACTGTGGGACTACAGAGTAGCTGTGACCATTCCTACATGTAGAACAAATGAGGGGACAGCACAGCTCTATGTCTGTGACATTTGCTTTGGAAGCTAGGCTAATGCTACATGTCTCAGAGCTATGTCCCTGCAGATGCCTCATCAAGAGAGAATTATCTGGGTAGTCAACAGTACAGAGAATCACCATTGTGTTCTCACCGATAAACCATATGTGAAATTGAAGCAGTGTTATGAAGTGGTTTTGGAGAGCCATTTTAGATAAATTTAATCTGAACAGGGTCACTTCATTTACAACTCAGTGCATAACATCACCAATCCCCCATGCAAAATAACTGGACTTAAAGGCTGACTCCTGAATTTAATTATTTCAATTACCAGGAAGCTATTTGCATAAAACTAGACAAAAATAGTGAAAATCCTGACCTGACTTGATCCACGGGTTGCAATAAATGATCCACCCTGTGAAGAATCCAATTATTTTTTATAGAAGCATTTTATCAGAATCTAACATGTATAAAATGATATAGTGTGAAGGAAGTGACAAACTTTGTACTACTTCCCTGAACCAACAAACAATCTGTTCAGAATTCTATGAATCCTTGTGAAAATATCAATTTGGAAGAAACTTAGTTAGTGACTGGATACAATACAGAGGGAATGGTTCTCAGGAAAACTAATGAAGAAAACTGTTGCTCTCTGGAGCTCAGAGATCTGACTGTACTATTGAATTAGGCTTCAAAGTCTCAGAGACAGAGGATTATGCTAGTGTTTCATCTAATGCTGGGCATAGTGCGATTCCAGATCTCTGGGAAGCTGATGGGTACCAATACAGTACAAAATATTAAGAAAAATAGAATCAGGTGTCACTCTGGATCAGTTAAATTCAACATAATTCTATAACATATAGACCACTGCAGCAGTACGTAAATCTACACAATGGGAAGTTGGCCCTACTTTTGTAACAGAAGGTACGTCATCACTAAGATGTACCTTGTTACCAAATTCTAAATGGGGGTGGGTGGTGGGGGGAAGGATTCTAAACCTGTTTCTTTTCTGTTTTACAAGCAACTTTTACAAAATGTTATGAGAAGAAACACCTGCAATGCTTACCCGCTCAGTGATGGAATGAGGAGACAGTATATTCTGGCCCCATTGTAATTATTTACAACTGCAAAATCATAACATTATAGGGAAAATGCTGCCAAATCAAAATAGTATCCTTCAGCACAGATCAGGGAGTGGAATCTAATTTTCAGAAATGAAAATTAGATTTCTCAGAAAAGCCTTTGCAATGATATCATGCAATAGACACTGTTATTACCTGGGGGTTACTGTGGCTGCTATTTGAAGCAGAAGACTCATTCTGTGAGGAAACAAGAAATGACTCATTTTTCTGTAAGGGTAATAAGTGAAAATACATGGTTCTATTGGGAAAAAACTACCTAACCCTAACCAGAATACTCTGTTGTGGGAATTAGATCCTTATTCTTCTTTTTGTAGGTAATACACCAAGGAGCTGTAACACCAGCAGAAAAAGTGACAAGAATGGTTTACCTGTGCATCGTAGGCTCTTTTGCTCAAAACATGTGATGTATCCTGTAAAAACCAAAGACACTTACTATGAGGACATTAAAACTCTATGAACAGTGACAGGCCTTCTTTTTTTTAACTTATTATGTGTTTCTAACAACTCCAGACCCTTTAATGCGTACGCTGAGTAGGAAAGCCTTATTATAAAATAAAAGCTTATATGCACATTGTTTGTCTAACTTGAAACTATACAATACACATACGCATATCTCCTCCACAACATGCTGAGCAGTATGAATAGAAACATTATTCATTCTTACTTCACTATTCTGTATTTCTTCAGCTAAAATTTTAGCTGTCCTCTGGTTTTATGACATTCATTTGATTTTAACTTTAGCTTGGACCAACTCTGTATGTGCTTCCTTAAGAACAGGAATCTGAGCTGCCCTATACCTCGCAGCAGGAATTTCATGTCTTTTTATTCATATGTATACTTCCTTTAACATAAATTCACCCAAAGAGCAAATAGCCAAGCTATTTTACTTTGTCCTTAAAGAAAAAAAGAAAAGAAAAAATGTTACTTACTCGGGCAACAAGAACTTTCTTCTTTGCACAACCAGAACTCTGTAAAGGAGCCAGAAGCCAGTTATTACTTTATAGATGCAGCCATCCACAAAATACTTTCAGCAAAGATTTACTTAAACTTGTCAAGGTGGCATATTTCCCGACAGGAAATGTCCAGAGCTATCATTTTACTATCAGTAAGAGTCTTCAAAACCATATTCTTTGTCTGTTTTCACCTTCACACTCCTTCAGCAGAAGTTCCTGCTGAGCAGAGTCTCTCTCAGCTCAACCACCATGGTTTAGAAGCCATCTCTATAATGATTTGTTGGTCTTGTTTAAATCCCATCCCCTTTGTGAGAATGTTTAGAAGCAAACTCTTTTACAATGAAATCCAGCAATATGCACTGGATAGGGATAACCAAGGGAATAACAATATCTTTTGTGAACAAAGGAGGAAGTGATGAGACTCAAACAGGGATTGCTGCTGAAGGATTTCTGTTTGCAGAACCTTAAACCTAATGCAATGCGTTCAGGGCAAATACAAGAAAAAGAGGTTTTCAGAAGGCCTCCTTACTTCCTAGTGTACGTTTTTGGGGCAGTACTAAAATGCTAGAGAGGAAAAATAGGGAAAATAATGAAGCAGTGAAGTATCTGGCTAGCAACTGAAGGAAAGAGGCTGATGACAGAAGGTTACTCTAGAGGGCAGTAGAACAAAAGGAGGCTGAAACGTTAAAAATCTGTGAACAGAAAGAATTAGGGAAAAATGTAATTCATTTACACAGCAGTCTATTTGCTTGGTCACGATCTATCCATGTTAATCGCAGTTTCTACTTGTAGGACAGATGGAAAGTCTTGACAGAGAGAGTATTACCAGGTGATAAATGTTACTTTACACCACCAGCAGATACACAAGTTTAAATGAGGACAAGTGGAAAAAGCTTGAGGTGGCTACATGCCTCATGTACACAGATGGTTAATTCCCAAATAACTATCCAGTCAACTGCATGTACTACAAAAAACCTGTGTTACTACTGTGCAGTTTTACATAATTGCCCAGCAGCCTTGAGAGGGGCTTGAAGAGACTGAGTACAGAGAACTGGATCATCAAATATCTTCTTTAATTACCTTTTTGAAGGGTACTACAAAGCAATCACACTATATGGTTAGAGGCCCTCAGGACTAATGTCGAAGTGCTCAGTTACTAACACTGTCATTAATCATAAGAATTTGAATATTACAGAAGAAAAAAAGTACTTACCTGAACATTGGCGCTATAGGTGGTGTCACTCTGGAAAAGAATAAATGATTTCCTTCTTTAAGAGTTATTTAAATACAGTAAGCTTATAGAAACCCCATTCTTTCTGCTATTGCTTACAGACATAAAAAAGAAATGATGCTTTGTTGCTCATATTCCCCACAGCCTTGCTTAAATCCGTTTGAAATCCTACCGTTCCAGTCTGAAAAAGATTTTAACAGCTACTTTAGATTAGTAGCAATGTAACATGAAGAACAGTGGAATATCTGCCGCTGTATCTCTCTTCTTTCTTTCCTTGTATGCAGTTAAAGTTTGTCTATTGGACTTGCTTTTTTTTTTCCCGAACATTACTGTAAAATGTATTCTTAGGTTTTAAGTGAAGTCTTCTGTTCTTGCAAAGCCACCAAAGTCTTTATCCATGTTTCAGTTCACCAAGCTAAATGCATTTAAAAGCATAAAATGTATCTGTCAACACTTACATGACAATTTTCAGTAAGGAAATATGCAGTTGCTCAAACAGCTATTAGTGTGGGAAATCAACATTCTTTCTGGATTATTCTGCTCACAAGGCTGAATCTAGTAGTGCAATATTTTCTCATCTACGTGAAAAATACTCTGATGAAAATATATTAGAGAAAGAATACTCACATCATCACAAGCATTATCGTCTGTGTAACCTTGTGAATCCTAGAAGGACATTAGATACCAGTTATTTCCTCACAAAAATGGATTGTTAAAACTAAACTTTGTACTCTGCAAGACAGAATTGAGGCTTGTGTAAAGAAAAAGCTGAATTAAATTAAATCCTTTATAAGGAAAATAAATGCCACAGTTGCTTACAGGGAGTGTTGAATTCTCCACTAAAGAAAAAACCAAAACCAATCCAAAACAAAAAGAGCACAGAAACTGTTATGTTTTAGTACATCTTTGAGAAAGATGATGCAGGGACTACAAAGATTAGCATGAAATAATATGTATCTAGAAGACAGAAAGAACTAGTTACCTGATTATCATAATAGGTGTCTGATCCACCCTTTAAAACAAACAAACCAAAATCAGAAAAAATTAGAATATGGGAAACCTGATTTTGAGCAGAGGCTAAAGCTTGTATGAAGCGATGAACAAGCAGGGAAATAGAGCATTACTTACTTGGCCACCTGCATAGCCTTGCGAGTAGGATCCACCCTGTAAAAACAAACAAATATAAACCCTATTTCAGAAGAAACTGTGATTTTATTCTGGGGCTGTAAAGCTGGAATAAACAATTACCCAGGATTCCTTTGAACAAATACAACTTTCTGGATATCTATATAGCTTATCACATATGACAAAAATTCTTACCAGGAGAAAAATCAAGGTCTACCTACCTGGTTGCCACCATTGTTTTGTGAGGATGGTGATCCACTCTGCTAACAAAACCAAATAGAATTAATATTACAGTGCTGTAAATCAGATATTGATAATCCCTGGTGGAACCTGGGAAACAAAGCCTCACTGGGAGGAAATAATAATCTAGTACTTACTTGGCTACCCTCATAGGTTTGTAAGGAATATGATCCACCCTGTGAAAACAAAACAGCAACAGGTAATGCTGGAGAGCTGAATTTGACCAGTAGCTTTTTTAGGTTGCTGAATGCTTTCTATGTAAGTGGAATTTCCGGGCTGAAAAACCCTTCCTTTTGAAGAGAGTGAGATGCAGGCTAGAGCTGGGAAGCCTCTGCAAGAGTCTATACCCTCATGAGCAAGGAAACTGTACTCTGGATTAGAGCTGCCTAAAAGGTTTTTACCAATGGATAATAAAGAGCTGCCTACCTGACCACCCTGTGATCCATCCTGTAAATGAGACAAAAATAGGCATGCTTTTGACACTTCCTGTTTAACTATGCCTTATTTTTAATGAAAGCTATGATACTTTCTTAGAAAGAGTAAGGAGCAGAGGCAGGTATGCAATACAGATATGATGTCTAATGTAGTGAACATAGATCACCAATAGCGCAAAGGTAAATGCTACATAATACCTATGTCAAGGAACTACAAACTTTTAGTTTTAAGTAATGCCTAGTACACAGATGAGCTTCATTCTGAACAGTCTCTAGAGAATGTATCTTTTTTTGTCCTGTAGAAAACATGATTTCTACAAATGGAAAACTCCCCTGGTGCCATTATTACACAGAAAGATGTGAGATGTGAGATGGGAGATACAGCGGCCTTGAGGAAAAGGTTTAAAATAAAACACTTGGTATGTTTCAACAAGCCTTCTTTAGAAGGGGGATGTAAATTCTCCAAGTGAAATCAAAAGAGACGTTCGTAGAAGCATTAGTGTCAAAAATGCGTAAGAACAGTGAGATCCTGAGCTACTGAAATGAGTGGGATATTTGCTATTCACTAAAATGGGCCTGAGACTTCATCCAGAAGAAGAAAATGAAATGAAAAGTATTGTCTGTCAGTGTTCTAGCAGGTTTTAGTACAAAATTTAAGTGTTTCCTTTAGTTTCGGAAAGAAATAGTTCCTCTTTACTAAAAAAAAAAAGCTAGTATAAAATAATATAGTTATGTACCTACATCATATATTATTCTTTCAAGTTACGTCAGTGTATTGTATATACTATATATACTATCCCACATAATAATATATTATAGCAACATCTATGTTGTTTGTATATTTATCGATATAATATATTTATATTGCTAATACAATGAATCTATCTGATTTTTCTATTTCTTGTGAAAAATCAGTAAGGATCAAGGGAAGTGTGAATAAAGAAAGAGATCATCTATTGCTGTTTTCTTACTAATTTCTAACATTTACAGAGATTGTTTCTTTAAACATAGTAGACATCTTTTAGGATAGTGGTTTTTAGAGTTTCGGCACCAAAAATTCCAGCTTTCCAGAATCTGGCCTTAGTATCCTATAGAGCTAGATATTTCACAGACATAATGCTAGAAAAAAGGGGAGAATAGCCCCCAAGCCCACGTGATATTCCTGTGTATAGGAAGATAGTAAGTGCTAATCTCATTATTGGTAAGATTACATGGATTTACAGTCTATGAATCAGAAGCTGGTTTTAGCTGAGTTAGTGGCAAAACTAATTTTGAATGCATCTTAAAATAAGAGAAGGAAGAGCATTTACCTGGTTGCAGGGATTGCTATCGTAGGAGACACCCTGTTAAAAAAAAAACAAACCAAAAGGTAAATGCCCCAGTTTTCATTTTTGTGCAGAGTAGTCAGCTTTCTTAAAACTTCCATGTGAGAATTAATGGAATGAAACTCTACATAAAACTTTGCAGAGGGTGAGTTTAATTGTATTTAACCCTTTAAGTCTGTGGCTTTACCCTCTGTCACTCCCATACCCATATACTCACAAGCACTGAGACAAATACACACAGATGATCAAAGCAGGACTACTGTGTGCCATATGGAAAGTGAGTTAGGCTGGCAGCTTTATGATACAGTCTCTCTGTATCATCCTAGTTCCTCTTCATTGCTAAAGGTAAACTGTTTTGTTGGTTTGGTTTGGACAGTCCATTTAGGAATCAACAGTTACAGCTGTGTGACCATCTACCGCAGAATCTTACTAGATTCACCCATCACAGATCTTAGGCAAGGCTGCTGCCCAATAATCATAGGAGCAGCTAGGTTGGAAAAAACCTTTAAAAATCATCAAGTCCAACCATTCCCCCAGCACTGAAGGCACTGTCTTTACGCTGTTGTAGGCATACAGAAGTTGAAATGGAACCAGGATGAAAACTACTAATCCAATTCTTTATCCGTAGAAGCCACTCTCTAATCCTATCACTTTCTGTAGGAACGAAATGGGCCAACATCCAAAAATCATTCCCAAGCAAAGTTTTTGCCTGTTTGCTGCGTATATACATGAATCACTACTTGTCCATCTTTTGTGTGTAACGCTACATGGGAGAAGCCACTTCATTTTGGTTACAATGACCAACAATATCAGTGCTTCTTGATCTTTATGCTAGATGCTTCGATGTAAGAATGAAACCAAAAGATTCCAACTAACAAACATTAGATAACTTATTGAAAAACATGTTACTACTACAAAAAAAGCTGGGTCTAGTTTTCAGACAGTGTGGAGAAAGAGGACTTACTTGTCCACAACCATTGCTGCCACCTGAATAACCAGATGAACCCTGTCAGAGAAAAGAAAAAGAAAGAAAAGGAAAAAAAGAGCAGCTCAGTAATCCAAATATTCCTTTTCTTCATTTCAAATACAGCAAAAACTGTAAAGCACTTTAGCTGCCTGATTGCTTAAAAGGTAGAAGACCAGGGACATCCTACTGACTGTTTCATTATGAAGTACTTCCATAAGTGGGAAGGACCTGTATCAATGAGCCTATAGTTACCAGACCCATATAAATAAAGTTCACAACTTCTAATGAGAACTTACTGTATTATCTCAAGAAAAAACCCATAAAATTCTCAATACATATAAAGGAACATCACATATCTGTTGTATACTGACTGGTATGCTTACCAGGCCATAAGAACTGCTACCTTGCGGCTGAGACCCCTGTAAGAAAGTCAAGAATTCATTTGGAAACAAAGCTGGTTGCCCTACTAGGCAATCTTCTAGAATAGAATTTCAGGTATTTTCTAGAATAGAAAATGTTCTTTGAATTTGGAATTGCAAGAGCTTGCTGAGTGCTTTTGCAGTGCCACGGCACTTCACTTAGTACAGTGCTGTGTTCTGACTGGGGACTGGCAGATACTTACCAGGCTGTAGGAAACACTTTGAGGCCGGGAGACCTGTAAGAAAGACAAGAACTCAGCTGTGAGTAAAGCTGTAATCTCAGCAGAGCTGTAACAGAACAGCCCATTTCCACTAACAGCTGCTCTGCATATACATTTCAGTATATACAATATGCTCAGTCCTTTTTCCTTCATGGTAACTCAATGGCACAAACCAAAACCAAGGACCACTCAGCAACACCAAGAAGGAAAAAGCCCAGCCAAAACCCAAAGCCCATTTGGAAGGCAGGACCCTGGAGAAAAGCTCATTGCAATTCAGGAAAGAAGTCTCACCTGGCCAGAGTATTGGCTGCTTTGGGGAGTCTGTAAAAAAGAGAAGGTAATTACCACCTTGACAAGAGGCTTCTATACAGAGCATAATGATTAGGAAAGTATAGCTGCAGAAGGGTTTCCCAGAAAGGCTCATCCTGAGCCAAAGCAGACAGAGCAGGGTGCTGGCATCTGTGCAGAAAATAGCTTGCCCTGTTCTCAGTGAAAGCCTTGAATGGAACTGAGATGCAGCTGCCAAAGGAAACACTCTCAAAAACCTGCCAGTGGTGCTGGCCACAGAGAGGTCAGTGAAGAACTTCCTACAGAATAGCCAGTTTGCTTCCCTGGCCATAAGAACTGCTACTGCCCCACGAACTTGGCCCACACTAGGACAAGGACACGTGGGTACTCCCCTTCTGTAATGGATCCAGCCTGCCTCAGGAAGAGCAAGCAACTACACCCTAAAGCTGTGTGGGGCAGTATGAAGAGCCCAGACTTCCTTCTGGCCTTCACATCGATGCTGAGTGCAATGATTTCATGTGCTGCGATTCCAGGTAAGGAAGTATTTTGAGTGTGAGAGGACACATGTTCAGGGAAAACATCCTTCAAAGTTGGAATTGTGAGAGCTTGCTGAGTGCTTTTGCAGTGCCACAGCACTCCACTGGCTCATGTGCTGTGTTCTGACTGGTGATGGGCAGATACTTACCAGGGTGTAGGAAACACTCTGAGGCCGGAAGCCCTGTAAGAAAGACAAGAACCCAGCTGTGAGCAAAGCTGTAGTGTCAGCAGAGCTGCGACAGAACAGCCCATTTCCACTAGTAGTTCCTCTGTGCTTGGTTCTTTTTCCTTCAAGGTAACTCAGTGGCACAAACCAAAACCAAGGACCACTCAGCAACACCAAGAAGGAAAAAGCCCAGCCAAACCCCAAAGCCCATTTGGAAGGGAGGATTTAGAGAACAGCTCATTGCATTTCAGGAAAGAAGTCTCACCTGGCCAGAGTACTGGCTGCTTTGGGGACCCTATAAAAAGAGAACTGTCCTTCAAAGTTGGAATTGTAAGCGAGTGCCAAGTGCTTTTGCAGTGCCATGGCACTCCACTTGCTCCAATGCTGTATTCTGACCGGTACTGACAGATGCTTACCTGGCTGTATGAAACACTTTGAGGCCGGGAGCCCTGTAAAAAAGGAATTAGTGATTCATAACTATTGTATTTATGAAGCAGATGCCTCTCTCAATCTTGTCTCTTTGTGGACAAAACCACCCAGAATACGACAGAGAATGTACAGTCTTTGCTGCTTTACTGGAGTTATTTTAATCTTTTAATTCTGCATGAATATCGGATCACACAGTATTTATCAAATGACAATCATAGAGTATTTTTATGTCTACCTCAGGCAGGACTCTAGTATTATAATGGTTTTCCAGCACAGTCAAGGGACACAATATTTTCTTGTTGTGTTTCTTTTGCCTGCTGTTCTAAGACATTGGGCATAGGTGGTTAATGGTAAGTGAATCTTAGAGTCACAGACTGGTTTGGAAGGGACCTTAAAGCTCATCCAGTTCCAAGCCCCTGCCACGGGCAGGACCACCTTCCACTAGACCAGGTTGCTCCAAGCCCCATCCAACCCGGCTGTGTATGGGGCATCCACAACTTTTGGTCTCCTGCACTTGTATTTTTGGGCCACATTTGCACAATTCCCTTCCTCTGAGGGAAAATAAAGGTGAAAAATAATTTGAAAAAAACTAAGAAAGAATCTGACAAAAAGATACAGATTCACAAAATGGAAACAATGCAATTAAAAGTAGCAGGTCAAATAAATTAGTCAAGGATGCCAGTACTGTGGGTAACTATATGCTGCTGAAGCAATCTGCCTTTAATAGAATGTCAAATAAAAGCAGATGTTTCATGTACCTTCAGACCTGTGCAACAGCTTTCTGGGAGAGCTATGAAGACAGGGATTACTAAAAAGAGTTGGAATTATCTTGTGTATTTCTACGATCTGACATAAAGATCCTGACAAAATTCAGAGCTATCATAGGGCTGCTTTAATTCACATAAAAATTGTAAAGGGACGTGAACATCCATCATCTGCAGGCTTTAAGACCAAATCTTCCTGCAGCTAAGGACCTAACTCAATATTCTTTAGCTCTTCAACACTGTTTCTCTGTATTAAGTCCAAAGGAGACAGCAAAGAACTGACTGTAAGTTTGTCTTGTACCATGTAAATCAACTAGAACAACAGCAAATAGACTATACCATAAATTTTAAAGTTCCATACCCACAGAAAATATCAGACAGCAACAGTAACTCATGAGTCCAGCAGATATCCATTAAAAACACAACTGTCACTTTAACAACTAAAGATTTGAAATGGATTCAGGTTTGTTCTTTCTAAAGAGATCAGTATAATTTGGGAAAAAAAGAATTACAATCTGTGACCCTTTGCAGTGCCATGGCACTGCACTGGCTCATGTGCTGTATTCTGACAGATGCTTACCAGGCTGTAGGAAACACTTTGAGGCCGGTAGCCCTGTAAGAAAGAGAAGAACCCAACTGTGAGCAAAGCTGTAGTGTCAGCAGAGCTGCAACAGAACAGCCCGTTTCCACTAGTAGTTCCTCTGTGCTTGGTTCTTTTTCCATCAAGGTAACTCAGTGGCACAAACCAAAACCAAGGACCACTCAGCAACACCAAGAAGGAAAAAGCCCAGCCAAACCCCAAAGCCCATTTGGAAGGCAGGACCCTGGAGAAAAGTTCATTGCACTTCAGGAAAGAAGTCTCACCTGGCCAGAGTATTGGCTGCTTTGGGGAGTCTGTAAAAAAGAGAAGGTAATTACCACCTTGACAAGAGGCTTCTATACAGAGCATAATGTTTATGAAAGTATAGCTACACAAGGGTTTCCCCAAAAGGCTCATCCTGAGCCAAAGCAGACAGAGCAGGGTGCTGGCATCTGTGCAGCAAATAGCTTGCCCTGTTCTCAGCAAAAGCCTTGAACGGAATTGAGATGCAGGCTGCCAAAGGAAACACTATAAAACCTGTAAGTGGTGCTGGTCACAGAGAGGTCAGTGAAGAACTTCCTATGGAATAGCCAGTTTGCTTCCCTGGCCATATGAATTGCTACTGCCCCAGGAACTTGGCCCACACTAGGACAAAGACACATGGGTACTCCCCTTCTGTAACGGATCCAGCCTGCCTCAGGAAGAGCAAGCAACTACATCCTAAAGCTGTGTGGGGCAGTATGAAGAGCTCAGACTTCCTCCTGGCCTTCAACAATGATGCTGAGTGCAATGATTTCATGTGCTGGGATTCAAGAGAAGTATTTTGAGTGTGAGAGGACAAATGTTCACAAGAATTGTCCTTGAAAGTTGGAATTGTGAGAGCTTGCTGAGTGCTTTTGCAGTGCCACGGCACTTCACTGGCTCATGTGCAGTATTCTGACTGGTGACGGGCAGATACTTACCAGGCTGTAGGAAACACTTTGAGGCCGGGAGACCTGTAAGAAAGACAAGAACTCAGCTGTGAGCAAAGCTGTAGTGTCAGCAGAGCTGCGACAGAACAGCCCATTCCCACTAGTAGTTCCTCTGCATTTGCTTCTTTTTCCTTCAAGGTAACTCAGTGGCACAAACCAAAACCAAGGACCACTCAGCAACACCAAGAAGGAAAAAGCCCTGCCAAACCCCAAAGCCCATTTGGAAGGGAGGACTTAAGAGAACAGCTCATTGCATTTCAGGAAAGAAATCTCACCTGGCCAGAGTATTGGCTGCTTTGGGGAGTCTGTAAAAAAGAGAAGGTAATTACCACCTTGACAAGAGGCTTCTATACAGAGCATAATGTTTATGAAAGTATAGCTACACAAGGGTTTCCCCAAAAGGCTCATCCTGAGCCAAAGCAGACAGAGCAGGGTGCTGGCATCTGTGCAGCAAATTGCTTGCCCTGTTCTCAGTGAAAGCCTTGAATGGAATTGAGATGCAACAGCCAAAGGAAACACTCTCAAAAACCTGCCAGTGGTGCTGGTCACAGAGAGGTCAGTGAAGAACTTCCTATGGAATAGCCAGTTTGCTTCCCTGGCCATAAGAACTGCTACTGCCCCACGAACTTGGCCCACACTAGGACAAGGACACATGGGTGCTCCCCTTCTGTAACGGATCCAGCCTGCCTCAGGAAGAGCAAGCAACTACATCCTAAAGCTGTGCGGGGCAGCATGAAGAGCCCAGACTTCCTCCTGGCCTTCACAATGATGCTGAGTGCAATGATTTCATGTGCTGGGATTCCAGATAAGGAAGTATCACGTGGATAAAGTTAGAGTGGGAGAATACATATATTGACATAAAATGTCCCTCAAACTTAGAATCGTGAGCGATTGCCAAGTGCTTTTGCAGTGCCATGGCACTTCACTTGGTACAGTGCTGTGTTCTGACTGCTGATGGGCAGATACTCACCAGGCTGTAGGAAACACTTTGAGGCCGGGAGACCTGTAAGAAAGACAAGAACTCAGCTGTGAGCAAAGCTGTAGTCTCAGCAGAGCTGCAACAGAACAGCCCATTTCCACTAACAGTTGCTCTGTATATACAATATACATTTCAGTATATACAAAATGCTCGGTCCTTTTCCCTTCATGGTAACTCAATGGCACAAACCAAAACCGAGGACCACTAAGCCACACCAAGAAGGAAAAAGCCCTGCAAAAACCCAAAGCCCATTTGGAAGGCAGGACCCTGCAGAACAGCTCATTGCATTTCAGGAAAGAAGTCTCACCTGGCCAGAGTATTGGCTGCTTTGGGGAGTCTGTAAAAAAGAGAAGGTAATTACCACCTTGACAAGAGGCTTCTATACAGAGCATAATGATTATGAAACTATAACTGCACAACGGTTTCCCAGAAAGGCTCATCCTGAGCCAAAGCAGACAGAGCAGGGTGCTGGCATCTGTGCAGCAAATAGCTTGCCCTGTTCTCAGCAAAAGCCTTGAATGGAACTGAGATGCAACAGCCAAAGGAAACATCACTCTCAAAAACCTGCCAGTGGTGCTGGTCACGGAGAAGTCAGTGAAGAACTTCCTATGGAATAGCCAGTTTGCTTCCCTGGCCATAAGAACTGCTACTGCCCCACGAACTTGGCCCACACTAGGACAAGGACACGTGGGTGCTCCCCTTCTGTAACGGATCCAGCCTGCCTCAGGAAGAGCAAGCAACTACACCCTAAAGCTGTGCGGGGCAGTATGAAGAGTCCAGACTTCCTCCTGGCCTTCACAACGATGCTGAGTGCAATGATTTCATGTGCTGGGATTCCAGATAAGGAAGTATCACGTGGATAAAGTTAGAGTGGGAGAATACATATATTGACATAAAATGTCCCTCAAACTTAGAATCGTGAGCGATTGCAAAGTGCTTTTGCAGTGCCATGGCACTTCACTTGGTACAGTGCTGTGTTCTGACTGGTGATGGGCAGATACTTACCAGGCTGTAGGAAACACTTTGAGGCCGGGAGACCTGTAAGAAAGACAAGAACTCAGCTGTGAGCAAAGCTGTAGTCTCAGCAGAGCTGCAACAGAACAGCCCATTTCCACTAACAGTTGCTCTGTATATACAATATACATTTCAGTATATACAAAATGCTCGGTCCTTTTCCCTTCATGGTAACTCAATGGCACAAACCAAAACCGAGGACCACTAAGCCACACCAAGAAGGAAAAAGCCCTGCAAAAACCCAAAGCCCATTTGGAAGGCAGGACCCTGGAGAAAAGTTCATTGCACTTCAGGAAAGAAGTCTCACCTGGCCAGAGTATTGGCTGCTTTGGGGAGTCTGTAAAAAAGAGAAGGTAATTACCACCTTGACAAGAGGCTTCTATACAGAGCATAATGATTATGAAACTATAACTGCACAACGGTTTCCCAGAAAGGCTCATCCTGAGCCAAAGCAGACAGAGCAGGGTGCTGGCATCTGTGCAGCAAATAGCTTGCCCTGCTCTCAGTGAAAGCCTTGAATGGAACTGAGATGCAACAGCCAAAGGAAACATCACTCTCAAAAACCTGCCAGTGGTGCTGGTCACAGAGAAGTCAGTGAAGAACTTCCTATGGAATAGCCAGTTTGCTTCCCTGGCCATAAGAACTGCTACTGCCCCACGAACTTGGCCCACACTAGGACAAGGACACGTGGGTGCTCCCCTTCTGTAACGGATCCAGCCTGCCTCAGGAAGAGCAAGCAACTACACCCTAAAGCTGTGCGGGGCAGTATGAAGAGTCCAGACTTCCTCCTGGCCTTCACAACGATGCTGAGTGCAATGATTTCATGTGCTGGGATTCCAGATAAGGAAGTATCACGTGGATAGAGTGGGAGAATACATATATTGACATAAAATGTCCCTCAAACTTAGAATCGTGAGCGATTGCCAAGTGCTTTTGCAGTGCCATGGCACTTCACTTGGTACAGTGCTGTGTTCTGACTGCTGATGGGCAGATACTCACCAGGCTGTAGGAAACACTTTGAGGCCGGGAGACCTGTAAGAAAGACAAGAACTCAGCTGTGAGCAAAGCTGTAATCTCAGCAGAGCTGCAACAGAACAGCCCATTTCCACTAACAGTTGCTCTGTATATACAATATACATTTCAGTATATACAAAATGCTCGGTCCTTTTCCCTTCATGGTAACTCAATGGCACAAACCAAAACCGAGGACCACTAAGCCACACCAAGAAGGAAAAAGCCCTGCCAAACCCCAAAGCCCATTTGCAAGGGAGAACTTAGAGAACAGCTCATTGCATTTCAGGAAAGAAGTCTCACCTGGCCAGAGTATTGGCTGCTTTGGGGAGTCTGTAAAAAAGAGAAGGTAATTACCACCTTGACAAGAGGCTTCTATACAGAGCAAAATGATTATGAAAGTATAGCTGCAGAAGGGTTTCCCAGAAAGGCTCATCCTGAGCCAAAGCAGATAGAGCAGGGTGCTGGCATCTGTGCAGCAAATTGCTTGCCTTGTTCTCAGTGAAAGCCTTGAATGGAATTGAGATGCAGCTGCCAAAGGAAACACTCTCAAAAACCTGCCAGTGGTGCTGGTCACAGAGAGGTCAGTGAAGAACTTCCTACAGAATAGCCAGTTTGCTTCCCTGGCCATAAGAACTGCTACTGCCCCAGGAACTTGGCCCACACTAGGACAAGGACACATGGGTGCTCCCCTTCTGTAACGGATCCAGCCTGCCTCAGGAAGAGCAAGCAACTACACCCTAAAGCTGTGTGGGGCAGTATGAAGAGCTCAGACTTCCTCCTGGCCTTCACAATGATGCTGAGTGCAATGATTTCATGTGCTGGGATTCCAGGTAAGGAAGTATGTTGAGTGTGAGAGGACAAATGTTCACATGAATTGCCCTTGAAAGTTGGAATTGTGAGAGCTTGCTGAGTGCTTTTGCAGTGCCACGGCACTCCACTGGCTCATGTGCTGCGTTCTGACTGTGGATGGGCAGATACTTACCAGGCTGTAGGAAACACTTTGAGGCCGGGAGACCTGTAAGAAAGACAAGAACCCAGCTGTGAGCAAAGCTGTAGTGTCAGCAGAGCTGCAACAGAACAGCCCATTTCCACTAACAGGTCCTCTGTGCTTCGTTCTTTTTCCTTCAAGGTAACTCAGTGGCACAAACCAAAACCAAGGACCACTCAGCAACACCAAGAAGGAAAAAGCCCAGCCAAACCCCAAAGCCCATTTGCAAGGCAGGACCCTGGGGAAAAGCTCATTGCATTTCAGGAAAGAAGTCTCACCTGGCCAGAGTATTGGCTGCTTTGGGGAGTCTGTAAAAAGGAAAAAGGTAATTACCACCTTGACAAGAGGCTTCTACAAAGAGCATAATGTTTATGAAAGTATAGCTACAGAAGGGTTTCCCAGAAAGGCTCATCCTGAGCCAAAGCAGACAGAGTACGGTGCTGGCATCTGTGCAGCAAATAGCTTGCCCTGTTCTCAGTGAAAGCCTTGAATGGAATTGAGATGCAGACTGCCAACCTTTTGCATGTTGATCGTTTGTGCTGTTGAGTACTTGTCTCCCTGAGCTTTGACCCCTAGAAGTCATACCTGCCCTTGTGAAACATTTTCCTGGTTGCGTGTAGTGGTATAGAGAATATTGACAAACATTTGTCTTTTTTTTTTTCTTTTTTTTTGCCCCCAAATGGAAGGTATTCTGAAGATCCTTCATACCTGAGCTCATACTATGAATGTGTTCCTCTGCAACAATTTCTGTTATCATTATGGTAGTATTTGTTAAATCACACACTTGGTTTCCACATAAGTAGCTTTATTTGCATGGCTTTTAGTAAGGCTGAAAGACATTGCATGTACGTTTGACTCTATGATCCTCCATTTTCCACACTATGGACAAGCAACTCTCTGAGATGTAATATACACGGGATGTGAATCTACTAGTATAGGACTTATGGTATGATACTGAGCCCAGAATCACTTCCTCTCAGTGCCATGACTTTTATGCCCCTTTTAGAGGAACACACTGAGTGGAATGCAGACATTCCACTTCAACTGACCACAAATGGAAATACATTTATGAGCATTTCAATCAAAAATAGTTGAAAAACAAGACCAGGTGACAATTTTATGAACAAAACCCAGAGAAATAGAAATACCGGCACCCTGTGAAATACATTTGGAAATGAAGGAAATAATTAATTTCCAGGTTGGGTTGGCCCTGTTTTAGCGAAGTCTACAGAAATAAGTTCACTTACCAGAACGTACGTACTGCTGCTTTGTGGTCTTTGTCCACTCTACACAGGGACCAAAAAATTTTTAAAAGAAATTACTTCTGTAATAAGACTTTTTAAGAAACAACTCTCCTTATATCTACTAGAAAGCCAGAATGAGTTCCTTATGCCCTTTCTTACTTTATTTATGTCATCTCCATGTGCTACAATATTCAATACTTCAGTATATAAAGATCCTTCCTAAATATAGTCCTAAAAGTATACATCTTGATGTCATTTCCTTAATTAAAATTGATCATATAATATGTTGTCATGTTATATCATGGTATTTCAAGTGAGTTTAAATAATTCTGCCCTTCAAATGTACCACACAGATTTCCATTAAACTCATTCATTTATGTTCATATTATGACTGATTTTTTCATGAATAAGCAACAAGCTTATGGCAAAGGCTTTGTCAAAACAAGAACTGGAAATGTCACTGAAGAAAATTTTCAGTTCCCAGGAAGTATGTGGATTATGAGAGCTATCACATTCTTCAGCTTTATTTCTATATACACATTGAAAATATTCAACCTGTGTAGTCAAAACACTCTACATTTAAATTCAGAAAGAAAATAACAAGGAAATCTTGTTCCTTTCTCTGCCAGCATTCATCAGTAGTTATGGAAGAATCTAATGTTATACATTTTGATGTTCAAAAGACAAATTTCAGCTGTGGTAACCTGCTATTTATCTTCCAATGGAAGGGAGAATTTGTTTTACAGTCTGAAGGACTATCATATGAAGGAAGGAAAGCCTAAACTCTGAAGAACTGTAGGTAGGTTAAAATTGCAAAGGACCCAGTAAAAATACTCCAGAGTGATAGCCATATTACTAAACTAGTTGTTTCCATTTTAAAAATAGACTGTTTAAGTGAACATGGAACTGTCCAGGTTAGGATTTACGCATATTTGATTTAATAGTGAATAACATTCAAACTTTAGTTCTAGAATTCTGTGCACCTTCCTGAGTAGACTGAGTTGATTAAATTTCACAGATTTTGAGAGCACTACGGAATGAACATACAGAGGTTTTCATATTTTGTGGCTGTAGAAAACATGCAATGGTCTTTAATCAGCAGCCAAGTAAGATATCACTTTGCTGTAACCACAGAAACCCCCTACTCCGCCACTGTAGACTGTGGATATCTAAGATACCCATGAGGTATTCATACATAGTTATTCCCAAAGAGATGAATCATTACTTTACTGAGACAGGGCTTCAGTTAAAACTTGAGTATAATGGCAAAAGAATGGCTACCTGTACAACGACCCTAGCAGCAGAACTTCCCAAACTCTGAAAGAAAAAATAAACCAAAACCTCACATCAGACAACACAGAATTTGACTTGTTTAAATGCAATGCAGTTAAACAGAAAACACAAAGTTGTACTGGTTTGCTTGGGAGAATAAAGGGAGAGGTTGTATATGTGATGTATTGAGGATCAAAGTGTTAACACCCAGCAATAAACTAGTTTTTTATCCTCAGCTCTCTACTAAGTAATTTTCTACATGTGCATTTGGTTCTATTGCAGTTTCTGGAGAGAGCAGCAGAGCAGAGGCTATGCCCTCTTTACACAACCAGAGAGCTTGGCTTTTCAAGATATGGTGAGTGAAGCTTAAGAAACCATCATCCCACTGACTTGTCTCACTGTCACCTGCATTGGACATATATCACCACACAGACTAATTCAATTACTGATTCAGTCATTTGTTTGCTGAATGAGGGTAAAAGGGCAGCAGACACTACCCTGAGGCAACTGGTTTGATCCCATAAGAACCACATTCCTATTATAGAAATCATAAAAGTCTGCTTACCTGGGGGTAGGTGTGACGCTACAAGTGAAAGAAAACAACCTTTAGTTATTTTGTACAAGGGCTTGTCCAAACAGGACATTGCAGCAGAAAAAAGGCCCTATCTTTTGGATACAATACACAACCAAATGTGAAAGAAAGATATAGGAAGGATAGCATAGAACAAATGGATCATAATCTTCACTCAGGTTAGAAAAATAAGATGTTTGATTAGAAACTAGACATCAGAAAAACATATATATTGAATGTTTCATCATACAAACTTTCTTTAACCACCTTCAGGCTAAATTTAGTTTTGACTGACTGTGTGAGTTCCAAGTGAGCAGAGTGGAAATTGAATAGTTTAAAAATGAGACTAGAAGTGAATTTAGAAAAGAAAATTGCAATAGATACAGAAAAAAACCAACCAAACTATTCAGGAACAGAGACTGTATGCACTGAGAGACCTGGAATCTGCAGCTAATCCAGTATCTCTGCAAATACTGATAGCAATCAGAGCACCATGAGTCTTGTAGTTATTTTAATACTGGCTTTCCCTGAAGATAACTATGCACCTGGGGTAAACTAAGCCTGTCAAAGAGTTGTCTCCGTACACCAGGAATCTTTCTCACAAATTAAGCCTGATGATATTTCAAAGCTTTTTGAGTCAAAATTCTGAGCAGTGTAGAGAAAAAGTGCTTACCACAGGTGGAAAAGGGTTGCTGTTGGCCACGACCACTACCTACAGAGGAATCAGAGAAAGGTGTTTATTCATCATAGAGTTTACTTCAATAGTTCAATATGTTAGGAAAAAGAACAGAGTTCTCTAAATTTACAAACTCTAATAATAATGCTATGGAAGATCACTTTTATAAAATATTATTTTTATAAACACATTTAATGCACATTAGCAAGCAAAGAAGAATATATATGTATATGCAAGAGTATAAGGAGGTGAAACACGCTGCCCATCACACAAGGACTCAGCTGTATAGGCAGAAGCAGGTTTTCATGTATTGTACCATATCGACTGGCATATACTGTGTGTCCTTTTTGATCTTCAACTTTCCACCTCAAAATGGAAGATCAATTTCTTTTCTCTTTATTCAGTATTATGCTAAAAAAAGGCTTCATATGGAGTTCATTCAAAAAAATGAAGCTAAATGCAATAGCAGTAACTTCTGTAAAGGTTTTAATATTGTCTAATTAGAAGCTTCTCTTCCCACCATATTTTACTTTTTTTAACTGAAAACAGTTTTTATTATCCAGGGGTGTAAAAAAGAAAGAGGAGAGTTGGTGCTATCAGAAGAATTCTAGTATAAACCAGGGAGAAGTATTATGCTTTTAGAAGTAGTTATTACAAAAAATAATCTATCAGTATGTTTTGAATTCTTAGAACAATGGGAAACTAAATGAAAAACTAGATCTGTGAGGACATGAATGGGTACATTACGTATACACAATGGTGTAAATACACCACCGAATTAGCCCTGCACTTCCTGGGGGCTGAACTGAGAGGAACAGTCCATGTAAATATTATCAGTCAAATACAGTAATATGAATTCTATTGATTTCACTTGCTTTGAGCCACACTCATTCTCCAGCCCCATCTGAATAATAACTCCATAACCTATATCCTTAAAAGTCCTCAGTACCTTGCAATCACTATGCTAACTCTTTAAAAGCAAATCACCATAAACATGTATGGAATTTTGTTTTATATATAGTTAAGTCAACTACCAACAAAAGCCACCACAGCACAGCTAGTTAGGATAAAGCATCTAAGAACCAAACTGATTCAAATTGTATGAATCCGTCTGGGTTACAACCTTGAGAAGCCTTAGAATGATAGAATGGTTTGGGTTGGAAAGGACTTCAAGATCATCCAGTTCCAGGCCCCTGCCATGGGCAGGGACACCTCACACTAGACCATGTCACCCAAGGCTCTGTCCAACTGGTAAAAGGAACTGCAGCACCACTGAAATAAAAGAAGTCATGCCAAGCTATCTCTAAGAATGTTTTCTCTTTGAATTGAAAAGGAGAGCTTACCTTCTTACTGGAATCTGAACTGCTTGAAGGCACAGACTGTAAAAAATACAGAATCCATTTGTTGCTTAGGTAAATGTATGACAAATTAATTACAGCACTATTTGCCACAAGAATGTTATAGCTAACATAATTTCCCTAAAGTACAAAGCAAAATAAGATTCTGAGGAAAAATATTAAGGTATTGGCAATTAATAAGTGAAAGACTGAAATCACCTGGTTTAATTTTTGTCCTACAAACCCCAGTTATTTTGCGAGCTTCCCACAGCACTGTATCAGAGCTGCAAATGTTTCATTCGACATCAAATTGGAAATTTGTTTATAATAAAAATACACTAGTGGTAGAAACAAAAATTAATCTCTTCTACCATCATCAAACCAGAAACCAACCCCAACTCCACTCCACTCAAACTGAAAAGCCTACTGTTGAAATAGGAACTTGAATAAATGGGATGTGCCATAAGATGAGAAATGTTTTAAAAGAAGCATAAAATAATGTGCAGCAAAGTTTTGCATTTCAGCAACTCGTATGTACAATTGCATAGGCAAAAGCCACAAAATATACTTTTAATTCATAGTAACTATCAAAGAAAGCACTGACTTTTGGAAAATCATAATAAAAGTAACTGGTGTTCATTTACAGAACAAATATAATGGAGTTTCTGTGCAAAACAAAAGTAAATAACTTCAACAAAGCTGATATTACAACATACACTAAGCATATAATTAATCTGTTGAAGTTATTTCCATTACTACTTAACCATTTGGATATAGTGCTCCTTTATCCCCTTCCATGAATTTAATTACTGTTTGGTAAAAGTTGGGTATTACTGCTTGGTTTCTGAATAGCTTGGGAAACTGAAAACATATTGGAAAGCACATAGTTACCAGGCCATAGGAAATACTGCTGGAGGATGCACTCTGAAATAAAAACAGAAATCAGGTATATATTTATATAATAATTTGCTAATTATATAGAAAAGTCATCACTTTTTTTTCCTTAGAGGATCTACACTTCAAATCAAACTGATTTTATCTATAAGTAAATAAATCTAGGGCAGTAGTAAAGCAGAGGGAACTTGCTTAAAGAGGACTGAAATAAAGATTTTCCAACATTCTACTGTAGTCATAAGATTAACGTTGCTCTATCACAAATAGAGTTTACACTTACACAGTAAGCAAAGATGAAATGTATTTAACATTTGGGAATTAATATATCTAATGATTTATTTAAAGTTAAGCATATAATTAAGCACTTTCTTGGCTATGGTTTCACTTTCTAACAGAGATTTGAGAGTGTGTTGGTTTTTTATTTGCTTTTATGATTTTAAAAATGGGAAGTATGTCAGGTTTTGAAATAAATCTGTTTTGAGGTGAAAATGAAATAAATGAGACTGACAATAGAAATTGCTTATTAAAAAATTATTTGATTAATACACAAAGATTGTAAAAAGAAACCCAAATAGTATTGCACAATATGCAATAGCCAAAGACAATTATTCTGTCGGACAAAGAGCATTATGCAGTTAAGAATTCTGACATTTTAGTAAGCTAACAAATTAGGCATTTATAATAGGCAATGAGTAGCAACTGTAACATGATTATGTTCTGAAGAAGTGAGTGTAACACCTTTTAATCTTGGTTTTTAACCTCAGAATAATACTTGAGGCTGCCACCAGTTTCCCTAGTGTATTTAGGAAGAATAGTATAACTCTGCAGAAGCGAACAAAATGCAATTTGCAGTGAGAAGATGATGTAAAGAGCATAGTAGTAGACAACCAGTAAACACATGTATAATCAACTTACATCTCTACAGGCTTGTTGACTATAGGCATCAGCAGCACCCCCCTAAGAACAAAACAAAATCAGTTATTTCTCTTCTGTAATTGCTTAAAGGCACACTTCAGACACCAGGCACAACAGTCCCTTGTATATTCGTGATTATCTAGTGGTACTCAGGAAACATTTTAAAACAGACACTGTCAAGACATTTATTAATAGAAATAAATGATCAAGATTTAATGCAAAGCTTGTGATTCAAACTTATGTATGTCGTGTATGTACACATATATGTAAAAATTAGGAAGCAGAAACTTGAAAGAAATAAGAATTAACACCTTCCTGATTTGCAGTCAATCAACTATAAAATATCAAGATCCAGCATACGCCAGTGATGGTTCCTTTTATAAAGGAAATCTCACTTCTTAATACAATCAACAGCCCACCTCCAAACTGTAATTTTGTTGTTCTTTGCAAAAACCCAAATGAATTTTATAGTTTACAAGTACTCATGACAGGAATGGTTTACACGTTTGGAAACATTGTCCTTGTTGGAGCTGTATCATCCCCATTTTTCTAGTTGGAAGTGGCTAGTCATAAGCTATGACTAGCTTGTTTTTGTTTACTTGCTATACTACGAAAAACAAGCAAAACCCCTGTCATCGACATAAAAAGACTAAATTTCACCATTTCAAGCTTTTTTGTTATTTTTTATATTGAGTAGCAACTTAGAACATGCAGACCAATTTGCACCAGTTTTGTCTTGAGTAGAAGAGAACAGACAACCTGTATAATGAGTGTAATGTCAGTGCAACAGATAACCCCTTCCAGTCCTTTTTACATGATTCCATGATCCATATGTTTCTATTTAACTTTTTAACATCTCTGTTTGCCAAGTACTTCATATCATTGAATAAACTGTAACATTCATCTTCTTACTCACTCCAGTATTTTCTATCTACAAAAGACATTCCCACGTGAACACTCATATAAATAATGCAATTGAAGGTTAGGAGTTAGTATAAATATGTTGTGGACAAAAAAGCAAAAGTAAGAAATGTGCTTACAGGGCCACATCCATTCTTGCTTATTGTGTAGACTACTGCACTCTGAAATAAAAACAGGAATCAGTTATTTCCATGTAAAGAATAAAGGGGGGGGGGGGGGGGGGGAGAGAAAGGAAAAAACACAAGCCCTGCTGTTTGTGGTGTGAAAAGTTGTACAACTGAAAATGTGTATGTGCAAATAGGGGATAAGCAAGTACAAAGGTTACCAGTTCACTGGCATCTGGCTGTACCAATTCTAAGTCAGTATGAACCATTAGTCATCATCTGGATCTCGTATAACTTTGCCATTGGTCACGTAACCTTCCAAAAGCTACAAGTTGTTTTACTCAATGGTCTGTATTTTAGAAAAAATTAATAACTTCACGTAGTTATGTGACAAGGTGAGAAACTTAACTCTTAGAAAAGAGTAACTTAACTCTTAGAAAAGAGTATATGTCATATCTGAAGGAAATACAATGACGAAAATGAGTATTTAGTATATAGACATCAAAACAATCGGTATTTCTCAGAGGCTGGTAATTCCACTTACAAGTAGTGAAGATTGAGCTAATGAAACCAGATAATTCACTAATAAGTAGTAAGAAATATATCTTTGAGAATCTCAGTTCAAGAAACTGGAGACATACCAGAAAGCATCTGACAGTTCAAGTGCAAACAGGCATGTTATGGTATTGGAGGTAATTAACTAGAACACTAGTATCCATTTCTGTGATTAAGGAAGTGAAAGCAATCAGTGAGAATGCAGACATACATTCCCCAGACGTTTTAAAAGGCTAACTAGACAGTGAAGTCCCTAAATTTTCAACTGCAAATATAATCTGCTGTTAAAAGTAATACAGACATTACAGTGGAGCTTTAATATACACCTGAATATCTGGTGAAGTTTGGAGAAAATTTGTGGAGAAGGTAGTGAAACACAAGTATAATTCTAAAACTATAAAACAAATGATTCTATGGTTCTGTGTTTTATAAATACCATAGAACCACAGAATCATTTAGGTTGAAAACACTTTTAAGATCATGGAGACCAACAATAGGGGGGTGGGAACTAGAAGATCTTTAAGGTCCCTTCCAATCCAAACTATTCTATGATTCTATAATAATATATCTGGATTACAATACAAATGCTTATGCTCGTTTTATAAAATTATCATTCTCATTATGACAAATGGAAAAGAAGTTATCCCATCTCTGCAGCTTCCCCCTTCTGAAAGGAACTGCACACAATGCAGGGGATTCTTTTACTTCTTAGAATCATAGAAGGGTTTGGGTTGGAAAGGACCTTCAGACCATACAGTTCGAACCCCCTGACATGGGCAGGGACGCCTCACCCTTCATGTTTCTATATGCGAAGGCTTTAGATCCCAGGAAACACTCCTAGGGATCAGCAACAAACCAGCTTGACTGAATCCAGTGTTGCATACACAGGTAGGAATCCCCTAGGAAGATGGAAGGAATCTTCCTTTTTCCTCAAAAGGAAAGCTAAAGCTTGATAAAAGTGTTTAATGTGTGAGATCAGAGGTGGTGAAGCATTTTGTAGGTAAGAATACTGACAGCAATCTACTGAGTTCAACAGAGTGTAGGAAGCTGAACCTAGTTCAGGTATTGAACACACAGTTCACTGGAACAATAACTCATTCTGCATCAACTAGCAGAGATGGTATTTCAGTACAGTATTAAGTCATCTGAGAACTCTGTAGTTACAGAGTTTTGGTTGTTTGAGGTTACTGGAAGTTAGACCTCTTACCGAACTGCCTGAATAGGTGCTCTGAGAGGAACCGGAAGGTCCAACCTGGAAAGAAACCAAAATGCTATTTATTATTTTGCAGAAAATTGATTTTTTTGATAAATTTTTGTCTAGATAAATCTTAGTTTTTTATGAAAGAAAGATCTACTTAGTGGGAAAAAGAACAACACACAAAATAGTTTTCTGTGACTTCGTTCTACTGATACTATTAAAATTATCTCAGATCTTTAAAGATCTCTGAATCTTTAATCAAATAATCAAAAGCTAAAATCAAATAATCAAAACTATACCAAACCAGCTGGTAAAAATCAATATAATTCGGCTGCTCGCACCCTTTTTTATCTGGCCTCATACGTGTGATATCCATCATTGAGGAGGAGATCTACGCTGTCAAGGTGATTAAAAAGTATATGAAAACTTTTTACTGATATGACTACCTAATCACTAGACACTATGGCATGTAGGGCATATTTTCTGGGAGAAAGGAAGGAAGAAAAAGAGGCTTCTTCACTTAGCTGCAAGTGATAGCTTTCAGAAAAATAAAATCGAATAGCTGAATTCTGTAAGTAGATCATGATTTGCTAAAGGCAAGGTTTCAGAGCTGTTGCAATAAGTGATCTTTAAAAGCAATCAAGCACTATGACTAAAAAGTGAAGACAGAAAAAAGGAAACTTCTCTTAGAAAGTTACTCCAGATTAGCTCAAGAGAAGCGGCAGGAGGAAATGGGAACAAGGCTGACAAGCATTTAGGAAGTTTGGGACTTTCATCAACCAAGGTAAATTGCCAAAAAGAAAAATGAATTGAGCGACGAGATGGATAAATATATGAGTAGAAGCAGGTTTTGACTCTTGAGGTCTTGAGCAATGAGCAGTGTTTCAGTGTCTTTGGAGAAAGAATACTTACCATGACACATCCGCCTTGTGGTGAGTAAGTCCCCCCAAGCTGCAAGAAAATACAGGTTCCAGTTACCTTTTATTGACTGGTGTATAAGTACCACACTATTTTAAACAGGAAATCAACTGAATGCACATTCATGGTCTGAGTGAAGGAGTCAAGTGTTTCATTGCTTACAATACCTCACACGTTGTAACACTCTGATCCAAAAACTGACATTAACTACTTAAAAATAAAAATTCAAAACTGCATACATAAATACAGGCAGAAATGAGATCTTGCTGGGAAAGTAATTTGAATGGGGCAACATGACCTTTATGCTACAACCATGAAACAACTGGGCCAGTAAGACAGGAATTCTATAAATTGGGAAATTGAAGAAAATTGCTCTTACCTTCCTACATTCTAGTGCTATCATAACCTGTGGGGAAAAGAGTACAAATTATTTACTGGGGAAAAAAAAAAAAAGCAACTAATTATAGGAAAGAGGAGCAAGAGACAAAATCAAGGTGTTCACTCTTGGTTAGATCGCAAGATGACATAAATCACTGTTGTTACAGTCAAGAACCAATACTATACATTTGAACAGACTTTCTTTGCTTTAGCTGCCAATCATGTTTAAGATGTTTCATACAAACACAATTCTTGGCTAAAGAGTAACTAAACTCATTTCTAATAATATGCTACACAGCTCTAGTTCCAGTGACTGAGGCTTCAGATTGGTGTTCTATGCTTCAGATTAGCATAGTACACCACAAGTACAATAGAGCTCTCCTTATGACCAATTTGCTTTTCTTTGTCTTTATGCTATGGATTGTTTTAATAACTAGATTGTTAGTTTCCTTTCACTCAAAACATACCTTCCTTTTACTTTTTCCTGTCCCATTAACTGACTCAGAATGTGTAGGTGTGAGAGTTTTGCTTTGAATTCCAACCCAGAATTTCTCTAGATCTTGAACAACAGTTGCACTGGAGAGAGAACAGAATAACCATTATTTTTCCATCAAAGTATTTCGATATAAAATACCAATTAAGTCTCTTCCCTCCCCTGCCCCCAGCCAAGAAAACCCACTCTGTTTTGATTTTAAGAGTGTACAGTCCAAGATTGAAAAGAACATCATCATTTTCCAGAACACTTTGCTTTTCCAGTTACTGTGTTATCATCCAGCACCATTTTGAAGATCAATAAAATAGATGCTGAGAAGGAGCAGAAGAGGAATGGACACAATTTGAAGAAGCACTGACTCCGCTGAGGCTTATCAGCTCAGATGTCCATAACAATTGTCACACCTCTTTCCTGCTCTGACAATCTCTATGATGGTGAACTGATTGTGGTTTTAAGTTGTGTTCTTTTGCCTCTTTTTGTATTCCTCAAGATTTAATGAAGCAAGGCCCCTATTGCAAATCTATGTTTCAAACAGTATCATAAGATCAAATACTTAAATATTTTCCAACTACATCAAGCATGCATTTTTGTAGATCAGGTGATATTTTTTACAAGCTTTGGATCTGCAAGAAAAGTAGAACTGAACGTAGGATAAATCTGTCTTCTCCTGTTTGCAGCAATTAGTTCATGGGTTGTAAACTTATTCTTAAATTTATCTTACAAGCATTTACATCAAACTACTGTTCTTCTGCTGTTCAAAATGAAAAAAGTTATAATTAATTAGTTTGAACTTCACTTCTTCAGGGAACTAGTTACATTCATATTGCTACTCTTGTAATTATAGAGGCCAAAGTGTAAAAACTGGTTATTCAAAGATCCATTAATAACACTGTGCTTAATGGAATTATTTACATATATTAATATCTGTAGGACAGTGTTTATTCTATGTTATTATAATAATTTATAATCTAAATATTCATATAAATTTACATATTTATGTAAATATAAATATTTATGTTTATTATTATACCTTAAAATGGAAAAACATTTTGAGAGCAGCCCTGAGGAGAAAGACTTGGGGGTGCTGATTGATGAGAAGCTCAACATGACCTGCCAGTGCGTACTTGCAGCTCAGAAAGCCAACTGTATCCTGGTCTGCACCAAAAGGAGTGTGAGCAGCAGGTTGAAAGAGGTGATCCTGCCCCTCTACTCTGTTCTCGTGAGACCCCACTTGGAGCACTGTGTGCGGTGCTGGGGCCCCTAACACAAGAGGGAGACCAGAGGAGGCCACAAAGATGCTCCGAGGGCTGGAGCACCTCTCCTAGGAAGACAGGCTGAGAGAGTTCAGGTTGTTCAGCCTAGAGAAGAGAAGGCTCCAGGGAGACCTTAGAGCAGCTGCCAGTACCCAAAGGGGGCCTACAAGATTGCTGGATAAGGACTTTTGACAGGGCCTGTAGGGAAAGGACAAGGGGGAATGGCTTTAACCTGCCAGAGGGGAGAGTGAGATGAGCTCTGAGGCAGAAGTTCTTCCCTGTGAGGGTGCTGAGGCGCTGGCACAGGGTGCCCAGAGAAGCTGTGGCTGCCCCATCCCTGGCAGTGTTCAAGGCCAGGTTGGACACAGGGGCTTGGAGCAACCTGCTCTAGTGGAAGGTGTCCCTGCTCGTGGCAGGGGGTCGGAACTGAATGAGCTTTAAGGTTCTTTCCAACCCAAACCATTCCATGATTCTACACTTTTATGTTATTTAATGGACACAATGGGAAGTTACGACTATGAAAAAACCCACAATTGTGGCAAGACAAGAACATCAGAAAGAGCAACACAGACCCATAGCAAAATAATCCATAGAAATAAAATTTCAAGGCAAAAAAAAGAAGAAAAACAACTATTTACACAAATTGAAGATCTTTAACATCATGGGGAGCAATCCACGTTGTTGTAACTTTCTGTTTCACATCTGAATTGGCATGACTTACTGCTGAATTCTGCAATTAAAACCAAATACATATAATTATAGACAATATAAAAGTTACTTTTTTGTCTCTTAAGATTGATGTCCTCCTAAAAAGTGCCAGGTAGATTCTATTAGATTCATACCACATATAGAAGAGACATGTATTTCTTGTGCAAGTCTAAATTTTTAAACTCTATTAATGAAATAACTTTGCCCTATAAAAAAATGCTCTCTACTTCTATCAGTTCTGATTAAAGTATTTAAAAGGAAACTAAGCTCGAGTAAGTATTCCAAAGACTGAACACGTACCGTCACATTATGACACTCCATGCCTTTAGTGTTTGGATCTGTAATTTTAAAGGTACCAACAGGAACATCTCCATCTATTTCTCGAGCTTGTAGACTAAATCCTTTAAACCCAACATCTTTAAGTGCTTCCAGAGTCACTGTGAAAATAGACATTTTGAGAAATTTGAGTTTCATACACAACTAAAAGCTCTTAAATGTTTCACAACTGATTTCCCTCACTTCAAAGCACTAGACTGCATGTACAGAAAGTGCTTTAAAAATTGTACACCTTTTAAAATGTTGGGGTTTATGACAATTTTTACTAATAATCAGGAAAATGACAACAAAGGAAAAGGAAGAAATTTGGAGAGGCATTTCTGTTTAAAGTAACATGAAATATATGATTTATTGGCAATTTTAAAAGCAATCCTGCTCTACCAAATGACTACAGCTTTCTCACCAATCTCATTTGCTCCACACGCATAGTCAGAACACAAGCCAATGGCCCTGCTGACCAAAAGTTATCTATTTTCTGTCTAATTAGGCCTATGGAGTCAAAATAGCTACAGAGAATTACATTTCTTTCCACATCTGTTTGAACAGAAAAGATTAACTTTTGCCTAATGCTGAATTGCAGAACCCCTTTTTCATGCGCTACAACTGGAAAAAGAAGAACCAGACAGTTTGGCTCTCATTTTCTCTATAAAATATGAAAAATTAGTAATTATGAACTTGTCAATTTGACTCAGATTGTTACTGAAGGAGCTCAGAAAACTATGGAAGAGAACAGTTTGTGCATATCCCAATTAAAAGTAAATTTCAAGAGGCATAACCGAATTTGTCAGGATCTATCATAAACTTGCTCTGCTAATGCCAGTATTAGGCACTTTCACAAATACAATCAGAATAACAGGTTTATGCCCACATGTATGTGTAGTCATTAAAAATAAGGACAGATAAATTGGGAATGGCACAGAAGTCAAGGCAAGGCTCAATCATTTCTTGACAATAACACCTTCATAATTAGCCTTCCAAATTCAGTCCTAATTCACCAATTTTTCACAGGTCTCATAGCAGGGATGACATCAAACACTTGAACACACTATTAAATCAAGCACAAATACAACTGTAAGAGTGTAAGAGCGAAGAGTGTTGACACATGACATGCCACAGGTGAAACTGCAATGAACTCAACTGGAGGGTAACAATGCAGCTCCCTGAGATCAGGTACTGGACACTTCACAATTTGAAGCAATAAAAAGTAGTGCTAAAGCAAGAAAGGCATGCTTACAAGAAAAAGGGGGAGAAGCAAGGTTAGTAGCATTTGGGATTCAATATTTTTGCCATGGCAAATCCCATATAAACTCACAGAAGAGTCTGTCTATACTTAAATCCGTCCATTCATCATTTTTCTGGCAATACTTTAAAAATAGCTATCAAAGAGCCCTCCCATCTTTGTAAGAGCTATTCACACATGTTTTTCCAAGAATGGCAGCTGTAATAGGGCACTTCTCCATTCTCCTCCCTACATACCACTCTCTGTGGAAGCACATCCATACGACTGGGCTTAGGTAAAACAGAATGTGAACTAGGCAATAGCGTTAGTGAATAATGCTCTTTGTCAGCTACTGAGATACAACAGATGTGTGACAGGTTATGACTCCCACTTCCATGCTTCTTCTAGCAAATGGCTAGAAAAAGAAGCATTCACAAGCCACTTAAAGTGTGATAGCACCATGAGATGGCATCATAGTGTGGAGAAACAAGGCTGTCAGGGTGTTCCTTCCAGAGAGCAATTTGGGATTAAGAGGATAAATAGGTTGGTTTAAGCCACAATAGGTCCACCTCTTGCAATATGATAAAATCTGGGATGCAGCTCTTAGAGGTATGACTCAAAATGTCTCACTCCTGAGTTGTCTTATACTGCACCCTGGGATTTTATTTTCCTGTAAGATGACAGCATGTGAGCATCTACTGAGTAGGATCCCTTTGTATTGCAGAGGCCTGACACAACAGCAAATACTCATATACGAAGTTGAAGAGCAACTAATTATTAGTCCAGTTTGGCCAGTCATCATCCCATTTCATTTTAACCTTGTCACAAAAATTACAGCATAAGGTTAAGATGTATTTATTAGCTAAGGAAGAGAAAAAAAGAGAGATATTAGTGCGAGGTGCCCCTGCCCATGGCAGGGTTGGAACTAGATGATCTTAAGGTCCTTTGCAACCCTAACTATTCCATGATATTAAAAAAAAAAAGAGAAATAAAATGTACATACAAATATATGCATACATATATAAAACATTTCCAAAAAAGATTAGTATCTCTGATATATAGATGAATGAGATTGAAATAAAAAAATAAATTGAACTAAGCTGAGAGGGAAATGGGGGAATTTTAGTGACAATGGGCAATTCTGGCAGAGACAGATAAAAATTCAGATTATTTACCTTGGACTTCATTTCCTGGCTCAAAGTTATCAAAAGATACAGCAATAATATAAGGCGGTGCAGATGTCTGTGGGACAGCTTCATAGTTTGGTAACAGAGAATCACAATCAATTGAGGTATTTGTCTGTGGAAAACCAAGGGTTCCGGGCAAAAATATCCCACAGAACAAAAAAACGAAGCTGGAGTGTCTCCTCATCTGTGGAACAAAAAGACAATATAGTTTAAAGTGACTTCTTTTGAGTAGTTGCCATGTTTGACAAACACCTGCTTTTCTCCAGGGTAGGAAACAGAACAAGACTAGAGAGCTGGGCTTTCACTGTATTTCTGTCTTTTGAAGAAAATAAGTTAAAATAAACTACCTATATACACTGGCAGAGCAGTGCAATATATGACACAAGTATTTCCATCTGAAAATACTGAATTATTAACACAAGTTTAGAATCTCTGGTTACATACACGCCAGCAATCCATGAACAACCCTGTCTGCTGCATTACGGCTTTGGGCTAGAAAAGGCTTTAAACAAATGTCCTCCTCGTTAAGCCAGCAGATTTAGCTCAGCTTCTTTGTTATTCAAGAGCTAAGACACAATCCTTGGTCTCTCAGACTGCTTTCTGCAGCTCTAACCGTGATCAGCATGGTCTCTTTTGACTGCTTTGCCTACTCCCACTTCCAAGAGACAGGCAAGAAATCTATTGTTAACTGCCCCAGAGAACTCTTAGAAGTTTTTCAAGGTATTTGTTTCCTGAAGGACTTAACAAAAGACTTCTGCAAAGTCCTTTGGAACTTCTAAACAACTTAAAACTACTAAATTGTTCTGCACGCTTCGTATGGGATAAGAATATTATACCCAGTACAGAAATTCACAAAAATAACGAAGAGGCAGAACTGAAGTCCAGTCTTCAAGGATTGTCAGTGGAAAGTAAATGTATTTTCTTTATAATTCACTTGTAGCACTGACATTGACAGTAAACTGTTTCCAGCAAAGAAAGGAAACATTTCCCAGCAGGGTTCTCAGGCGTTTAATGCCAGATTTTATGGGCCATGCTCAAAGTCCAAACATTTAACCATGGCACCACAAAATTTGTAAGGCCATTACACCTTATGAATATCATCACTGTTCCAGCTACAAAAAGGCTGATACAACTGTTAAATCACAAGTAGTACTTAATAAAACACTATATTTGATGCTGTCTGCTGCAGGGTAGCCTTGTGCGATACAATAGGCTGTAACAGAAAGAATGGAGATATTTACTTGAGATTTTTTAAAGCTTTCCAAACACAACATAAGAGATATGTTCAGTTTGTATCATCTACCTGTGTATCTTCATTTGCACGTGAATGTGTAAGACCGTTTGGCTTTGTATGTGCTAAAGAATTAAGTAACAAGCATCTGGAAGCAGCAGGGAAAACTTCAGGACACAATTCCAAACACCCGTGTACTTAACTCTGAACTTCAGCAGCTTTTTAAAAAGCCACTGAGTCAACAGATAATAAAAGAGGTGGCTGTGAAGTGTTGAAAGATTTCCTATAGGAAGATGATGGAGGTTTGCATGGTGTCACAACCAGTAAGTGCAGCAATCAGGAAAGATACACATGCAAGTTATCATGTCTTTAAAGCAGATGAAGACTATCCCTCCCAGAAGTCCCATGAAAATGTCACTTCAATGGGATCCTGGGCAGCATCATGTTTTGGTATCAGTGTGCTGGGTGTGGTTGTCCCATCTCTTGTGACGATTTGGACATGGCCCGCCTCTAATTAAACTTTAAATACAGCATGTAGGTGCTATTATACTGACAGATGTGGTAAACAGTGATTTAATATGAACCAGTCTATGTGTTGTTGAAATCTTTGTCTGACTCACGGAGAGGTGGAAAAAAAATCTGTTTCTAATTAGATGTTCTATTTCAAAGCACAGAGTCCTTAGCACTAGTTCAGCCAGGACTGGAAAACTGTCTGGAGCTACACTCTGCCACGAAAGGAAAACAGTCTGAAACCTTCTTTCTTCTTCTTCTGACTAGAAGAGAGCCAGAAACACAAGCACAACAAGTTGAAACACAGCCGAGATACCTTCTCCATGCATCAGCTCTCTGACTTAACAGTTCCAGAGCCATCCTAAGAGGCTCATCATGCCATCCTTTGGAAGCAGGTTTTAGATGAGGAAGAGGGAGAGAGCAGCATCTTACAAAATTCCAAGTCCAAACTTGAGGCAGAAGAAGAAAATAATTCCCATGGACCCTGAGTTCCAATACATATTCAATGCAATCATGCTATCTTGCATCACAAATTGACCTTTTCTTCATGGAAAATGTAAAGAAATTAAAAGTAAGTATTTATAAAATAGAAGCACAGGGAATTTTGTCAACTAAATATCATTTGCAAGCTTCTAATCAGACATAATTGCGAAAAAATGACTGTCTTCTCAGTTCCTTTATCTAATGGATTCTAATTATTTTTGTCACAGATACAATCCCTTCCTCCTCTGAGCCTACACGGCCCTCATCTCTGCAGTACCTGAGCTGCTACCTTAAATATCCACTTCCACATTTAGTCTACTACGACTTGAGGCCAATAATTAACTCCCCAGGTGCTAGTTACTTAGCTACAGCATTCAAAATCTAGTGGACTTGGGAAGAGGTACTTTGGTGGTTTGCTTCTCCAGAGCCTTGGGCAAATTTCTGAATAGAGACAAAAGTTGTTTTAAAAGCCTTTAAATAGAGAGCATTTAACTAATGGGATAAACACTTCTCTGTAATTTGAAAAAACACAGTCCTGGCAAGCCCAACCTGCCAACAGTCCTGTAGACCCCTTTCTAATCGCATCCTTAATGAGTATTTTCCTTCTTTCTTTTCTCCTAGGTGCTCTTGATGAGCCACAGACTTACTCCTTAGCCTCGGAGAACAAGAACCAGCAGTTAGCGTGCACCCATCCACCACATCCCCACCAACACACCTTCTCTCCGTGCGGGCACCTCCGGTCCCTCGGTGGTCAGCGTGGAGGAGCTGCAGCCCAGCAGCGCTGGTGGCCCAGCAAGATGAGAGGGAGGAGGTGGAAGGCTCAGCCAATCCGAGGCGAGGTGGGGAGCTGGCGTGGCCAATCAGGGCCGGCCGTGCTCCTGCCCTGGAAATGAGGACAGCAGAGGTGGGACTGCGCTGCCCAGATGGGGCGAGGACAACACGCGCCACACTCCTCATGGCTGAGTCATGTCCCTCCGACCTCTAACTCGGCACCTGGCACGGGGAAGGCTTCTCCAGGGTGATAGCCTCAACTGCTGTGTTGATCACAGCGGCACGAGTACGCTACACAAAACACTTACTAATACTTCATGAGCGGTTCCCCTAAAATATTCTACACTGGTCGGTTTGACTTGACCTCGGAGTGTCTCTGGGTGTATCTAGGAGATACTCTGCTGCTGGTTTTTCACTTTCCTGTGCCTTTCTTACACTTGGAAAAGACATGGACAATTCCAATCAGGCATTGGAACAGGCTGCTCAGGGCAGTGCTGGAGTCACTGTCCCTGGAAGTGTTCACACACCGTGTAGAGGAGGTCCTCAGTGACACGGGTTAGTGGTGGCCTTGGTAGTGCTGGGAACGGTTGGACTTGATCATCTTCAAGGTCTTTCCAACCCAGTTGATTCTATGATGCTACAAATACCACCAAGCATTTCCTCAAAGCAAAGAGTTATTGAGGCTGTTTTATCTCATGCACCTTGTGGGAAGGGTCTGAACTGATTGTATCTGACCTGCATTAAAAACTAACCTTTTATTTTTTTCTTTTCAGAAGCATTTTCACAAGGTCTCTGCTGAAGGCTGGGAGAAGCCTGAAAGCTGGGTGACATACAGAATAGAATATTTTCAGTTGGAAGGGATGTACAATCATCTCCCTAGTCCACCTGCCTGACCACTTCAGGGCTAAGGCCATTGTACAAATGCCTCTTAAACACTGCCAGGCCTGGGGCATTGACCACATTCCAGTGTTTGACCACCCTCTTGGTGGTTCACCTTTCATGCTGAGGCGAAAGTTCTTGTGTTTTAGTTTATGGTCATTGCTCCTCGTCCTGTCACTGGATACTAGGGAGAAGAGCTCAGCACCTCTCTCCCCACTTCCCCTCCTCAGGAAGCTGTAGAGGGCAATGAGGTTGCCCCTCAGCATCCTTTTCTCCACGCTAGACAAGCTCACAGTCCTTAGCTGCTCCTCATAGGACTTTCCTTCCAGCCCTTTCATCAGCTTTCTTGCCCTCCTCTGGATTCAAGGACCTTAACAGTATGACAGACGTTTCCATTTAACCGGAGAATACCGGGAAATCCATGAAGCAAAGACTTTTGACAAGAATCTTCTTCAACTTCTTGATGTTCGTGCATTAAAATGTACTTACAATTCAAAATGCTGATAGCATTTTACAGTCTCTATTTTTAAAATTTAGTGTATTTAACTAACTGTATTCCCTTTCAGTTAATTACATTTAATTAATGAGGAGCATTTTATTTACATTATTCCATTATGAAAGACATTACTTCCTATCTGCTACTATCCATCGGGGAAGAGATTGTAATCTGCCTTCTCTTACTGTACCACCAAACTACCCATTGATACCAATGTTGTAAATAGCAATGAAAATGCATGTTACACACCACAAATACAACAGCTTACTGACAACACCATCAAATACGTGACACAGGAGAAGAATGGCAACTGATTGCCCTAGAAACACATAAACAAATGCATGTATGCAAGACCTCCTTCACTACCAGCTAGGAGATGCTAAGAGGTCACCAGAGGGATCACAACTATTACTCCAGGCTACTCAGAGCAGCAATCAGTTCTCCATGAATATTTGGTTTGACAGACAGACACACAAATGTCAGGCAATGAATTGCTGTAATCTTGGTAATATCATGGTTATAAAGAAGCATAGATAAGACAAGCAAGATGATTATGTTGGTTGTAACACTAATAAAATACTATATTGAATAAGCTGGTAAAGACTCAGACCATTAGTTTACAATGTGAGAGTTGTAAACCTGCTGCCCCAGCTCTTACACAACATACTGTTTGTGGTTTATTTCAAAGGAACAGTATTTCCACTGAATCAAACCTAGGGCACTGATTCAGTTTTAATCTATCTGTGCTCCAGAATTGCCAATAAAAAGAAGTCTTTTCAGGACTCCACACTTGAAAGGACAATTTGGAGATCACGAATTAACTACTGACTGAACTAGTGGTGAATTCCTGACTCTGGTAAAACCATGATTACAAAGTTTGCTATGTACTGAAACTACTGTACCAGAGCAGATCAACTCTATGCTGGAAGCACATGGGCTTCCCTGGTGCTTGGAATGCCTTTGTGCATATTCTTGTGGGAATCTTAGCTATTTTATTTTATTATTTTTATTTTTTAAGATACCTGAATGTACAGTAGCCCATGTAGAGTTTGTTGGTCTTGCTTTAAAATACACACATTAGACTTGCGCCACCAATTCGTTTTAGGAACAAGCCAGGAAGCCAGACTCCAGAACACTGAAAGAAAGGGGATCCCTCCTGGGCAGTGGGTGAAAGTTTTAAGGGGTACACAGAGGACAAAAGGGAAGCCAGCCAGCTACTCACCTAAGTAAAAGAGTATCTATCTGCTTGAATAAAGGACTGGAAATGCTGGTGGAGTTTTCTAGAAACATTTTGTTTCTGCTAAAAGCTCTTCAAACCAAACTGGACCAAGCAGCCTGTTTCTTTTTTCCTCACTGACATTGGGAGCTCCAACCGCCTTCATGACCCTCAACAGCCTTCAGCTTGCTCTCTGCAGCTTCTGAGCCAAAGATTCTTTTTGGTCTGGTACATTGCAACTGGAAATGCAAGAAAGCATAACAGTGCTTCAGCTAATGTCAACATAAATAAGAAGGCAAAGATGTGAGGGTTATTTTCATCAGGGTCTGGTAACCTTATCAAATTGTTTTGATGTTTCCAGTAAGCAGTAGTGATACACCACTGAGTCTTCGTGGGAGAATTGACAGACTATTTGCTTGGATACCTCAGGTGTGCTGGGAGACAATGAATGATAATCCAGTCACCACTCCAAATCATTTTCAGAGAAAATGTGCAAAAGAAGTGGTTTTATGGATAGGAAAAGGTGAGATTATAACCATACACATCTTTTGTTGAGTACTCCAAACTGACTTCATGCAACAATAAAAGTGAGTGGGAAGGGAGAGAAAGAAACTTTATTTCTTCCAAACGCTATTTTCCATAGTGCTGACAAAGAAACCAGTTATTACTGAACATCATTGCCTCCTCTTCGTGCCAGCTGCCTTCCCAAGCTCTCCCAGTCCTTGTCTTTGTTTCCTTCTTGCTCAAAGAGGGAAGGCCAAGAAAAATTCCTTCTTAAATCTTAAAAATAAAATTTGTGTTCCTGACACTGACAATCACAAGAAATACCCACAAGAGATATTTCTGGAATACCCTACATTTCATCTCTAAATGAAAGTGGTTTGCTCACTGTTCACGATTAGTGCTATTAAGTGGATGTTATCATTGCTGCAATCCTGCAGCACACTTTCTGCAACTCAAAAGTACTTAACTGAGGTTATTTTGAAACACATTCTAGCCTAAATTTAGTGGTGAGAATCCTTACTGGGCTGTGTGAATTGTATCATAATGATTATATGAAGAGATATATTTATTTACTTTTCCTTCAAAACCAGTATTTCTTCTGCCTTACACTAGTGTGTCAATCTTTATATCCTATTTCCAAGGCCTTTAAGTATTACCACAGTTTTTTATTTATAAGGGAACATTATACTTCCTGTTTTCAATAATTATATTGCCTTCTTAAAAATACACCAACACATAATGCAGCAGAATGACTTACTGCTCAATATAGCTCTAGCTATAACTGAGTATAGTGTTGTTCTTCAGAAAAAGAAGATTGCATTAAAATAGTGCATTGTAAGAGCCAACTAAAATTTACATAGTATATGTGGCACTATTAAAGAGATATATTAAATGTACACTCAATAAACACGTAACTGATAATTCCGCAAACTTACATTTTTACTGGGAAAAAAGATACAAAAATGATCCTTTCTCTCATATTAAAAACTTTCAACTCCTTGTTGTCTTTCATTTCTCGTCTTTGTTCATAATAGCGCTTTTCTTGTCTTATTTAAACCCTGCCAACAGTAGTCTAAAAGTCTGGTGCTCTATAAATAACAATGGCCCACACCCCGAAAGTCCTAGTCAGGTGATGTCACTGGGAGCCTAATGAGAATTAGTGAGCAAAAAAAAGGTTTGACTTGACTACAAAAGAGTAGGAAGGGAGTGATCAAATGGATTATTTCTACTGAACCTTTTTCGCCACAGTAGAGGAGGGTGAAAAAGACTGTGCATAGCTTATCAATGCCATAGACTTGCGTGCTGCTCAGGAGAAACACCTGACATGGACAGCACACACAACAGCAATGACATGTGAACGTTGCACCATCTTATCTCGTGCATTGTGCAAGCTAACAAATAGTATTGTCCTATGTGCTTTAAGGTGAGTGCTTGGGTGTGGCTGCAAACATAGGCAATACTTCATATAAGCCACTGTGACTACCATTCGTTAGTGACTTACCAGACTCCACGGGCATCATTAAGCAAATGTAAACATCTGTTCATGGGATAGAAGACACTGTAGAAGAGGGATCCCAGTAGTGGGATTCGCACTCCAAAAGAAAACAGAAGCCTTAAGATTAACAATCAAAATTCACACTTTTCACAGTCACAGAGAAGTTAAATGATCTCTTACATATACATCCTATTGATATTACTGACAGTCTGAGAAAGCTGGGACTGTTCAGCCTGGAGAAGAGAAGCTGCGTGGAGACCTCAGAGCAGCTTCCAGTGTCTGAAGGGGGCTACAAGGATGCTGGAGAGGGACTCTGCATCAGGGACTGGAGTGACAGGACAAGGGGTGATGGGTTCAAACTGAACCAGGGGAAGTTCAGGTTAGATCTAAGGCAGAAGCTCTTCCCTGTGAGGGTGCTGAGGCGCTGGCACAGGGTGTCCAGAGAAGCTGTGGCTGCCCCATCCCTGGCAGCATTCAAGGCCAGGTTGGACAGAGCCTTGGGTGACATGGTCCAGTGTGACGTTGGAACTTCAGGTTCTTTCCAACGCAAGCCATTCTAGGATTCTATGATTCTAAAGTTCTCTTTGTATGTAATTCGTATCTTTGGATCCAGAAAACTTCAAGCACAGTTGAAATAGATTTGCAGGTTATTTCTAAGTTCCTGTAGCCTAAAGGATTCACCTGGATAGTGGAGCTAATGTAATGCATATATTGGTTCATTCATGAGTGAGCAGCTAGGGTTCAGTAATGTAAGTTTAGCTTTAGAGCTTCTACCAATTTGACAGTATTGGATCAAAAGTATTATAGGTGCACGATGATACAAAACACTGACTGATATAAATTCACTTTGTCAATTCAGTGTCATGAATTCAAAAATGCTGACTGCTTAGGCTGATTGAGTTGTGGCTAATTTGAGAGAAATGCTGTTGCATATCCATAACTGATACCCTATGTGATCAGAAAATGCACGTGTCTGGTACTAATAAGCACAGAGCTGCAGCTTGTAAGAGTTTTTTTCAATCTCCTGGCCGAGAGGAAGATGGTCACACTAGTGGCCATTCCTTGGACTTCAAAATCAACTTAAACACTTGGGATCCACTTCTTTGAAACTGTAACTAAAGGAAGTTTATTACTTACCTTTATGTCAATCTATACAGATGTTCCTAGGGAAGAGAATGGGACTTTAGCTTTGGGCAGGGGTGTCTCAGGTTCATCATTTATAGAAGCCAAAAGCAGCCATCACAGAATGTGCACAACTACTTGAATACAAGAGCATAAAGGCAGCAGAGGAAAGAGGGATGGTACGACAGGCTCATGTGGTTACTGATAATAGACTCCCAAGCAACAGCCAATTAACAATATGTTTTCCAAGACATGATCAACAAGGTGTTTGAGATTGTACAGGTCTCCAGCAATAACTAATCACATTTTCACTGCATCTTCTCTGTTTGTCTCTGAACACACTTGGCAAACAGTAATGAAGTAATCCCCACAGCTTCCCTTGTGAGGGACGGATTATTATTTGTACCTAATTCTGCAGATGAGGAAACCAAGTCACAGAGGGATTAAGTGACTCGGCCAAGGTCATATAGAAAGTCTGCTACCACTCATGGTATGCGTCAGTCCTTGTCAGCACTCAGTGACACTCCCTGAAGAGTTCACTCAACCCCTTTCTCTGCGTAGGACAGCATCTTTAAGATTTCATAAGTACCATCTTCCACCCTAACCTTGACTGAAAGAAGAAACTTCATCAGCCCAGGTCAGAGTCAGGCTGAGCATGATCCCTAGTTAATGGCTCTCCTGATGTTTCATTTAGGACGCATGATTATCTCCAAGATTCTGTTTTATTTACACCTCTGCCAGGAATTCCTCCTCACGGACATCTCTAATTTAAAACTATGTAGCTAGGCAGGATAATACTGTACAAATATATATATATCTGCAGTAATTATTTTCAAAGATGCATACATATTTCTCTCAGAACACACTCAGGGTGCAAACCTCCCAATTTCTACTCCTGCATGTAAAAACCCTACCTTCCTTCTGTACACAACATAAATCAGCTCCAAGTTTCACACAATCCATGTCATACTATGTGTGTATATATACACACATACAAACCACAAATAGCAGAATACCTCCTACATAGACACTTACACTACAGCTAGAAATCTCTAAGTATACAACCCTTACAGTAAAAAATAGAATAATCTTAAAAAACTAAAACCCACATGCTAAAGTATTTCACTTTTACACCAACTTTCCAACTAAAATCTCTGATATATTTGTATGTGTAAGCATTTATGTGATGTATTTCACATATTATTTCACTGGGTGTTTGTGTATCAGAACAGTTCGTGTGCTTACTTTGGGTGATGAAAAACTTAAGGGCACATCATGTCTCTTTTTTCTTGCTGGTAAAGCAGAAACCTGAGCCTCATCTTCGATCTTCAGTTGCTCAAGCTTTCTTTTAACTGAAGAAATGTCTTCATAGCATCTTGACTTGATTGTTTTCTTCCTGAATTTGAACAAACACCCTGAATCTGTTGTTTTGAAGCTCTACTTTGTGCACGTAATAGAATTTATATTTTTTTACTGTTTAATAGTTTAACAGCTTGCTAAGTTAAACACTTTGAAACTTCACAAGATCCTGATGGCACCAATACCTTCTGTAATTTGATTTACTTTTAACTTCTATCATTTTAATTTGCATTTCAGATGCATCTTGACAAACAGTCTTTCCTCTGAATGCTGGTCTTTTTGTAAGCTCAACATAGCAGACAATAAATAGAGCAACCAACTCTGTGAAGTAAAAGAACAGTCAGTGTGTATTTGTGGACACTGGTTAACCCACTAGGGGAAGTGAGCTGTGTTGGATGGGGTAAGAGAGAAACATTACTCTTTTATCTGTGCTAATCTGCAAACTGAGGAACTGGGCATATCCCATGAGTCAGCAATTGAATACGGGCCTCTTCATACACAGCACAGGAATTAACGTGGATACATATATGAGCCACAAAAGTGATCTGTGCCTTTCTCACATGCTGGGGAAGAGGAAACACCACCATCATCCCTGTGACCCACACAGTGAACACTGCGTTTTGCTCAGTGTAAACAGAAATGCTGACATTCAGCTGCAGCCAAATCAAGCAGCCCAAGAATAAACCAGTATGTTCAAGACTCCAGACCAGATTAACAGCTCTTTCTTCTGTGCTGGTCATACTGGATTTCTGGTGCTGCAACAAACTACTGAAATCCCCCTTCCCCTCCCTCACCTTCTTTAAAGTCAGGTCTAGGATTCTTGCATCTTTATAACCTGTATCTACTCAAAAGCAATCCTATACCAATAATAGCTGAATTCCTTCATTAAATTAATAGTAAAGAAGCAGAGCTGCTTTTATGGTTTTTGTGTTTTGTGGGGTTTGTTGTTGTTGGGTTGAGTTGTTTGTTTGTTGGGGGTTTTAAACTGATTTAGTAATCCACCTTCTCAGTTCACACATTAGTAGTGCTGCTCCAAATGCAGGTAGTACCTTTTCTTTGGGGACAGAAAGAGTCAGTTTGTAACCAAAAGAATAGGCAGGGGAAGCTGCCATCTATTCCTTGCTCTGTCACAAATTTCCTGTGTGACTCTAGCAAGTCCTTAATCTCCATGTGCTTCATCTAGAAAATGGGATAATGCTGGATAACTATTTCATTGGGAGACTTAATGGTTGTGAAATGTGCTGAGCATCTTGGATGGAAGGAAGCTGCTGTCAGAGTCAACAGTAATAGCATGATTATGCTTGGTGGGAAGGCTTTAGGAGAGTCACTTTGTCACATCAATATCACAATTCTGCATTACACAGACAAGCCTGGCTAATCAAGTGAGTCACCAAGAAGTTTGTGGTTTACTTCTCTTGTGCTATCTATGCACACTGTCTGGACCCCAAAGTCAAGATGAATTGGTAAGTCTGTGGAGATACCTTCTTTAGAGGATGACACATCCTTTTTCTAGTCTTAGAATCTAACTGCAAGCACCAGCCTACAAAAGATTTAGAAACACGCCTGTGGGCTTTGAATCCTGCTACAGACTAGTGCATCCCACTATGTGACAGATCAGAGTCATAGACAGCAGCACAGATGTTAGCTCCTTGCTGATTTTTCCTGATATTCTAGCAAACAATGAGTCTTGAACTAACAGGCATTCACTTACTCTCAAATGGGAATGCAACTACAGCTTCTGAATGCACATGTGAAAAAGGAATAAGAAAATGAATTTGGTCAGTGGGAACCACAGATGTTTAGAATTTCTAAAAAAAGCCACATAACCTTTTCTAGAACTTCTCTATGGATGTAGGTACCTAATGTTAGTAACACATACTCTAACTTCCCAAAGTCTCACCTCTCTCCAGTGTCCTGTCCTGTCCTCTCTCTCCTTCTCATCAATATTTTCTGGTTTTGGTTTTGTTTTATAGTCCTTTAATTGAGAAAAGGCCATGACATCAAATACTCTTCTATACGGCTTTTGGACAGCACAACATGAAAAATGTCATGACTATCTCCTACAGCCTCAAACAACTTATTGGTAACTTATTTTGAGGCAACAACTTGAAACTGATGTTCTGCTTCCACCATAGCAATCCTCATTTAATTTTTGATAAGGGGTTAATACTGGTCACCTAAATCATCTGTTATGTTTTAATGTTGGCAAAATGTCAATGTACGTGTGTTGTTTTTCTCTTCAAATTAAAAGGTCACCTGAAGTAAACGTATCTGTTTATATAAACTGTTTGCAAATACCTAATACCCCACTACTGATACCTTAACAAGTTCTTGATATCCACAGCCAGCGGAAACAACAAGCCACCTCTTTACTTGAAAAAGGAACTTCATAAAGCGTTCACTTCCACCAAATGCATGTTACTAAATGACAAGGAATCAGAACAGTGTTATTATGTACTAGTGAAAACAGTATACAAGAGACAGAGAAAGCTATTCCTGTATCACTGTCTACAGAACACATACTCAAAGTGAAGGCATGGCTTTCACGGCATTACTGGGACTGTTGTTACAACCATAGCAGAAATAAAATCTTCTAATGGCGGTGGCACTAGGAACTGCTCCTATCTAATCCATTCAAGTAGCAATGCGTTGAGTTCCACCACCAAATGACTTGCTTCATGTCAACCCAAGTAAAACAAAAGACCAATTATGATATGTAAGCGGCCAGAATACACAGTGTGGTTCAACAGGTTAAAATATTTGTTCTACAACCAGCACCTTGGGAAATACACATGAGATAATCAGTCAAAGTCCCCAAAAGTAGGAAAACTTACCATTTACTATAGCATTTTTAAAAAACTCAATCACAAATGAGTGTTGAAATAGAATAGTTGTAACACGGGACCACTGTGGTTGTTTCTGTTTGGCATTACTGAATAATGCATTGGTGTTCAAGGTGGTTCAAGGTGGCAATGAATAATGCATTGGTGAATGGCGGTGTTCAAGGCCAGGTTGGACAGAGCCTTGAGCCACATGGTTTAGGGCAAGGTGTCCCTGCCCATGGCAGGGGGGTTGGAACTAGATGATCTTAAGGTCCTTTCCAACCCTTACGATTCTATGATTCTATGATTCTAAATCCTGCTAGTAGCAGTACACTGAGTAGACGACAAACTATGAATTATGACATTAAGGTTACAAATTAGATGTAGGAGTATGTGAATGGACCACTCCTGTTCTGTGCTCTTGTAAGCCCTTGCAACAAGAATAATTTTAGTATCTATGGCTTCTAAAGGCTCTTGCAAGACAAACCATAGCAGATATAGTATAAGAGACAGCATAAAACCTCCAAAACCTCTTGGATTAACTTTACTCCAAATTTTAAACTAAGAAGGATTCACCTGTTTTGCAGATTACTGAAAAATAGATGTACTCTGATAAGGCTTATATCCAACACCTAAAAATGATCATCCACTAAAGCTGGGGCTTCCTAGCATGTGTTTATACTCCAGATTCTGTGGGTTTGAAATTAAATCAGGGCACGTAAGTTCCAAATATTTGCTTTCAGCAAAAGGAATGCAGTAACTACACTGTGTAAGCTGACATCACGGACAGGTCTGTACAAATCTACACTTGCTTGTAACTACACAGAGATTTACAGCTGAGAATGAGCCCTACTTTTAATTCAGAAGGCAGTGTCTGCCAGCAGAACCTATCACTCAGTGGAGAAAAATGTGAGCTTGGCATGACTAAGGTAGGCATTAGAAGATGTACAGCTGGGAGTGGATAAACTGGACTGGGCAAGGTCGAGAGTATTAAAATTTGGCCTATTTCTTCTACTGAAATGCTCACTGAAGGATTGTGCAGGGACAAGGTGCTATAGAGTTGGTACGCAAAAAATAGCGAAAATAAACCACTCCAAAAGAAGTGTCAGGAAGAAGAATGTATGTGATAAATTCATGCAAATTCAGGAACATGTGAAGAGGCATTTAAAACACTTAAAGGAAGAAGTTAGAAATTACTTTTTCCCACTGAATCTTGCTCTTGATATGCATTTGGATATCTGGGTGGGCAAAAATGATATGTGTCTCATGCTCATCTCATTCTCAAACTCCTCAGTTGCTTCCTTCCATCTCATTTGAACTGTGTGAAATGAGAAAGGACATACTATTCCATGCAGCTACAGAAACTACTGTGCCAAGACTGCAGAGCTCTTCAATTGCACAAAATCTTGTGCCTTGCTAAGAAGGTAGGAGCATATAATGGTTGAAATGAGAAAATAAAAGGGAGGAGAGGGATCCAGAGAAGCAAGTCCTCCACTGGACTGAATCCCTGAAGTAAGAACGGTAAACAGTACAGAATTTCCAGTTTGTTTTCCAAACTTCAGGTCTGAGTGACCCCGAAGTAGCTCTAAAGGACTGAGAAGAATACTAACAACTACCTTCAAATCAGCTCTTTCCCATTTGGTAAGAACAATGACAGGTCTTTGAAAGTCAGGAGCTTGCCATTTTCTTCCCATATAACCCCCCCCATACAGACAGTTACAAGAGCAGGTCACAGGTAACCAACAAAATGATCAATGGCCTAGCCATTCATTCTGAATGAAATGTGCTCCTTTTCTTCTATCAATATTAAATGTTTAATGGGTAACTATAGGAAATTTATCACTTCAGAGCATAAAAATTAGCTTTCATTCTAATTCGTATTTGTAATGTATGGTGTTAATAAGTTTAGAGTAGAAAAATTAACTTTCTTTATAATTCATATATATAAGAAACCTCAAGTTGTAATGTTTATGTGGTTAGCTGCAAGGTACCTAACATTTTATATATTTATAATTTATACTTTGCAAGTGTTTAAGTGTCTTTTAATTGTAGAGAGCCACTTTGTTGGAAGGGTGCAACCCAAAGTTTAAGGGCTGACAGTGACCTGTGTGGTGATGACTTGGAGCCGTAGGAAACTGGGATATCCCTTAATTTATGATGATGCTGGCTGAGGCACATCACAATTTTCTGGCCTCTTGATTGATGGTAACCTCAATTCTCATTCCCTCACTACAGAAACATGAGCTTGTTAGGAAACACATGTTCCTAAGTATGCTGTGGCAGCTTCATGCAAAACAAGTGGAAAGCAAGAATAAAAAACCCAACAGAAAATCTGGGCAAATTCATTTGAAGGCATCCAACTTACTGGGTTTTGCAAAAGAAAACAATCAATTTTTATTAGAGCAACACAATATTGGCAATTCTTGTCATTCAATAATGCATTTATTTTGGGCCAGAAGAAAAGTGATCACATAAGAATATCAGCTTCCTTTTTCCACTGTGGTTATGCCCCCCCAAAAGTAATTGAAAACATAATCTGTATTTCAAGTACTGAGAACAGTGATTATTTTTCAAACCTCATAGTTTTATATGGTTGAATTTGCAATGATGGATCTAATTACAGTGCTTTTGCTTTTCTAGCTAAAGAGAAGACTCTCCTCCTGTAGAACTACCTTACTCCAAAAATGAGATTAGGCCAAAACATAATAATTCCCTTGGTTTTGGCTTAGCATGTTAGGCATGATACAGCTTTTTATCTGCAATGCTGCTTGTGGAAATGAGAAACCAGACTTCTTAGAAGTTGTTGAGAGAGACCTTTCTCACCATGAAATAACAATTCCTTAGAACTGCTACTATATTTAAGAAACGCTAGTAACAGTAAATTAGAGCAGTATTTTCCACTTACCACTAAAGCAGAAAGCATATGTTCAAATGTCTTCAACACACAAACTTCTAGGTAGGTTCAGAGCCTTTTTGACTCTCTTCTTGTCTACCAGAAATCTAGTGCAATAAAGCTTTTTGAGCTTTTGGGTAATATAAGACCTAGAGAGTCTACACAGGCTGCAGCACTGCTAAGCTAGACATTTTTTACGACAGTGAAAAGTTTGGAACAGGGTGCAACTGGGAGTTTATTACTGCAATACAGGAGCAGGCTCAATCCTCAGAGTCCTAAAGAAATACTGGTCCATTATGACCCTGAATTTCTGTCTAAGTAAACACGAATGGTGGATAACAACTGTGAGATAGTCTCTGAAATCAGAAAAAAGAGCAAAAAGATGGGAGATGGATGAAAATCACATCTATATAAGTCTCAGTTTCCAGTATTTAACAACCACAGCAACCTAGAAATTAAAATAGAAAGTGTAGCATTAGTGGCACCCTGATTCCAACTAGCCACAGCTATTTATTTTGAGAGAGAATATAGAAAGAGGAGGGAGGGATTTGTGAGGGAGTATTCTGTGTTTCACCATATCCTGTTTTGAACAGTTTCATTAGGCTTACCCTACAATTAATTTTAGGAACAATCTTGCAGCAGCCTAAGGGTATCTGCTCTTTCCTGGCTCCGTGCTCCAGCAGCTCACACTCAGCTGATGATACTTCTAGACCATAAACCTTTTCCAAGCTCATCAACAGTCAATAAAGCAACTTATTTGCTGCATTCCAAAGTTCTAGACGATAGCATTAGTCTTGATTCTGCTAGGGACTTAGTAACAAGCCTTAGTAACCTGAGTTACTTCCTACTTAATGACCTATGACCTACTGATATTACTTTGGAGCTTAGAATGAGAAAAAAATGAAACCTATAGAGAAATTGTTTGTTTTATATACAGAAAGCCAGTGGGTCCTACAAAACTGAAGTGCTGATGAAGAGTGAAAACTAAAAGCACAGCATATATTGTACGTATGAGGGCCTAAGATAATTTTTGTTAACAAGACTAAAACTCAGAATGAGCACATTCAGTATATTGGAAAGACTAGAAGCAAAATTCTAAATACAGAATCTACAGCTATTTCTTAGAATACTTTTTTTCCTAACAAAGCTATTTCTAAAAAATAATGAAAAGTTGAATAGAACGTGAGAGGAAATGTATCATTAACTGAGGTGAAGTTTCAAGTAGCTGTTTTTTTCTCATACTGAATAAAACCAGGTTCCTAAAAATGAAGTTTGGGAACCAGTAACAGCAACGTCACTGATAGTACCAGCAATGGTAACTACCCTCTCCACTTGCAAGCATATCAAAATGATACCTAGTGTTATGAAAGTAGGAGGGTGTCTGTTTCTATCTATCTGCTAATCTAAATGAAGGACCCTTCTTTGCTCAGAAATGTGACAGGAGAGGTGTGGATACATTTATATACACAAAGACAACTATTTACTTATATGGCCTGGGAAACAAGAAGTTAGGTGTGACAAGCTTGAGCAATGCCTATTATCATTTCTGCAGATAGCTTGCTACACTGAAATCAGGCCTGTGATAATTACTTCCAAGGGCTTGATTGGGTGGCATTGCATCAGAACTCCATTTTCAACTTCACACCCAAACCATTTTTGCAGTTCTGAAAGCAGATTCATCCCAAAGCACTTGACAGTTATACAATGACAGGAGATGTACTTAAAGAAAATGATGAGGAAGAACACAAATGACATAGGAAGAGGCAGGTGGCACTGAGCAGTGGCACTGCACATGGGATGCTTATTCATAGAACCACAGAATGGTTTGGGTTGGAAAGGACCTTAAGATCACCCAATTCCAACCCCCTGCCACGGGCAGGGACACCTCACACCACACCATCTTGCCCAAAGCTCTGTCCAACCTAGCCTTGAACACTGCAACGGATGGAGCATTTACCACTTCTTTGGGCAACCTGTGCCAGCGCCTCAGCACCCTGAATATATTCTATATTGACAAATTCTGACAAGTCTGATGCATACCAATATCTGAACATGCTTGGGTTGGTAACTGAGAACAATGATAATTGATTCATCTCCGTTTATTCATCTTTCTGGAAGCAGCACAAGAATAAACTTGCTGGGTAGCTCAACTATTTATTGTAGGTGAAGATTTCTCAATGACTTGGAACGAGAGTTATTTCTTGGATGTGAGCTACTTTCACGTTTTAGGCACGAGTACATCTTAAATAAGATTTATTTACATAAAGTACTTATATAAAGTACTTATATCTTTACTTAAAGTAAGATTTACTATTGCTGACAGTCAATAATTTCCTGACATCTTCAGAAGTGAGCTACTTCTAGACTACCCAACAGAATGTTATTATGCAAGAAATCATATACTGGCACTAACTGGACACATTTTTAAAACCAATGTATAAAATGGTCACTCAGGAAATACAATTTCTGCCTGTATCTTCACCAAGCTTTCCTAAGGCAAATGTAACTTCATAGAATCATGGAATGGTTAGGATTGGAAAGGACATTATAGACTTTTGTTCTGGCTGCAACTGGAACCACAGAGGAAAGAATACGGTTTTGTTATGGCCTTTTTTCTCAGAGAGGTATCCCATTCTCACCACAGTAACAATGACATTCTAGAAAAACATATAGAAACAAAATCACAATTAGAACAGAGTAGTCCAAGAAAGAGCATCCAGAAGAGGTCTGCTCATACATTACGGATTTTGGGAGCAACGCTATCATTGTTACCCGGTTACTTCTGTTAAATTAGTTATGCCTCATTGTTTTGAATTAAATGATCACCAGTAGAATCTTTATCCTTATAAATTAAGGAGATTCATAAAGGTGTACCTACTCCTAGAAGCATCAGTAGCTTAACTTGAGCTTAATTAAATAAGAATTTAGTAAAGAGCTATTGATAATTGCAGTAGAGAGAATGTGAATGTGATCACCTAACACCACTGCTTGTCTCTCCTGTCCTGAGAAGCCTGAATAAGTTGCAGAATTTACCTGAAAATTGCAATCTCCATTGTGACATAGCCTGCCTGTCTCCAATCAGATGAAGGAAATACGCTTGGTAAGTTTGACTCCAGATTTAAAAGTCCAAATACCAAAGACTGAGCAAAAACATGTTGAAGAATGTGTCACTGTCAAGGGGTACTTCTGTGAAAAATAAATGAGGAGATTTTAATGATCCAAGATGGATTCTGAGAATGTGAACTGAAATCCAGAATAGACCACTGATTAGGATAGTTGTCAGGCTCAGGCAGTCCTCCTGATTCTAAGCAAAGTCTGGCTGCACGTATAGTAATGCTACAGTTCAGACTAGGAGTATACTTTCACATCACTCCTCACACACTTGTATTCTTTATTTTAGCAAAATCTATCTTATTCTCTTTTTTTATAGTCCTTTACAGTTCTCATTCTAGTGCATCTAGTGCATCATATTCTTGGCAACAACTATACTGTGCCCCATTCTGCCTCATCCACAAGGTCCTTATTTATGCTGAGTCAGCATCTCCCACTAACTGTTCACTCCTCTTTCTTCTATTAAGAGACAGCTGTCTACAATGTCAAGAAGGAATCTTCTAAGTGTAAGTTAGATAAAGTTTTGGTGGTAATCTATTTTCACATTTTGTGTAACTATAAATGACTTTTCAAATATTTTAGAGGGTGGAAGTTGCTTCATTCATTGGTCTAAAATAACTTGCCTTTGGTAACCTAGACACAGAGCGAAAGATTTCCCTCATGTTTCTTTGCAGAAGGCTACTGCAAGCGGGTAACATGGAGATGCTGCATGTGTCTATTGGGCTAAATTCCTACTAGACTGACTCACTTAAAGAGGTTTTGATTTCACTGGTTAAGGAATTGACATTTGCAAGCACTAAGACTTTAAATTTGTTGAAGTGAAAGGACACTTATTAAATAAATAAAAAATTTGTGTGTGATCAGAGGTAGTAAGCTTCCTGGAGGCAAGGATCATGACTGCTGTGTCATCATACTCAGCACATGAACACCTTCTTGGGCCTTCTGGATATTGCTGTAATAGAATAGGTAGAATAGAATCAATATCCGGATAGGGACTTGGAAGGTGCAAGAGAAGCCCACAAAGAAACTCTTTAACTATGGCTTTACTCAGTACAATCAGCTGATATTTACTGTTTAATATTCAAAGGTCTCTTCCAGATGTGCCAGGACTGGAATGTGTGTCTTGGCACTCAGGACTTCTCAGTCAGAGTCTAGCCAGTTCCAAAGGTATTCCCTGACTGTTTCCCAAGCCCTTGCTTTCACTCCGCATAGCAATGAGAAGTCACGGCAGGATGTGCTCTCATGACGCTATGTCACCAAGGTTGGGGTTTCACTTTCAGCACATAACACTATAAGGAATACTCCAGTAACGAATTCTTTTCAGTATTTTCAACCTTTTTTCATGGTAAATTTGTAATCTACTAGAAGAAAAAAAACAACTTACTTTCTATAGTCAGTTCTCCAGAGCTGAAAAAATGTCTTCCATGTTGTTTCAAAATGCTAAGCATGAATCGCATCTGAAACAAATGGAAGTGCAGTATATTTAGTATGCCTATGTTTTCAGGCACATGTATATTCTCCAATCTGTCTGACTGGGATGGACTGTTAATGCCTACCAACATCATCCCCACGTTGCCCACCAATTCAGCCACGAAACGAAGCATCTGACTGGCATTCCCATTGCATGGCAATAGATAGAAGTGCAGAAACATATAAAATTGGTAATGGATAAAGCCTCAGAACAGCTAATATATCATACACGCTTTAGTAGGGCAAGTAGCTATAGAGTGTGGTTTGCAAAGACTGCTCACTACAGATAGCATAATACCAAAGGACCTAAGGCTGGAGACAAAACATTCCTTCTGAGGCCTCTTAACCTTCTCCTTTTTGACCTTATTCTTTTTTCCTTCACTCTTAATCACTTTCCTACTACATCACCGACTCCTCCATCAGACAGAACACGATCTTCCTGAGCGAGCTGCGGCTTATCCCGACTTCCTGGCTTGCAAAGTCACTTTATAAACTTTCATGTCCTTCTGGCAAAGCTTTCAATCCTGAGGCTTGACTGACAAACCTTGGAATACCCAAAATTCTCCATCCTACAGACCAAGCCAGAGATGACGTAAGTTTTACTAGACTATGGAATCTATGTTTTCTCAAGTACTCGACTGTCAGGTACTGAGTGACAAGTCAACAATGACGTGATTTCTTAAACGAAGTCGCAACATGAGAATACACACAATTTCTAGTATTTTGAGGAGGAGAATCTGCTTTGGAGGACAGTGGGAATGGAGTAGAACAAAGAAGTCCAATTCCTAACATTGTTTCACTATCACATAACCTTGGGTAGAAGAGGCACACAAAGACCTGAGTACAGTGCAGAAGTGAACTGAAGACAGCAGAGCAATAAAGAGCTCCAAAAGGGTGAGGGGCAGGCATGTAAACAGAGGCTGTTGACAGGGAAGCCTGACTCACAGGGTACCCTTCTATGGAACTGAAGAAAGGAGTCCCTGTTGTGTAAATAGTCCATTCAGTCCACAGGACTGGTGAAGTGCACGTGCTCTCTACATTGGACAGCTGCCCTCAAGATAACACCGTTTTCTACAACAAATAACCTTCACACTACTAGTATTCCCTTCCATATACTAGTCATGAAAACGCTTTGAGCTCAGAGTTTACTTAATTACAAATACCTAGCTAGTTAACTAAGGCAAAGATCATTTGTTTTTGAAGTGGTCACTCTTGTCCTTACATCTAATTGTCCCCTTGTCTCTTGCTATAACTCATGATGTTAAGCCTAAATGTAAGATTATCACCTTTTGGAGGCAGAGACCAAGTATTATGTCTTTGAAGCACAATGAATCCTAATTAGGTATAATCAATAATAATTATAGTTAGGTAATGGAAAATGGGAAGGTGAGGAAAAGGAAATGGCTGAGCTCATAATAACTACTTTGTATTAGGAGTGATAGGGAAAACTAGTGTGAGAAGCTGGCCACCCAAGGGAACAGATACCTAATTGTTTGGGTTTTCCTTAGAGTTGAAATAAAGTGTACCAGGTGTCACATTAAATATGACATAAATATGACATATTTAACAAACTCTGCAAGTGAAGCTATACTTTCTTTCTACTTGAGGTACATGTATCTCTGAGGGTTTTGCTGTGGTAACCTCTTTGGAATGCAGCAATTATCACCTACGTGGCAAATTGGAAGTGTTACATTCCTCTGCTGGTAATCCACTCCTCCATTTAGCCAGAGGACAGGGAGGGGAAAAAGGTGACTACAGGAGGGAACAGTCAGAGCCACAGAGTATTCTACTGGAAGGGCAAAGAAGCACTAGGCATTAACCTCACAATGTAAGATTTAAAAGCCCTTCACATGGAGTGTGAAAGCCATCAGATACAATAGAATTTGGAAATAAATTGGAAATTGAGGTCCATGACACTCCTGAGCTACCGCTTCATGCTCCCACTGACCACTGAACTCTGCCGTTCCCAGAAACGTTGCTCAATGACACCTTGCTAACACAAGAGTTTGCTTATTTTGGCTGTTTTCTGACAAGCTCACAGTTAAATGTACATATTCGAATGATACCTTCATGCTACAGCAATTTGTTGCTTTCCAATCCAAGAAGTTACACTACAACTGTGTAATGGTATCAGCATAGATAAATATACACATGTGTAAATATATAAATATCAGCATGTATCAACATAATTTCAGGACTCAAGTTTTACAAGCAAAATACTGGTTTATGTCCCAAATATTTGTGGCTAAAAGGCAGAGTTGCAGAATGTATATGTACTTTAAAGGAAGAGAAAGTAGTGCTGCACAGGCATAGGCTGCTTAAGTCATTTTAAGAAGTTATTCTTAACAAGACGAAAGAGCAGCAGGAATTTCACACATTCTGGTGTTCTTCCTAGTCCAGTTAAAACCAAACAAGCAAAACCCAATCACCACCACCCGAAACACACAGATCTCAGTCTTTCGGTTGCAGCTCCACAACCTTATGCAATCTCCAAGACCAACTACAAGTACTCTTAGTTCTCTACCTAGTTTGACACCTATATTTTAATAACCATTAAAAAAAATCCATGTTTTCTCAGCTGTCATTATTAATGTTGGCCCATACCCAGTTCTTATGCTAACAAAGTGGTACTCATGTTGACTTTAAAAAGCTGTCTTAACTTTCCACATTGCACGAATTCCTGCTCTTGCTACAACCTGTACTTATATTAATGCTAAACACAGCACTTTGAAGTCCCAAAAATACCAGATTCAGTTGTGAGTAGGTGTAAGATGATGCAATGTTCTGCAGCTTTTATTGATGAAGATAAATGGTAATAAGATGGTGATGAATACTCTTAGTAGTAAGTAGTATAAATCCAGCTTTTTAGAGCAGTGCTGGATTGTGCTCTGAGTTCAGGTCATGGGTCACTTCTGGTGTTCAGTAGGGCTTTTTTGTTACGATGGTTCCACAGAGGACCTGCTGACCATCAAGGCTGTTGTTAGCAGCTATGTTGTCCCTCTCAGCTGCGCTAGACCTGCAGTGACTGGGCATACAAAAAGCCAGGTAATAAGTTAGTGTGTGGCATACCTGGCAAATAGAACTTTTAAGTCCTCTTATTCTTCCAGCATTTTTTAGTGTTTTTGCTCTGCACTAAGAATCTTGCCCAGCCTTTTTTGGGCCATCGGATGATTATGACCAGGTAGAGTTCCTGCTCATGAGGACCGGCACATTAATTTTCTTGAGTTCCTCCGATCTGATGTTTCATCTATTAAATGGGTTCCTTACAGAATGCATTCTTTTTGCAATAAATTTGAATGCAATTATAATAGATAACCATCCTTATGGAGAAGAATTAATTTACTACAATCCATTAGTTTAAAGACTTTCAAGCTTAGTATGATATTATCCACAGTACGAAAGACTATTTCTTAACATCTTATCACCCTCTCACAAAAGAATAGGATCCTTGAGGCAACTGTAATTATAGAGAAACAGCGACATAAATATCCTTAATGTTACTTATAATTAGGTTTGCAAGTGAAAATGTTTTGGAGAGTCAGTTCAAGGTCAGATGCCTAAGGACCACCTGGCAGTGACTCAGCACCCTGCAGTGATCCACAAAGCACTGACAGAAAAGTTCTGCAGTAACTCAAGGACATTATACTATCTGCTATAACTGCATAGTCATACTATTGGTTGTACTACTCATGCATAAATATGCCTTTGCAAAGGGTTAAAACACATCTACATCCACGGTGTAAGGTATTAACTAGATACTTGAAACTAGGTCACTGTGTATAGTTTTCCAATGTTAATTCAAATGAAGTAATCCATCCGGGAATAAAGAACGAACAGAAGTGAAAAATGGCATAGGAAAAGGGAAAAAAGGAAAAGAGGAGCACACCTCAAGTCAGAAAAAGTAGCTGAGGGGAAAAAAGACATCTCACAACTAGGTAGCCCACAGGATTTAGCTGTGGAGCCAGGTACTTTTGACTTCATATCTAAGTTCACAGAAAGACAAGCTTCATTTTTAATTTAAGGAATCTCTTATTTTTACATTTCCAACATTTTCTCCATCAATGTGTAAGTAAAGCAAAGTCAGGAGCGTGTGATTTCCAGTAATAGTTACTGGTGGTTTTATCATAGTCTATAAATCTGTGGCCTACACATCTGAAGATCTAAATTATGAAATAATCATTCAGCCTGCATTAAAGTAATATCTAGATATAACTCTCATACACCAGTTCCTCAAATGCCACATCATTTTCTGCAGAATACAACATGGTGAATAACATCTCCAAAGGATGATCAATGGATAGTTGAGCTGTTTCATTATATAAAGCCATATGATGATCCAAAGAAAGACCTGTCCTGGACTTTTGGAAACCTTCGTGGCACATTTGAGAACTCAATTTGGAGATCATGCTTGAAACAGAGCCCAGAAAGCTGTGTACAGTTAGGTCAGAGATGAGCATAGGCTGTGATTTCCTGATGGCTAAACACGATAAGATGTGACAGACGGGAGAGCAAAGGAGCTGTAAATTGTAGGAGATAAGTATTTATTACAAACTAAGTAACTACAGGTAGTGCCATCTAAAGGCACATACCCAAGCTGACCTTCAGGCCTACCGCAAAGCGTTGTGAGACTGGGCATGGTGTAAACTGCTGTGTAATCCCTGGCACATGTACAGTAGGATTACGTATCGAGCACATATGGAGGGTGAATCCAAGGTCTTACCACTCCTCATGACAGTCATGATAATAGGGCAGACCAGCAGCTCCTGAGGAGTGCAGTGCTCAGATAAATGTGTTAACTGCTACACTGTGTGAGTGATCTAACAGGCAGAATTGACACTGTGTGGATGGGTGTCCTGGTTTTGGCTGGGATAGAGCCAATTTTCTTCCTAGTAGCTGGCACAGTGCTGTATTTTAATGTTTAGTCTGAGAACAACGTTGATAACACACCCATGTTTTAGTTGTTGCTCAGTAGGGCTTATCCAAATCAAGGACTTTTGAGTCTCTCATGCTCTGCAGTGAGTGAAGGTGGGAGGAAGCAGAGCCAGGACAGATGACCCGAACTAGCCAGAGGGATACTACATACCACACAGCATGTCATGCCCAGTATAGAAACTGGAGGGAGTTGGCTGGAAGGGGCCAACTTTTTGTTATTTCCCTTTTCATTATTATTATTATTAGTATATTATACCTTATTTTAATTATTAAATTGTTTTTATGTCAACCCAGGAGTTTAACCTTTGTTATGATTCTCCCCACCCCACTGGGGGTAGTGAGCTGCTTCTGCATGGTGCTTAATTGCCCACTGGGCTTAAACCATGAGAATGGGAAACTAATTCCTGACTTCCTGTTTTTAAATGTCTGTGTTGTGCTGAACTTGACACTCTGCAAGAATATGACACCCTACTAGTCACCCCCATCCATATGTTAACAAGAGGAGGGTTTTTCTGTTAATAGCACCACCACCAATGGAAGCAGCAATGTTTAGAGATCACAACCAACAGCAGCAGCAAAAGCAATGGTTCTTTGCTTAGAAGCTACCTGTTGAGCCAAGCAGGAGTTCAGTTAGCAGCACTCTTCAGCAGAAAACCATTAGTGATTAAGTGGGAAGGGCAGTGAAAATGACAGAGCAGGAAACCAAAATCAAGCCTTTCCTAAATGAAGTGTGTTAACCAGCTAGCACCAGCTCTCATCCACTTCTGCATGGCCTGAAGCTACCAAAAGTTCTCAGGGTACAACAGTCACAGTTTTCCAAGAAAGGACGTTTAGGTCAGAGAGACACCTACCTATCATGCAGATGTCTCTTTAGTTAATTCACAGCAATCCTTAAATTCATGGCACTGGAAACAAACTAATGTGAGTGGGGTGTACCGATTACTGTCACAACTGTTAGCATTTCAAGGCATCCTCATGTCTGAGTTTCATGTCAAAATTTTGATGTAATACAAAACTTAATAAAGCATTAGTACTAAAAAATGCTAAAGATGTTGTAGTATCCTTGACTTCTACTGCTCTCCCCCACGTTTGGAAACATATACATCAGACATATATACATTTTGAAATAGCGTATTTATTAGCAGCACATTGAGTATATAATTATAGCAAATTAAATAGAGAACGCTGAGAATTAACTTTATGAGACAAAAGTTACTATTATAGTAATTACTATTATGAGTTACTTTTGTATATGACATCAAAAGACTTTAAAACGTGATGTTCAAGCACATAAAACCTTAGAGTCTGATGTAGTACTTATGTTTCCAGTGGTTTTGAGGATTTCTGGGTGGAATCCACAGTAGTACTTTAGCTACACTGAAGAAGGGTGAAGTGAAGGACAGAGAAATTGAAGTGAAGGACAGAGAAATTGAGAGTCCTCTCTAAGTGACCTCACCATAGTGAGCTGGTTGAAGAGCTAACGACAGGGCTGACCAAATAATGTGGAATTTTGGGCAGTCAGGTGGAAACTATTTTCTTTCAGCCTCTACAGGAGTTCTTTGCCTCCTGAGAGTTCAATACGAAAAAAGATCTGTTTTTCAAAAGTGAGAAACAGGTGATAATTGGAATAAGTTTGGAAATGCATCCGTGGTTACAATTACTCCTCAAGCTGCTCTTCCCTTCTGTGGTCCAGAACTCCTAGTCAGACTACTATTCCATTTTGGTCTGATATCACAAGAGCTCTGTGACTAGTGATGCCTGCTGGGACATACTATGCAGCTGGGGAGACAAAAAAATAGGACTTAATGTCCTTAGGATCACACATCCCACTGGGCAGTATCTCCATATCAAGCTACACCTCAACCACGACCATCTCCTCCTCCTCCATCTTCCAGGATCTGGAAATACAGCCCACGGGCAGCTGTGTCCAAGAAAGGGACTCTTCAGTTCTTACATTTATTACCATCACAGTAACAGACTGCAGATTACCTTTGTTGAATAGCCTCAGCCCCTACGTTAATGAACACTCCATGAAAACTTGAGAATACTCTTCTTTGTTCTTCATTCTGACTTCTCCTTGAGTTTCGTACATGAATTATTTTATTCCAGGCTGAATGGTGTGCTTCCTGTTGGGCAAAACAGGATTTGTTTTAGTTGCTTACAGTATAAATAAAATTAGGAAAAAAACCCTAAATTAACTTCTACCTAGATTAAAAAAAAAAATAAATCTACATTTTTTAAATTGTTGAAAAAAGTTTCTTTGCAAAGGTTTCTCCTAAACTGTAACCCAAGCCCATGCTTTCTGCATTCAGAATCGTCTCAGAATTCATCTATTAAAGAAATAAAATAAAAGTGATTATTCAATGCAACATTAATACAGGTAGTTTGAGCAACCTCAGTTTAATAATTTCAGTGAGGATTACAGGATTACAGTATCCAAAATGGATAGAGTTGCAGAGTTCAATACTAAAAGCTGATGTACTTGTCAGAATCTTTCTGATGAAAGGCTTTGTAACATGAAAACAATTACAGATAGATCTCTAGGCAGTCTAACAGAATCTGTGTTAATTGTTTTTCTTTTGTATAACATGAAGGTGATGAGCCAAGACATTCCTGTACAGTTAAATCCCTCAAATAACTCTTATAGGAAAATGCCTGTTCTTTCTCATAACTCCCACGACGTAATAAACCTTTGTTGTAACACTGTTGAGCAGGAGGCTATTCAGTTCCATTTTACCATTTTTGTTGTAGTGCTGCATCCAGCCACACGAGACACCAGAAGGGCCCCTCTCTCCTGCCTCCTTGCCTTTGAAACACTCCACAGCTGAGGAAGCATCCTTGCCCCTCTTTGGTGTCCTCATAAAAGCTCTTTTCCCTTCTCTCATATCCTGCCCTTAACCATCACCACATCGCTGACTTTCCTGAAGGATTCACGAACCACCAAGCAGCAGGTTGCTCTTCCATCAGGCTGAAGTTAAAATCGAAGCACTGAAGCATGGCCTGAAACCAGGGGTTCTGCATCCCTAGAGATTCTCTTCCAAACAGCAACTCAGCAGCTCTCCCTCTCAACTAATATTTTAAGTGCTTTATAACTTGAACCCTGGCAAGCAGACATAGAAACACCTACCCCCTGCAATTAAATAGGGCCTTTTGTGGTAAATGAACTCAGAGAGAAGGATGACATTTAACAGCAACATTCGGTTTAGAACACCCAAGTCACCACTGATAACAAGTGTGTGCTGAGATCTGGAAGAAAGCTTTCCTTGCCTGCCTGAAGGACTCTTATCTTAGCTACTAAACTAACGAACATTTCCTTTTCAGACATTCCAACTTTCAAACTTCTCTAGTCAACCCTCCAGCAGCGACAGAACAAAACTTTCTAAAAACACAAGCACAAAATGTCCAGATCCTTCATGTTTTTAAGGAATTTTTATGCAAAGGTCAGCTTGGGAACCATAGCAGAAAGAATCAGATGAACACCTGACTGTTGCTACCTTATTATCAACTAGTTTTTATTAGCTTTTAATATTCTTGCAGAGAATGTTTTCTCTAATTGGATAACTCCAAAGTGCATAATCCTATCAGTTTTTTTGGGAATACAGCAGTCTGTTCAGTTAGAGTCCCTCAAAGGTACCATCTTTGTATTTCAAACAAGGCAAAACCTCCCATGTATGACTATTTTAAAGGACAACGTATCAAATCATAGCACAGGCTCCCCTCCCCTGGAACAAATCAATAGTTTATAGCATTAAGAGTCTCGATTTCTACTTTTAAATGCTGTTTCTAAAGGTGTATAAGCTGGCTAAAACCAAAATTACATGAAGGTAAACCTGCAGTTACTTAAGGCATGGAAATGAAATTAACTTGTATTTACTCTGATCCAGATGATAACAGCATCTGGTACTTAAATTTAATGAATGGTGCCTGGAGGCCTTGGGAAAAGCTCTGGAATAACCTAACTGTACCAGAGGCCTGGGGAGAGACGTGGAGCAGCACCAGCCAGCCAGCCATTACAAGAGAACAAAACCACCTCTTTTAATAGGTGTCACAGTAAGTCTGATTATAGGCTTCACAAATTACAAAATTAGCTGGAAAATGTGGTGTTCCCACCCAGCTTCAGCAAGTGGAATAACTGCTAGAAAATGTGGCCTGTTAAAAGCACGTAAAGCCAATGGCTGCACCTTCAATCTTTTCAGCTGCAGACTCCATGGTTTTGCTTTTTTATTGTATTTTATCTAAAGCTATTCTGAGCCACTGATCTACCATTTCATATAGAATCATAGAATCATAGAATCGTAAGGGTTGGAAAGGACCTTAAGATCATCTAGTTCCAACCCCCCTGCCATGGGCAGGGACACCTTGCCCTAAACCATGTGGCTCAAGGCTCTGTCCAACCTGGCCTTGAACACCGCCAGGGATGGAGCATCCACAACCTCCCTGGGCAACCCATTCCAGTGCTTCACCACCCTCACTGTAAAGAACTTCTTCCTTATATCTAATCTAAACTTCCTCTGTTTAAGTTTGAACCCATTACCCCTTGTCCTACCACTACAGTCCCTAAGGAAGAGTCCCTCCCCAGCATCCTTGTAGACCCCCTTCAGATACTGGAAGGCTGCTATGAGGTCACCACGCAGCCTTCTCTTCTCCAGGCTGAACAGCCCCAACTTTCTCAGCCTGTCTTCATATGGGAGGTGCTCCAGCCCTCTTATAACTTTTCATTCTTTTTTCTTACCATGTCTCAGTGCCTCAGTCCATCCTGATCCCCCCCTATTGCTGGTATTCTTATCCAGACTTCTCCATTACCAGCTTTCACTCCTAGAGTACAGCCTTACAATTATCCTTAGCTAACAACATTACAACAGAAATCTCAGGCCTATGGATTTTTCTTACTCTGTGGGAACAAATGCATTCAAAGCAAACTGTGGCAACTAAATATCAGCACTACACAGCTTCTTCTAAGTCCCAAATGATTAATTTTCAAGCAGAGTTCCACCATTTTGACCCTCACTGTTCGCAATCGATTGTCCTGGAAAATTGCTGTGTGCAAGTTGAATGCCATTAAAGAAATCCATGTAACAAAATACTTCAGTTCACATCACCACAGTTAGAGTGAAAGGTTGCCCAGGCAGAATTATTGCAGGTTTCACAGTATGTTTATTTGTACACAAACAAAACAGAATCCCAGACTGGTTTGGGTTGAAGGGACCTTAAAGCTCCTCCAGTTCCAACCCCCTGCCACAGGCAGGGACACCTTCCACTAGAGCAGGTTGCTCCAAGCCCCTGTGTCCAACCTGGCCTTGAACACTGCCAGGGATGGGGCAGCCACAGCTTCTCTGGGCACCCTGTGCCAGCGCCTCAGCACCCTCACAGGGAAGAGCTTCTGCCTTAGATCTAACCTGAACTTCCCCTGGTTCAGTTTGAACCCATCACCCCTTGTCCTGTCGCTCCAGTCCCTGATGAAGAGTCCCTCTCCAGCATCCTTGTAGCCCCCTTCAGACACTGGAAGCTGCTCTGAGGTCTCCACGCAGCTTCTCTTCTCCAGGCTGAACAGCCCCAGTGTTCTCTTTAAAACGTCAAACTACCACAGATATACTTCTTTCCTCTTCCTCTTCATGGGAATACGTTGCCAAAACATTTTATAGACATCTAAAAATCCTATTTTGATGTTTGGGAACAGAGACTTCAGCCATTAAACCACAGACAAGCGAGTGTGGCCGCACAGAAACACCCAGACCTTCTCAGAAGCAAGACCCAGAGAGCTGAATGGCCCAGCCTAGTCTTAGTATGAACCTGAACAATGGAGGTGGCCAAGTGGCATCACCCTCTGCCATGAACCTGGAAATGTTAATCTTCCAGCTATGATTTAAACCTGCATTATCCTTACCCCATCTACCACCTCCAGCTTTCTACTGAGATGTTTACCTCCAGCCAGCGCACAGTGCTGACCTCCAGGTTACCATCCATTCAAGTAAGATCCTTTCTAACATGTCACCCACGACGTTTAAACCAGACATTCACATCCACAAAGTTTATATACCTACCCATGCCAAAATTCTACTCCAAACTCTCCTGAGGCATAACTCCATGAAACTTCTCTACAATAGTTAGGCTACTAATGCCCTCCAATGCCTGCTCTTGCTACGACAATATTACCTCTTTAGTTTGCTACTCTTCAGGGTGTTATATGAGCAACTGTGAGCCTTACTTTTGCATTTAGAGCCAATTTTTCATTGCATATCATTAGAGCAGGTACCATTCTCCAGGTCTAGGCTGCATATAGGACCCTTATAGACAACGGCTGTAGGAAAATTACAAAGAAATTTAAAACACAGCTCCTGAATGTATCCCACAAAAGAAGAGATTGTTCATTTTGTAGAAAACTTTCATTTGTGATGCCGCTTGCAAGAAAGAGATCTTTATTTCAGTTATCCTGAATTTCTATATGATTGTGGCCTAAAAAAACACTGAAAAGACTTCCACTATTACCATTTAACTCCACTTTACACCATCATGCTTTGAAATAACTGTACATGCACACCTGTGAGTCATAAGTGGCTGCAAATATCTTCCTTTAGAACGATTAAAAGACGTCATCTTACATTTCCCATCACTACACAAAATTCAGTTTCGGTTTATTTGCCAAAGTCAGACTTAGAACTCAGCAATACAGAACTCCATGTTTGTTAGAAAACGAAATATGAGAACTTACCTCTACTAATGCTTGGAGCTCAGATCATACAACTTAAGGCCCTTGCCAGGCTGCAGCACAGTTGTCTTCTGTTGTGGCCAGCTTCCATTCTCATTGCAACAGGGAGAACAGTGTCTCTGTCTGAAGTTGTGTGGAGACACTGCTGTTGCACACACATAGGCACATAAAGGGAAGTGCTCTTGGGTCTCACAAATTACATGAATTGAGGCAAACAGTTTTAGTATTTGCCAAGCACAGTCAATGACACCAGCATCACCTGTGCTCTGAGATTATTACGCATCCACCTGTGGATGAAAGGCTGCGGATAGCACAGATGAAGCACAAAGAGAGAAAGATGTCTGAAAGAAACAGATCGGGGGGCACTCCAGAATGAGACAAACATCACCAGCCACGGGAGCGTGCAAGTGCGGACAGGAGCTCAAGAGACTACAACAGCACAGATGGCTCATAGTGACTAACCACCAAGAACACAGTTCTCTGCACTGCTCTCACGTTCATTTTCCCACCACCACCGCTTCTGGAAGTTCCTAATTCTGCTTTGGAATTCAACCCTGTGAGAAACTGCGATTACTAGAGTCGCAATAAGCTGCACCTTGTTCAGGGTCTGTACTTGCTGCTGCTGCGCTGCAATCAGCGTTCCCTCTGCCCGCGTCCCGATGGGACCGCTGCGCTTTGTGCCCAACTCCAAAGCAAGGAGCCCCTGTTTCAATGCCCAGCTCCGAAGCAAGGAGCCCCCGTTTCAATGCCCAACTCCGAAGCAAGGAGCCCCTGTTTCAATGCCCAGCTCCGAAGCTGGCAGCTTTAACTCAGTGAGCAGCTCCTGCGGGCACCCGCGGCTCTCGCAGGCTGCAGGAGCTCCGGGGGCCGAGCTCTGTAAGCTCGGCAGCGTGCACAGCAAAGCACACGCTCGCAGGCAAATCCTTTTTCCTTCCTACAGTTTAAAGTAAAACCCAGAAGTTTTCTGTCCGTCGGGAGCAGTTTAACCGCCTCGGGCCGGGCGCGGAGCTCGCCGTGAGGCACCGCTCGTTCCCGCGGACGGGGCCGCACCGCCATGGCGCTGGGCAGCTCCTCACACCCCGGTACGCGGGTTTCTCCTCATGGCTTGGCTCGTCCCGCTCTAGCTGCGCTGCGGGTTGGTACCGCCGCTCCCCGGCGGGCGCTGGGCGGGAGCCCGCGCTGGGCCTCGCCTCCCGTGAGGTACGGCTCGGGCCGCGGGCACGGGAGGCCCTTCGTCGGTCCTGGGGTGAGCTGTCCCTCTGGGAGACCTACACCAAGAAGGGTTCGCGAGTGGAGATGTTCCCAAATCGCTGCCGGCAGCCTCGCACGGCGCGTTCAGCAGGAGCGCGGCCGGTCACCGCTAACACTTCATCCGTTCATTCCCAGTTCTGCTGCTTGAGGTGCCATTGGAGTTCCAGAGGCGGCAGCTCTGGGGGTACCAGCTCCCTCCCTCGGCAGCTCAGAAACCGGTTATTTCTCCCCTTCGTTAACTGTTTTCCGATATGCATGTAAGTATTGTACAACTGGAATTACTTTCTTGAAGGAAATGCGTGAAAAGAGGATTAGAAAACCCCCAGTTTTATAAAGCATGCCATGAAAGGGGGAGTTGCAAACCCCATTGTGTCAGTCACCTGTGCAGAGCTGGAAAGCGAAATCCCTTCTCCATAGCCATAGGGATTTTGCACAGCACGTTAATAACCGTGTAGCACTTGCGCAGCTGTTTGTACCCTTGAGGACCATTCTCGTGTGGAATCTGCAATACCATGGCTTGGTATCAGACAGTAACTCATAGCAGAAGAGACTTGTAGAGCTCTTCTAGCCTGATCCCAGCTAAGACAGCCGACATGGGCAGAAACATGAGAATCCATGTACAGGGCTCACATTTGATTTTGGTTTTAAATGAGTTGATTATTGTTGTTAGCATTTACTAATATTTGACTTGAGAAGTTCATTACCTCTCCATGTGTGTAAGATGGGCAACAACTGAACAAGCAGCAATGTTTGGCTTCCCCTCCACCCCCCCCCCAAATAACCACATGAAAAGGTTACTCTGTCTGAAAGAGTTTTATTTTGTGCATTTCAGAAATAAGTGAATAATGACATCTAAAATCAGCTGTTGCTGTGCTAGGCAGACACATGTAGAACTCATCTTTCCATTTTACAGGACAACATGCAGCGTGAGAAGGATACATGATTTCACCTGAATTCAAGTTAATAATCTCTGAACAAATCAAGAGCTATTAACTACGAACACTGGTAACAGTCAAAATTATTTCAGCTGAGAGGAAGAAAAGAAGAATGTGTCAATACCATATAGATCAAGAAACACCGACTGGAACACATGGATTCACAGTTCTTACCAAGTTCTTTAGTTTATTGCTAAAACATGTTTTACTGATAATAACTTTGCATTACTGAGTTTCTGAGTGTGTAATATAAATGATACTAATGAATGAAAATACAGTTCAGGACCAGTCAACATGTCAGCTATTTTTAAGGGGATAATGATTTAGGTATAGAGTTCATCTACATGAATACGAGCCCATAAGTGTTAGATTTAACACTGCTTTCTTCCCTCTTCATTTTTGAACTGTCTCAACACAGTGTTGAGTAGCTTTGTGATAAACACCCCCCCCCCAAAAAAAAAAAATCCCCCAACAGTTACAACCTCAAATCTTACTTCTGTTGCTACTTAACAGCAAAGTCAACCACTAGGATACATATTTTTTCCCTATTTAACTATGCTCAACAAATCAGTGCAGAAGCAACATTATAAGTGGGCATGTTGAGAAGTTCCATAACACGTACTTTGGTGTACATAGTGGTGATTTAGCTTTAAAATTGTACTAGTGCATGAGGAAAAAACCCCTAGCAGTGACAAATACGCAGTCTCTATCAGCAGTGCAGTTTGCGAAGCACTGGAAAGTCATCTGGAATAACATAGGAAGGTTTTGATGAATAAGTTAACACTTCTTTTTTTCCCAACACTGAAAGAATGTTATTGCCAATGTGTGTAATTTAAACCTTTTTCAAAAGTCATAGCTCTTAAGATGCACTTCCAATTCGAAAGTGGTTTTATCAAGTAAGAACGATTTTTCCTGCCATATTGTTCCTGCTTTGTAAGCCATTTGAGCTATAAAAACATACCTTCAAATAACAAATGAGAACTAATTAGCTAGAAAAACAGTAAAAAGCTATTGATACACCTCAACATCATTATCAAGAATTTTGGAAGGTTCAGTAAATGATGAAAAATACTTTATATGCCTCTTCTGCAATAAAAAAGTGAATCTGTGGCTGACCTTTCAATAATGTTTTCAAACAAGTGACATCTCTCATGCATTGTGCTGAGAAAATAAAAGCTTTCCAATCCACGTACTTCAGCACTCAGAAACTGAGGTGCAATACAGACCTTGCCTGTTCACTTCAGCAAGGGACTTCAAATACTTACTAGCCTTTCAAATAAATAGTCTAAATCCAGCCACTTCTTACAATTCATCTACCTTCAGCCTATTAACTTGCCCTTAAGTGTATCTACCTATAACACATCTCCCTGAACAAGACAGCACACTTGCACTGGACTTAGGGTATGGAAACTTTAAAATGTGGATGTAGTAACAACTTGACATATGTGTTATTAGTGCATTATAATTACATCCTGTTTATATTTTTTCAGCTTGTGCTGTCTAACATTAAGAAATAACATTATCAGTTTTGCTTTCCCTCCCTTGTGATGTGGGAAGTGGTGTCACCCTCGCTGTCTCTTTACTGTACTAAGATGGAAAACTTACAGAATCATAGAGTATCAACAGGGAGTTGAGAATTACCAGCTGCACTCCTGTCAAACACCCTTCCACGTGGGAACACTGAACTGAACTCCATTAGGGCATACAGGCATCCAAATCTGAGAGAACATGGTTTGCATCACGTTCACTGGTGCTGTTCCCAAAGAACAGTACATAGAGGTAGCATGCTTGTTCTTACTGGTGTCATTTCAAAAGGCCTAGAAACCTCCTCTTCTCTTCTCTGGTTAGCCTACTGCTAATCTCTCTTCTCATTGCTGTTTTGTTTCCACCTGCTTCAATAGAGCTAGGATCTTTCTAAGAATAAAGAGCCAAGGTGACTATACCACTTCCATAAATTAAGCCATCAAGCACATTGACTTCTGTATCCTTGGCCTCCCCCAACATGTGTTGTATGCACATGCACACGTTTCTTATGAATTCCTCATGGGGAAAAACAGGTTTAAATGAAGTAGTAGGTTTCCTGCATGGCCCACAGTATTTTAAATTGAAAAATGGAGTAGTGTAGGCTATTACCTTATTCTTGCTCAAGTTAACTCTCAAAGTAGTTTAAGGGTTTTGGAAATTTTATATATAACTTCAAGGGTTGGTTTATTACAGCATTTGTAAATTTTATTTCTGGGGTTGCTTAATGGAGTATTCAACTGAACACATAAAAAACATCCTGTAATACAGTTCAACAGAGAGACAACAAGTTATGCCTTCATTAATGTATGGTGCCACATCACAAAGCATACCAAACTCAAAGCTATACGTTAGTGTATGCCCCTTTAAGCATGCATTTGCAAAACAGCCATTTACTCTTTAAGAGACAAAAACAAAAACAGAGCTGTGCTACTCATTTTTAGCTCAGCAAAGAGCTCCCTTTATTACATTAAGATTTTGATTTGAAAAGTCTAAAAAAACAAAGCTACTTTTAAGTTTGTGCATATGCTTAAACTTGCTCCTGAAGTAAAAGTTTCTGCATTAAGTGTGCACTGCAGTTTTGTTTGGTTGTCATGGCCTGATTTTCAAACACACCACCCAAGCCCCACACAGTTACAGGGCATGGGAGCTGCCGGCATTCAGCATCTTTGAAAGTCAGGACACAGCTTCACTGGTTGTGCAGAACAGGACATTTCCCTGCAGTATAAGCCAAGTGTTCACTTATGCCCAATAATAAGACCACAGAAGTTTGATCAAAATTAATCAACTTTTACAAGTCATAAAGGATTTCAAGGATAACCCCAATCGACCAGGCCTGAGTTTCACAGCTGAAAGGGCAATACTGTCCATTTTCATTGGTCAGCTCTGGAAGCCCTTTCCAGGATGACCTGATAGAAGAAAAACCAAACGAGTACTGTTAGGTTATACACTGAAATTACACAAACATTTCAGTTTAAAACCATTCAGAAAGTTATCTAGTAGGAATTGAAAACCATGACTAAAGGTCTTTTGTCCTTAAATAACAGCCACAGTTTGTACTTAAATAACTATGATTTGGTTTTTTTTCCCTGCAGCTGGGAATTGGTTTTTTTGAGGGTGCCTCTCTTTCAGAGTAGACTCTCTGCTACTATTAATGTCTGAACTTACACTGCTGGCATGCTGCTCCTCTTTCTCATTCGGGTAGTTGTGCAGTTGGAAGAACAGGAATGATATTAGAGATAACTGAATGGTATCAAGCTACACTTGAAAGTGGATTATGGTGGATTATTCGGTAGTACTACAAAACAAGACACTGGGACAAGACACTATGTAATGCAAAAAGTTGCTTAACAAAACCCTTTTCTTCCTCATGCGGTCAGACAAACCCTTTTGTCATGACCAGTTCTACTGAGTTAACTTTTATGGATACAAATAAATGCACGTTTGAAGTACTGCAGAACAGATTACATGGAAGAGCTATCAAGGGCAAGATCTTTATTTTGTTTGTTTGTTTTCATTTGTCTCAAATCCTTAAGAACTAAAAATATAACAGAAAAAGGGGAAAAAATAGCATGGGGTTGGTGGTTTGGTTTGAGGGAGAACTCAGAATACAAAGGAATATTTAAGGGCCATTAGCAAGTTCTCCTGCCTTCTCAGAATATCAAGGGTATTAAGATTCTGAAATACTGTCAGACTAATTTCCTCATTTCTAACATAAGAAATCCTAACTATACTGCGCAGTAGCTTATCTGAAACACAACAAGTTTCACCTCAACATGAGGAAGAACTTCTTTACGTGAGGGTGTCAGAGCCCTGGCACAGGCTGCCCAGGGGGGTTGTGGAGTCTCCCTCTCTGGAGACATCCCAAACCCGCCTGGACACGTTCCTGTGTGCCCTGCTCTGGGTGGCCCTGCCTTGGGCAGGGGTTGGGCTGTGTGATCTCCAGAGGGCCCTTCCAACACTAATGGTTCTGTCTGATCTGCCCCAATTTTATCTGTCACCACGAGCTCCTTCATGATTTTGTTTTGCAGGTTGTTTGGAAATATTTTTATTTTAAAAAACTCCTCACCAACATTCTTCCTGAAATTAACTTTTTGTATGAAATTAGATCCTCATTTTTAGATAAGGTTTATTCCAGCCAGTCTTTACGTAGGTGTTAGCAATTCTGCAGTCTCTAAAAAGCACTAGATCTCAGCTGTACTTCAAACCTGACTTGAGATCTGCAATAGCACTTACAGCAGTGAACTTTCTATATAGAAAACAGATGCTGTTGATACTATAGATATGTACAGATGCAATTGGATAGCGGATACCACTAGGCTGACTGAACATGTGGAATCTGTGTTAGTTGGTGTCTTACCTTTCAAGGTGAACATAGTGGCGAGAAAGAACATTCTTAACCATAACGACAGTTTTTGCATAGGTCCCTGGACTGATCAACTTGGAGAAGTACAATTTGGCACGAAGGAAATAGCCAATTGGCCACAGCCATTCCTAAGCAAAGAACAAAGAGAGCTGGTTAGAGCTGTCCGTCTGAAAAGGTAACAGCACTTCTTCTAAAGCTGAAGAAACTGGCTCTTACGGGTCCTTGGTGATAATTAAAACCTCTGGCTACATTATAGTTGTCGTTGTCAAGAGCATTATCATACACTCCACAGTAAACCATATCACTGCAAGGAAGAAAAAAAAGATTATACAAAGCCTTAAGAATACATAAAAAAAGACAAAGAAATGGAAAGCAGAAGTGACCCCAAAATTTGTCATGGCGTTTGCATTTAAGGATGCGTAACTTAGGGAGGTCTCTGACAGGTTCTGTGTTTTGCATGACAATGGAATTCCAAATACGGTTTAAACTAGTAGGAAAACTGTTCAAGTCTTGGAATGACTTGGCTTAGTAATTTTGCACTTGTACTTTCACTCAAACCGTAGTGCTGTGCACTGTATCACATATAAGTATGTATCAAGATGCAAATTCAACATCTCTTACAACACCAAATTTGACTAGCTTACTGTGTGGCATCCAAAACCACCTGGTGATTGTCTGCAGACATAAAATCAATTGCATGGGCTTTTAGAACAGCAAAAGAATTGTTCTGGAAATATTTATTGCAGCCTTATTTCACAGGTATGTAAGAAATAAGAAATACTACCCCCATGTGTCGAATAATTCCCACTGTCACGGTCTGTAATGAACATTTATCTCTACTGTACTTACTCTGGATCCAAGGTTTTCATGCCTAACGGACCAAGCAGTTTTTCCTCTGCTATCTGCAGAGCTTTCCAAGCTCTCTCAGGTGTGAATAACTCTGGGGCCTAATCAAATAATAAACATCTAATGAGTAAACTCTGTGCGTGCACACACGTAAGACTGCACATACAAATGTAGAAGAGCACAAAAAGCTCAAGTTTTATATTACTGAATCAATCGCTGGAACCTACAAGTCAGAGTAAGCAAGAAGACAGAGGCCATCAATGCTTTTTTGCATTTAAAATAAGCATTAACTTGCCAAGTATTATTGCTGAAGCTCTTCACAAACCCGATAAAGACAAACAACCCATGTTTTTTAGCCAGTTTGACAGGAAAAGCAGCCTCCCAGACCTAACCTAAAGAGACATGCTGAACGCAGCAAACACTGCAAATTGATCCTAGCTATACCTTGGACAGCAGGTTCATTTCGGCAAGTCTAGTCAAGGATGTATTTTTTAGGACATACTCCAAGATGGACCAATATTAAAAGCATGGAAGAGCTTTCAAAGTTATTCCAAGCAATATAATGCCAAGCAAATGGACCTTACCAGGCAAGCTTAGTTCAAGAATAAAGAGAATTTTAAGTGCAAATGCTTCCCCCTGCTGCCCCTCACTTACCACAACCATGGCTATTGTAAAGTTTGGCCTGAGTTGGTAATCACACCACGGACTGGAAGCTCCGTAGCTGTCCTTATAAATGCCACGTTTGTGAACGAGATTGGGATGTTTCTCATTAGGATCTGCTGGGTTCTCAGAGACAAAGAAGAGCCTTTCAAAGTGCTCTTGGATTTTTCTGTTCCATTCATCGTATGCGATGGTCTCCTCCCTTCCTGCAAGATGTTACATACAGGGGTTATTTTCTGCAAACAGCCGCAGTGGCAACACCAGCAGCATGTGTGTGTCTGGTTTTTACTGTTTTGCTTATTGAAGTTTTACGTAAGATACTCCTAACACAAGAAAGGCCATAGTAGCATTGCAAAGAGTTACTACCTAGAAGTTGAATTCTACTGCAGATGAACTCCCAACACATGCACAACTTTTTACACAGCTAGCTAGAGCAAACGGTATGAGGTACTGTGATCTATAGTAAATATTTAATGAAGTTTAAAATCTATACTTAATATTTCAGCATGGTAACATGTCAGCTCTTTTATAGTCCTTGGTATACATATTCTTGCTCTTTTGGACACTTCAAAGAGCGTCTCAAAACATTAGGTAAACAGCACTTAAAAAGCTTTCTCTTCATATATTTCCTGTATGGTTTTAAAATAGATTCAATAGCAGATGAATGAAATTTAAACCCAGTTACATGAGGTTAGCAAAAGCAGGGAATGTCCACACATCAAATTGAATCTAAAGAAGCTGCTTACAACTCTGGGACAAAAAAGGTAAGGCAACTCCTGTAAATAACATTTCTACATCTAGGATTATAATATTGCTGTGTACTGAATTCTAAGTTGTCTTACTCTAGCTGTGTATTTTAAGAAATCCTTAGGTGACAGGTAAGTTCATGACCTAAGCATCTGTACTGTCTAGGACTGATAGGAAAACACATTCATAGTTTCTAAAGGAAAATAAAAGAACCAGTAAGCTAACTGCTGTCCAATATTCTCCTTCACTGAAGAGTAAGAAAGCTTTACAGGGCATGTATATTCACTTGGGCTGGGTAAGCTCAAAGGAACCCTGTAACAGAGCAGCATCCCTCTGAAACATAAGGGACAGCTAAAGATATTTAGGTAAAAATTCAGAGGAAATGGCATTCCGTGTTGTCAATGTAGGGACAAAAAGTGTCTTGGGCATTTTATTTGGCATTCTTAGAAAGAATGATGTAGTCATCATAACAAATACTAATCCCATCACTTACATCCATTTTGAGAAATGTTATTAGACTCCAAGACTCCTTGGTAACCCCACACCTTAATACATGCAATAAAATATTTGAGATAGAGCAGACGATGTCAACTCAATCATTTTTTTTAGTAACAAAAGATTTTAATCACACAAGATTCTTTCCCAAGTTTTCCCCCTTTATCCCTTAAGCCTTCCTGAGTAGTTTGATAACCATCCCCAATGTTATATGGCCATGATTGCACCAGTCTGGTTATTTTGATACTCCAGTAATGCAAGTATAAGATGTGCCTGTTTTTACCATGTCTTTTTACAGTGACTCCGCGGAATGGAAACACATTTTTCCCAGATAATTCCAGCAACCAGCGAACAGCCGACTTGCACAAACCAATGATTTCCACAGCAGAGCCATCTCTAAAGTAATGACACAAAAAAGCCCCAAAATTACTTTAATAGCCACTCAAAGCAATAGGTAACTGAAAAAAATACATCTGTATCTTATTTAAACACTTCATTTCCCCCTATTCTTCTACTATTCCCCCATTTCTCCTATGTGAGCATCCCAAAGTTCTACAGTATTGCAGTGCTATGTGGATTGCAGTGATTTGTGAATAACAGCATCATCACTACTCATCATTTCCTCAATTGCAGTCAGACCTTCTTTCTTTCAAAATGAGAATTGAAAACGAGGAGTCCTTAGCCACTCCAGTCTCTCCTTGCAAGGCAGCTACTCCATCCCTTTGAGCTTTCCCTGCCCTTCTCCCTACCACCCTTATGATGCCCTTCCTGAGAGCAGCACTACATGGCACACTCAAGATACACTTGTACCTCGCAGGTACAAAGTTCCACCAAGAGGCAGAATAATGCCCTCTGTCTTGTTATAAAAACCTTTACTGATGACACCCACTGTTACTGGGTTTTATTAGCTTTTTTGGCTGCTGCTCTACACTGAGAGATGATTTCAGAAAGCTACCAATCGATTTCCTTCCTGTGTGGTAGCTCAGTTCTGGCAGCATTGCGTAGGCATGGTTTAGACTATTTTTGCCCTAAACGCATATCTTAACTTCATCCACACTGAGGCTTATCTGCCACTTTAAAGAACACTCAGTTTTATGTGGCACTTTTGAGTTTCATGAAGGGCCAAGAATAAAAGCAGCAGGCTGGGCCAATTTACTTTTGTTTAGATCAGTAGGATTCCACCCGATGAAGAAACTATGGAGGAAAGGGTGGAAAACAGGTGAGGTTTTCTATCAGCTAAGAGACAAGGAACAAGCTTGACTGCAAACTGGCTAAGAGACACTAATTTGCACAGATTTAAGATAATTTTATACCAGTGACGAAGAACATGAAAAAAAGGATCAGCCTCAAACCACTCAGTCCTCTGCTGTTAAAACTGTGTTCAACACAGAGCTTCTCAGCTCATCTTAGTGCACTTTGGTAACCTGGGTAATGTTTCTGCTGTATTAGATTACTCGTGTCAAAAGTGAAGCATTAAAATAAGCACTAAATGCACTTCTTGGACTTGCCTCTTTTGTCAGATGATATTCAGATAATCACCATATGCATAAATCTCATATTATATCATATTGGGTTTTACTGCCTGCTTGATGCAAAATTTCTCTCCAGCAGCATCACCGATTTAGCCTCTTTAGGGGCAGGTCCCTCAATCTCCCTCAATTCAATTGCCTGACTTGTCTTCCTTCAGTTCTCACCCACAGATGGCAATAGTACAGCACCAGTTTCACATCCAAAGTCAAGCAAGGATGCCTGCAGCAGTTTGTGAACACAGAGTTAAGAGCTTATTTTTAACATGTTTCATCTCAATTTCAAGAATTTAGATATAATCATCGAATCCCAGACTGGTTTGGGTTGGAAAGGACCTTAAGCTCATCCAGCTCCAACCCCCTGCCACGGGCAGGGACACCTCACACTAGAGCAGGTTGCTCCAAGCCCCTGTGTCCAACCTGGCCTTGAACACTGCCAGGGATGGGGCAGCCACAGCTTCTCTGGGCACCCTGTGTCAGCACCTCAGCACCCTCACAGGGAAGAGCTTCTGCCTTAGATCTAACCTGAACTTCCCCTGGTTCAGTTTGAACCCATCACCCCTTGTCCTGTCGCTACAGTCCCTGGTGAAGAGTCCCTTCATCATGTGGTAGGTATTTCTGAATTGTAAATAACAAGTATTCTAACAATTCAATTATCAATACATATCTCCTCTAGTACGTCTAAATAACAAAGTACTGCTAGTACTACTTGTACACAGTTTTTCCTAAATTACATTTTACTGCTTGAATTCCAAAGTCAACTCTTTTCAGGCAGCTAAGACCATGCTAGAAGCTGAGGGCTGCATCTGCTAAGAACACACCTTTCATTTTACTTCAAATGAGCAAAAACCAGAAAATAGCATTATGATTTTAGTGGTCACGAACTGTTAGAACATTTGAGAGATCACCTCTTAGATGTGTTAATGAAGGCACAGCAGGCCTCAAGCTGCGCCAGGGGAGGTTTAGATGGAGATTGGGAACAATTCCTTCCCCAGAGGGTGCTCAGGCATTGGAACAGGCTGCCCAGGGCAGTGCTGGAGTCACCGTCCCTGCAAGTGTTCACACCCCGTGTAGCCGAGGCCTCAGTGCCATGGGTTAGTGGTGGCCTTGGCAGTGCTGGGGAATGGTTGGACTGGATCATCTTAAAGATCTTTTCCAGCCTGGTGGATTCTATGTTTCTGCAGAAGAATTTAAGTATAAAAAACCTCCCAAATTTAAAGATCCCCCCCTTCCCAGCCTGGATTTTGTACCTTGGAGTAGCTGGAATTCCTTTGTTGCGAGCTCTGTCGCTCTCTCCCATTTTATCCATCCAAGTGCCACAATTGAAACGGTTCCCTCCAAAGACAAAGCCAGTTTCATGGTCAACACCTGCAGTTACATTAAAACCTGCCAAGCAAGAGTATCACGTGTGAAGTCCATATTTTAAGCAAAATAAAACTCCAACTTCTCCCCTCCTCTCCAGTCCAAACCTCCTAAATAAACCAACCCCCCTCCCTCCAAACAACAGATCAGAGGTGGGTTTCTGAAGGCAACTTTAGCTCGAGTGAAGGTTTATTTAGGATAACATGTACCACAACATGTAACAGTTGCTGATAATAAATGTATTTAAAGTAATATAGTTTTAGTTGCATTAAACATTATTAGTTTTTCAGAAACATAATCAAGAGCTAAACAAATATAAGATATAAACAGCATCTTTTGAATTGCATAGCAAGTGTTCTGTTACCTTCATCTCTCATGTTTTGATCTATCTGTGGACCAGCATTCCTTTCTCGGAAATTTATGCCTTCCATGTGTCGTTGCATTGCTTCCTGTATTACTTCATAAAGTGGCTGATCCTAGGTGGATTGCATGTTTGGAAGATACGTGAAAGGCAAGATGAAAAACAAGCAGAAAGGCTCTATCTAATGTGCAAACAAGTAGCGATTCTTCGCCTCTAGTTTATGATACTTGAAAACCCCCATCTATCATTTTCAGTAGCATCTTTGCCAATAGCAACACACTTCATACAATTTTTAATACTTTTAACTTTCCAAGGCAAAAAGCAAAGAACAAATTTAGCAGCTCATGGAATTTTTTCTCTCCATCCCAATCCCTGCACTTGCCCAATCATGTGATGCAGATGTAGCAAGAAGTGCCTAAAACGTGGAATTCAAATTTCACCATAACCACCAGATAGCAGCCTTTAACACAACTATATATTCCTAATGAAATACTTAAATCAGAAGGGATCTTTACCACAGTGCCTGCAGGCTGAGGAGAAGAGTCATCTGTTGGGTACATCCTAGAAACAGGACACCTGAGAATGTCTAATCCGTTTGGCACAATTGTGCAGTAGTCCTGGATACACTGAAGCCACCACCATACAGCATCTCGACAGTTGTACCTGGCATGTGTCCCCTGGCCAAGCAGATTGGGAATGAGACCATGTCTTAAAGTCCCACCAAATGCTAAAATGATGTTTCTAGAACAAAAGAAAAACAGAGTCTTGACTAAGTGACTTTCAAGGCCATTACTGGACTGAGAACAAAGCATACAAGTTTTTAGCAAGGTAGGTCGAGGAGACAAACAAGATCTTAAAGAGAGATGCCAGAATTTTACTGGTGAAAGCTACAAGTTCTCTGATGTAGTATTACTTCTTTTACAATAAAACCTCTGTTCCCTATAAGTTCCCCAACACGCATACATTCAAATCAGTCTGTATAAAACATACAACAGCTGCTGATATGACAAAGCTAGTTTGCTTTTTCATAGCTAATGATATAGAACCTAAACCCAAACCCCACCAAGGTCACAGGGAAGGATTTTATTGACATTGTTTACCCTGGAATTCATTCTGATGGGGGTTTGGGGTGGAATGGGGATGGAGGGCAGGAGCAGATGGGAATTTCCTATTAAGTTACAAAGAGGTGATGGCAACTGAAGTTATGAGAAGTTTCATTTGAGAACCCTTGCACACACCTTGTGGAAAACGGGAATTCCATCTAGCTTTAGAAGTGAATATAATCATACTAGTAGACTGCAGATCTTACTGCATGAGAAAGGTAATAGCTATCATAGAATCACAGACTGGTTTGGGTTGGAAGGGACCATCCAGTCCCAACCCCCTGCCATGGGCAGGGACGCCTCACACTAGACCATGTCTCCCAAGGCTCTGTCCAACCTGGCCTTGAACACTGCCAGGGATGGAGCAGCCACAGCTTCTCTGGGCAGCCTGTGCTAGTGACAAATGTACAACAGCATGAACAAACACCAACTTAAACCAGCCAGTTTTTATGTATGTATCATGTGGCAATCTCTCCCCGAATTAAATATTAACACAGTATCAAATCAACGCAACGATGATGCAGGTACATGTGAAACACAGTGACTTTGTTTAGGATAAGCAGTAGCCTTACAGGAATTAGAACTATCTTAATCTACACAGGACATTGGCTTCATGGTGCTAAGCAAGCAAGAGAAAATCATTTATGTAGTATTTTTAATTTCACTCAGGGAGAGCTCCCAAATCCATCCAGGGCCATTACAGTTTTATACTGCACATCAGCTGTTTCTAACCGCCTGTGTGTCACCTCAGGCTTTGAGACCATGCCTTTTTCCTGACTACCTGCAAACCCAGGAAGAACTAAGTCTAAGCCAGTCTTACCTTGCTTCTAGATAGCGCCCCGTAACCAGCATTAAACCTCTCAGTGCAATAAAGGTATCCCTTCCCCAGGAGCGGAAAATTCCAGAGGAAAAGTGAGGTAAACCTTAAAAAGAAAGGTCATTGTTCATCTCATTTGTTGATAGAGCGGAAATCTGCACGCACACGTGTCCATATAAAATAACCAGAAGTAAAAATATATTCACGTTTATAACGATTTTTCTAGATTAAGATATTGAAACAATCTCCCCAACCAAGTTCTTGATAAAAATCAAATAAAACCTCATTTTAGAACATCTGCTAGAATTTCAAGGTCATGCAACACAATTTCTCACCTCGGTAAGAGTCCCATTTTAATGAAGCTGCTTTGTAACTTAACCAAGTGCCATCCTTTTAATTACAGGAGCAGAAAGAAAACTAACAAACAAAAAGCCAGAACTATGTGAGGATTTACGCTGCTTTGTTAGCAGGGTTACTGTAGGAGGGCCATGCATCTCAGTAGTATAAAGAGGACAAGACTGGAGAGCTATGAATTTGTTCAGGCCAAATCTGTTCTCAGCCAGTATAAAAGGAATCCTGCTTCTCTTTTCCAGCAGCTTCTAGAACTACATCTTACACCAGACATTGTAATACCTAACTTATGATTCTGACTGATAAAGCTTAATAATTACAACAGGAGGGTCCATCCTAGTGTTTACTTCCATTTATTAACCTGAAAGTTTAACTTACTAAACACAAAATTCCACATGGTGAAGTTTCAAACCAGCAGCCTCTTGTGCATGCTTGACAGAACAGCATTTTAACTCCTCTCACCTACTTGTCCAAAGTATTTGCTAATACTCAAATACAGCCTCCACGTTTCTGGGTTTTACAGTATATGACAAGAAGACTTGAGAATGACAATCCATGTATGAGTTCAAAATCTCAGATGCAACTACCAATGAGTATGTGAAGGGAATACATAAATCCAAACCCTTTAGTGCAATTAATCTTCATGACCAGTTTAAGGGAACACTGTGCCTCTTTGCTGCTAGGCAACACTAAAGCAGGCAAACGGAATGTAACTAAAACCCAGAAACCAGAAGCAGTAAAATTCCATGAGAGAAAAAACATTTCAGAAAGAAGGAAATAAATAAACACCCCACTGAGACGGATGCCACAGAATGTGGGGATGTGAAAAGTTTCTGTGGTTGCAGAAAAGGAATGGGCCAACTCAGAACAAACCTAAATTCATTCTAGGCCACTAAACATAGAAGATAATACTTTGGATGTAGGAAAGTGCCCAACTGAAAGATTGCAAGATGCTGGCTGAACATTTGGAGCTATAACCACTATTTGCTGACTGCTTTTATGCTCTTTCCTTTTGGAGAGTTTCAGATCAGGCGTTTTGCTCTGCTAAAGGTTCTATCCCTCTGAGAACTTGTGAACAATAAATCTACCCCCGTACTTCATTACAATTTAGTTCTTAAATTCATGTTTAAAGGAAGATAAATAGACTTGGCATAATAGGCTTTAGTTTATCTCAAGCAAGTCTTCTGGAAAGAGAGAACACACTTATGGATCTCCATATATGATAAGATATTTTTATCTATATCCACTAAATAAAGTGCTTATAAGCTCCATCTCCCAAGACCAGTAACAAAATGGGTTTCTCACAGTAGTACCAATAGACAGAGCTCCCGTATTTTTAAAGTTAAAACCCAGGGGAAAGGCAAGTAAAACTGCTACCTACATTTTATACCTGGTTGCTGAAATATGGATCCCAAACACAACGCAGCCAGTTTTAATACAGTTACTAAGAACAGTTGAACTATTCTGGAAGACTTTTAATGTTGTCCTCACTTACCAGCTGCCAAGGAAACACAACACTGTTCTTTCACATTCGTAATCTCATTCAGCCTGTAGGGAACATCGTGCAAGGAAGGAGACAGATCTGGCAGGCAAGGGTATCTTCCTATGCCACACATCTGGACTGAACCCAAGGAAAGGTGTTTCACGAATGTTGATCCATTCTGCACAAAGCTGTAACCCAACGTAATTCAATTAAAATAACTTCACATTCAGCAACATCAATCTATAAAATCTATCCTTTTTCATTTACAGATGACTATTGTATTACGTATAATAAACTAATGATGGGTTAATATTTATATTTTGCATAATATTCAGTTTGTAAATCAATTTTGCCCCCAAAATGGATGCCCAATATTAGCCTTAAAATTTAATTTAATAATGGCAGTGGGAGTATTGATGTCAAATACTTCTAGAGAAAAGGGCAAAACCAAAAGCTTGGTTTATGTGATGCCTTCACAGGACCTGAGACCTCAAAAATATGAGGAAAGATATTTCACCATGAACAAGAGTTCCTGTCAAACTTGGTATTTTTAAAGATCACCACATTTCTATATATATTATCATATATAAAAATTTATAAATCAGTGAACACTGTCTAAAATAATGCAACCTGTGCTCCTGACAAGTTCAGGCCCAAGCATTTTTTCATAGAATATACTCCTTATACTCCTTCCCACAGGAGTTCGCTGTCATACCGAATTCTAGTCTCATTTTAACATCTGTATTTAAAAAAACCCAAACCTGACTTGTTCAGAGCACTCATAGCTAGAATAAAGCCTCCATTAAATCCGTCTCCCTTCCCTTTCCAAGAAGGAAAAGAGAAGCAGATGCTGAAGATTAAACGGTTACTTGGAGAAGTAAGAAAAGTGCTCAGATAACAAAGGATATTCAGCTGTGTTAGAAACGTTGAACAAAGCAGCAGCACAAGGACAATCTGGTTATTTTCTTCTTTCCCTGAACTTTAGGAATTGTTGCAGTTGTAACTAAAATGACAGCAAAAAAGGGTTCCTGAAGCTTGGCAAAGAAATGCTGGCTTAAGGCTTCCTCCTCCTACTGCACACCACCAACAGGAGTTACAGATTCAAACCCTGCATAGCCATGCGACCCCTCAGCCTTCCAAACCACCACCGGTAGAAGATGGATTTGGTATTCACCACCCATTTTACCCTTTGACACTGGACGAGTATGAAAAGATTCAAATCCCATTCTCCAGCAGATAAAACTGAAAAGGTGCAAATATGTGCAGGTACCTCTACAGCTCTGATCTGCCCAGCATACCTAGACATCTGCCGCCATCCCACATCCAGAAGCGTCGTGTATGCACCCACTAATATGGCATCAAAGTAACATGGGATGAGGTAACGTGGAATTCTCTTCAGGTAGACAAACATGGCTTTCAACCATTTACCAACCTATGAAAGTACAAGAGAATTAGAACTTGGTAAGACTAGGGTTCAAAACCAGTGCTTTCAGGACCCATCTAGTTGAAGTATGTGTGCATTTATTACACCCAAGTTATGCTTGACTACCACAAAAATGAGATTCTCTTCAGTTCCTAACACCAGCACTAGCATGCAACCATTCACACCTTTGAAGTTGTCCATGCTAGATATTTGTGGTAGAACTGCTGCACCCTCCTGCTCCAAAATTTCAGCTGATATGAACTCTAAAAAAGTAGGTAGGGAAAAATCTGTACTATATTTATTATGTCATAAATGGGCAAAAACATCAACTATAAAAAGAGATTATATTTTGCTAGTCTTGTAGGAAAACCCCCAAATATCTCAAAGACGTTATTAAAACTGAGTAGCAAAGGAAAGCTGCATCACTACAACCCATGGGAAGAGTTTCTCATTGCTTAAAGACAAGATTGAAGAGATGAAGCTTGAGACAGGGATAGAAAAATTATCAGAAGGCTAAATTATTTACAGCCACTAGTGGGAAATGACTGCAGATCTGGGCCTAGGACTCAGGATGCTGGAGCTTCACCACCCCTGTATCACTGTAAAGTGTTTGACATGTGGGAAGTATTTCTCCTCGTCTGTTAAAAAAGATCATGACAACCTACTAGGAAGTTCATCTGCAAGGTTTAAATCTTGAGTAAGAAAGTAAGTGTCAGTATATTACACAGTGACACTGTTCTTGTAACCTGGAAATTAGGAAGGGAAAGTTACTTCTGTAAAACATAAATGTAAAGTTTAGTTTTACGTGACTTCAGTATTGCCATAGGTACTTTATATTTTCTGCAAAACAGAGTAAGACACTACAAAAGAAGAACTCAAAAACTACACAGGAAAAAACAAGCAATAGTCTTTGAGGAGCAGTAAATCCGGCAAGTATCAGACCAACTTCCTTTCTATAAAAGCTCTGTCTCTGAAGTCAAATTCAACATTCACTTCAGTACATCGGACTGCTTTATCCATTCTTCTGCTTTCTTACACTTGGCTTCAGGAACAAAATGAAGTAAGAATGCTAAAGCCTTTATTATTATATTCATTATGTAAGTTACTCAAATCAGGTCTTCATCTTGTGAACTAAATAAAGCAATTGCCCTGCAGGAAAATCAAATATGGCAAAGAAAGAAAAGGACTGCGTGCAGGTAACCTGAATCTCAGTAATCCCTGTCTTCTCAGTGACTGACTGTGCAATCTTACAGTAACTCTGTCATAATAATGTACACCTTGGTATTTAGGCCCTCTTTTGAAAGTACTTAAAGAAATAATGGTTACTTCATTTTTATGTGAGGAAAAGTAATAAAGGGGGAAGGACCCCTGCAAGCCTTTACACCAGAGCTATCCACTCCTCCATGCCCTACATATTTTTCACTTTCCTTTTGCAGTCCATTCTTAAACAGGACTGAAGAGAGGGAAGAAAAATATATTAATGGTGTAACCTCCCAGAAGAACTTGCCTAGAGAAAAGGTGTTACAGACAGACCGAAGTTCAGAACAGACCAGCAATTGAAAATGAAACAAACTAGTCATTTAAAACCCCAAAGCCACCAAAGAAGTATTTTTACTCACTTCTGCACAGGGTCCTGCACGTGAAATCAGGCGATTACTGACATAATCAATCATCCAGTCACCAGATCTTAAATTATCACAAAACGGATGACCCAAATCATTCTTTGGTCTAATGTCTGCCATCACGGACATTAACCCTGAAGATACAAACCCAACTCTGTATTAAAAGACACACTTCTCACAAATAGCAAGTACAATTCAGGAGGAAAAGCTACACAGCCACAGATAGTCTGGAGCACAAGTGTGATGAGGAACGGCTGAGGGACCTGGGGGGGTTTAGTCTGGAGAAGAGAAGGCTCAGGGGGGGACCTTCTCGCTCTCTGCAACTGCCTGACAGGAGGATGGAGTGAGGTGGGGTCGATCTCTGCTCCCAAGGAACAAGAGACAGGACAAGAGGAAACGGCCTCAAGCTGCGCCAGGGGAGGTTTAGATGGAGCTGAGGAACAATTCCTTCCCCAGAGGGTGCTCAGGCATTGGAACAGGCTGCCCAGGGCAGTGCTGGAGTCACCGTCCCTGCAAGTGTTCACACCCCGTGTAGCCGAGGCCTCAGTGCCATGGGTTAGTGGTGGCCTTGGCAGTGCTGGGCAACGGTTGGACTGGATGAGCTTAAAGGTCTTTTCCAACCCTACTGATTCTATGATTCTACACAGTTATGAAAGTTGTTGTGGAATAACTAGCATGATGCAATTCATACATTTGGTAAGTGGTCAACAGTGCTCAGAATTTAGAAAAGTCAATGTGACTTTTCACTGGAGGTATATGTATTTCAGTTTTATTTTAAAAAGCAATGGCACTGGTGTCAAAACACATATTGAAACTTAATTTTGCAGCCCAGAGTATCAAGAGAGAGGAGCTTTGGTTTAGTATATGATTTTTCTGGGTACAACTCTGACCAGTAGCATGGTCAAGAAGAAAAAACCCTCACTTATGGTTTTTACCCAAACAATAGCACTAGTCATAAAACAGCATTAAGGTATGAGCTAGATTGAGCAGCTCTATGTTATGGTTTTTTTTCTTGACAGAAAAAAGAATGCTGAAACCATTACCTTGGAGGCCTGCATACTTCAGCGATGACCAGTTTGGTATATTATAACAACCTCCACCATCTTCTTGTTCTTCTGCCTCACATCTATACAGCACTTGATTTAGGTCAGCCAAAGTTAGTTTAGATGCAATACTGAAAAAACAGGGGAGAAAACAAAAACAATTCCAGACCCAGAAAGCAGCATCAGTAGGGGAAGAGAGAAAAGGATTTCACAAACAGTGCTAGCTTCAGACTTCAACCAAAACAGCTCACAACTTCGTCTTGGAAATTGGGAGCCTAAATTTTGAGATGCTCTGCTCTGATGTTTCAGTCTTTATTTAGAAACACAGTATTAAGTACGAACCCTCAACAGTCAAACCCCAACACCAACAAGCACTTCACGTAGCAACTCCACTTTTAGCAGCTATTATACAGAACATGAACAAAAGAGTCCAGGAAGTTTTGAAGTATTAACCCTGCTTATATTATACACGAGAAGAATCTCTCTGATTGCTTTCTCACAATCCAAATCTATCGCAGTAACAACAACAAAATCCTCACTGAGTTTATAGAGCATTCTTTGCTCCCAGTGTAGATCTCTTGGTTTTACTTTAGAAACTTAAAGCATACTCACGAGGAAAATAACGTATTTAATATAGGTGCTGAATGATCATCAGGAAGACTTCCAGATTTAAAGTGAGGGCTGAACTGGATCAAGTGATTGCGGAGAACACCAACAGCCTCTTGTGCCTTTGGGTCAAGGCTAACTCTGTAAAAACAAGTGCATAACTTGGAGAAATTTAGCACTTCAAATAACTATTCCCAAGTCTCAAAGCAAAGCAGCCCATCATTCTGTTCACTAACACAGCCACTTCACAGCTATAACAACGTACCTGAACACTATTACACTTCCTGGGGTCAATTTTTCAAACTCTATTTCTTGGACAAATTCATTCGGCCCTTTTATGGCAGTTCCAGCCTGCTTTATGATTTTACTGTCTTTGATCTTTGAAAAGAAAACACATTTGCAAGAGAAATTCAATGTCTTTTCTAAGGTAAAATAACACAAATGACAAAATATTACATGAGGACATGGGCGAAGAAGCCTACCTGGATGTGCTCTCTGAGTTCCACTGTGAAATTAGGCAATCCATTTACAAAATGTTCATCTTTTTTGTAAGGACTAGCACTTCTCTCAATAGTCCGAGCCTCAAGTACTACTTCTTCTATTTTTCCTAAGGAAAATTAAATCATATTGTAGCTGTTAAGATACTTGAAAAGTGGTTCTTTTGAAAACATGAAGCAAAATCTAAAACTAAATCCCTAAATACTCAAAACCTCAAATATTCAAAATACAAGTCTCTGTTATACAACTAAAGAACAACGAAATGTGGGGAAGTGTTTTAAATATCCTATAAACATTCACTACACGTTCACTGACTGCACTGTATTTAAAACTTTAAAGTTTTGTTATTTCATAATAAATGAACCATAAAAATCAGTCAACAATTAGAGAATCACAAACTGACTTTTACTGATCTGTTAGTCTTTATTATCTTATAGGAGAAACCAGTAGAATGGTTTCCAAACTGCAGCTACAGTTAGATCTAAGGCAGAAGCTCTTCCCTGTGAGGGTGCTGAGGCGCTGGCACAGGGTGCCCAGAGAAGCTGTGGCTGCCCCATCCCTGGCAGTGTTCAAGGCCAGGTTGGACACAGGGGCTTGGAGCAACCTGCTCTAGTGCGAGGTGGGGTTGGAACTGGAGGAGCTTTAATGTCCTTTCCAGCCCAAACCAGTCTGGGATTCTATGTTTATCTTCAAAGTGTAACAGCTACTACTAATATTCAAATATTCGAATTTTCTCTATCCTTTCAGTAATCTACAAACTAAGTCTTGCAGCCACTTGTAAATGTCTTAACACGTAATGTGACTAACACAGGCGCATGCATGCATGCAAAGATCTGAGTATACTTAAAAAGCCAGTTTGGAAAGCTTCTCTTCACAAATGTGTCTGGGCAGTGTACAGAAGTTGTTATAATTTGCTACTATTTAGTAAATACTTTGCATATATAGGTAATGCATTCAGAATATTAACATTATCTCTACATTAACTTACGCAGTACAAAGTTGTTTCTTATTAATATGTATTTTAGAACTACAAAAATAGTCATATACAAGGAAGCTGAACAGCAACGACTAACAAATATGATGATATTTTAGCCTTTTCCACAATATAATACTTAATAGTAATCACTGCCCCAACTCTCTACTTTAACTTTCTTGCTGTTAACTATTTCTTACCAGCTCACAAACAAGACACCAAACAAAAGCACACCCTCATAGGGAGCTTCTAAGAGGAAGCAGACTCAACATGAATGCCTTTGAAAACCCTAAGCAATGTAAGCTTCTTATGGTTTCTTTAACCACTTTTGGTGCATGCATGTTGGTACATATAAAAAGAGTGTTATATACTGAAAATTCTCAATCTGAAACACATGAAATTATTACAAAACGTATGGAATGAGAATAACCTGAATTTTTTTGTATGCCTGCCATCTCTCAAAAAGAAATCTGATTACCTGGGATACACATTTCAGGTACTTCTTTACTGTAGAATGAAGTTTTAGGATCCCTGAAGGCAGTTCGACTTACAGCCACAACAGACTGGTGTGTGTTAGGGCAATGCCTCGTCACTGCCACTATATCTTCATCAACCTGATCTACATATACCTAGAAGAGACAGACCATTGCAACTGTGCTCAGTCACAAGAGGAATAGAGAGAAATTGCAGTGGTACTCTCACTTCTTGCCTGATTAAAGCCTTTAGCCCCCAGCTCCTGATGCAGCCTGTTCATGGCCAACCTTCCTGCTAGAATTCCCGTTTGGAAGTTAACTTCACCAGAAGCCAGGTGTGCTGCTGGATTCCATTTTGCATAAAACCTCTCTTCAGATACTACAGAGATCTGTAAAGAAATTAAGACTTAAGTAAATATCAGCTGCTCTGGAAAAACAAAACAACAAACAAACAGCTGGGGGTGACATGTTTTAGTGGTAGGCCTGGCAGTGCTGGGGTAATGGTTGGACTTGATGATCTTAAAGGTCTTTTCCAACCTGGCTGATTCTATATAATCAATTCAAATTTCATATGAAATCAGATGTTCCAAAGTAATGCCAGCTAGTTAACTGCTTGGAATTTCAAATAAACAGCACAAAAATATGTCCTAGGACAAGAATAAAGCTTGCATATTTAAAAAGAACTGAGGAGTTCAACTGCAGACACATACCTGGTGTGGTACTAGCTCATCATAGCCTTTGGTGCTTCCTGTAGCACAGCATGCCATGGAAACAATCATTGCGCTAGGAAGAGCGTCATATGCGGATCGGTGCTACATTAAAAACATAGTGGAACAAAGACACAATTCATCCCTCCCAATTCAGCATGCAGAAGATCTACTCAGTTTAAAAGAGGAGTAAAATTTACTACAAATGCACTAACAAAAGCAACTTAAAAGAAACTCACAAAAATAAGCACTCCAATACCCCCCATACCCTCATTCTCCCCTCTAGAGTGCTTAGGAGAACAGGTTAAGAAGCAGAAACAGAACCACTTACAGTGGCTGGAATGAAAGAATCAAACCAGCTCATGAAGTAGCTTTGTACCCTTTTTCCCTTGAAAGAAAAAGTCCTGAATGTCAGAGGGAGTTGTTATAAAATTCTATTCTTTGCATGAAAACTTGAAGAACTGAAACACATTTTTCCTCAGTATTGCAGAGGGAAAACATTCAGATTGTACCAAGCCCTCCCATGGCCCAGAAACAGCAATTCAGAGAATATTCAATGTAAACTCTGGGCTTTTGTTTAGGTGCTCACCTGAATTGGACATTCATTATCATGGGTAATATCCATAAAGAGTGCATGAGCAATAGCTGGCATCAAAGGCCTCAAACGTGGCTGAACAAAAGAGCCAACGGGTTCACCTCCAAAACGATAAACTAACCTTCCCTCTTCATGGCTATTATAAGCAGTCATTGCCTCTGAAGAACAAAACAGGTAGACGTTTGCATAAGAGTAACTACCACAGAGTAAAACATGCACAAAGATGCTAATGCAGCATTTTACAGTTGTTACTTTCGTGTGTTCAATCATTAAAAAAAACCATAAAAACTGCATATAACTATACACTCCAGTGTGAATGTGCAGCCTTGGAGTTGTTGGGCCATTTGGTGTAATAGATTAAGGTAGAGAAAGCTAAGAGGAAAAAGAAAAAAGATCTGAAACTGTTCCTTGTAGGCTTTAAGAAACTGATGCAACAGAAGTCAGACATGATGCAGCACTCGCACAGCAGAACCATGCTGCAACCTCTTCTCTCACTAGAATAAGAGGGAAATATTGAACCTGTAAACTGATGCAGGATGTCTTCTCTTCTTTTACAGCTAGTACTGTATTTTCTGCTGAAGTATCATGGAAGTCACAATACAGAAAAATGTACTTCTGATTGCACAGAGTATGAAATTCATAGCGCGTAATGCAGAAAAAACCTTTTCCTTGGAACAAGCACGTATGTCATCTATAATCTCTTGTTGGGAAGACAGCACACACACAGCAAGCCTACCTCTTATTAAGGAGGTAATGCCCAGCCTATTCACAAAGATATTGTCCAGCTCCTCATTTCCTGTGAACAGCTCAGCCACTACATACAAATTGGCTCGCAATTTCCTAGCTGTGTCCAGCATGTACTGCAAAAAGCACAGCCAAAAAAGCCACAGAAAAGGGGGAAAGGTAGATACAAAAAAGGACAAGTTTCAAAGCTAGGCAGGGAGTGGACAATAGGAAAATGCCATGCAGCAAAGATAAACAGGCAAAATTAAGGAAACAAAAAAAGTTGTTACACAGAAGAGGACATACGAACATAAGCAAAAAATCAAGAAGTAGCATACAACACAGGCAAGTTAAATAGAAAATGAAGAAAAGGTAATTGCACAAGCAAAGAACATGAATATGTAAGGAAAAAAAAAAAAAGGCATAGCAATGTTAGTTTCACATTAAAAACTCCAAACCATACATGACAATCCTACATCATTTCCATCTGCTTATTGTACCTCTGATCAGGCTGGTAATTCCCAGGCGGTTGACAAAAACATTGTCAATGTACTCACTGCCCGTGAAGAGTTCAGCTACCACATAAAGATTAGGTCTGACTGATCTGGCTGTTGCTAGCATCTCCTATAGATCATAATACATTTTTAATGCAAGACATCCATTGTCAGCTATATATATGCAATCATGAACATGAACTGTAACCAAACGTCAGTAATTCATATATACTGGTCATTAAAAAAGATTCTTAACAATTAAGACTGATAATACCACATTTGTATTTCACAGTTCATTCCAGGAAACTCTCCTGAAGAGTTAAAGCTAATTACAACTTTGGTTTTAAACAAAACCTAGCTCAAAATGCAAAGACAAAGGTTGGATAAAAGCGATACCTGTAAAGACTTCAGTTTAAGCCTTCAAAGTTACCATTCTAAACAAATGAAAGAATGGCAGAAGTTTGGAAATGGGTGCACTTAAGAGCTCCTCTCTGGGCAACTCAACTTGTTTTAGAGAGCTCTTCAGAGATGTAGGTAAGCTCTGTAACCAAGCTGAGATTATGCACTAACAAGCTGTACTACTCAATTCTATTTAAAGCTCATTTCCTAGACAAGTACAACGTCTGGATGGAGTCAGCACTGTGGTAAACAAGAAGCATTAATCGTAGCAATAAGCCTGCCAGAGAACTTCTTGCAGGTGTTCTTTCCTGACTTTTCAATTCTGGTAAGTAAACTTCTTCCTGCTTAATTCAGCAATAGCAAAAAAACATATGACAAAGACACACTAAGTCTTTGAACCATGTCTTGGCAATGACCCCAGCTAAAACTGACATACTGCACACTGGCAGTCACTGCACTTAGTCTATAGCTACCTGAGGGAAAGTTTAGCCAGGTCCATCTGCATGTGTAATATTTCAGCTAAAGCAGAGAGGTAAAAGATACAATAGCTACGCCACTCTACTACCTGCTTAAAGGAGCTGAAACCACACCTAACATCACCAATCAAGAAACCTTGCTTATGCTATGAGGAAGATTCATTCACACCTGAACTCTCCTGCAAATCCCACAGCAACGGTGCAGGACTGAGTTCAAAAGCAGAACCTGCTTTACAACAAATATGCCTAATTTTACATACCTCAGCTACATGAATGGGTGTTGAGTGACAGTTGTCAAGACGAACACCATGGAAATACTTGGCAGTGATTTCAGTGTATTTTTTCATGTGAGCCCATAAGTACGGGCAGTCTTCAGGTTTATTACCGTAACGCAGCTTCACACTGTCTCCCCAGCAAATGAGCTCTCTTCTCAAGTAAACATTTGAACCTGCAAGGGAAATAAATTCATTATAGTGTATATGTATAGTACAAAATGTGTACCAAAAAAAGAATGTGGTATTTCATTTCCTCAAACACTGATGAAGAATAAAGATTATAACAATAACCGTATCAACTCAAAATGTACATACTCTACACTGACACACAATTTCAGAGTACTCCAAGGGAACAGTTAACTTCTACAGTGACATTAATTCTTCAAATTGAAATAAAATTCCTTTTAATTCTTCAAAATAGTATAAAAACTGTACTTGAGGGGAAAAAAGGAAGGAAAAGGCAGCAAACAAATGAAGAGAATCAGTAGTTGGGTTGTTTATACCAGCCACATTGAAAAGCACCTCTCTGTGTTACCACATATAAACTGCCACAGCTCCAGCTTCAAATTCTGTTTCTGTTAACAGCAGACCATGATGCTGTAAGGCAAATTTCCAAAGTACTTAGGCAGGTAGGGCACTTAAATGGACAAAGTCCCTAAATAGCTTTTGTGTGTATGAAAATAGTTATTCTCCATCTCATCTAGTTTCATATACTAATTTTTTGCGTTCTTTTTGACGAATCAATAACAAAAAATCTTTAAATCTGAGTTCACCTGTGATGTACTTATTGCTCAGAATATACTGATGGAGATTTAACTGTGGTAAAGACTTAAATAATCAGTCAGGTCTAAAAAAAGTGATTTCTGGCCTATATAAATCAGCTATTTGACAGTGCAGCAATACCATTTAAAACTAACACCAAAACCCCACACTGTTTGCGACATGTAATATCCAGGACAACCGAGGAAATGTCAATATACAGACCCACATAAGAGAAATACAGTTGTATTTGAGCCATCAGTCTTCTGAAAGTCTATTTATATTCATCTTACCTAAACCTGCAAAGCATGAAAAGGGTCAGCACCACTCAGGATGGGTAAGATGTAGCTACTCCACTGCTTTCTGCTACATCCAGCCCAGCTCTACTGATGCACCACGACAGTTATTTTAGTGGTTGAAGCTGGAATTAGACCAGGAAACTTGCTGAAAAGTAATCCTGCATTAGCAGAGATGGTTTTTCAGCCAGACTGATTTCCTAAGCTCACGTTATGGACACCTTAGTGATTGGGCCTACACAATGAAAGATGCACAAGAGTATGCAAGCTAGTAAGTAAAGAGCAGGGACTGTAACTCACCAGAACTTCCAAAAGCATTCACTGAGGCACAGCTGACCTTTTATCTTCACTAATGGCAAGATAGCCACATGGACAGAAAAACTGGCTTCCTTTGGAGGAACACCATTATTTTTTTAAGGGCCATTTATAGAACTAGCTGCAATTGTTTTGCAAGTCCTATATTTGTGCTCTTATGTATCATATTTTCACAGTGTATTCTCCTGAGTAACTGAGTTTTAGTAACTGAGTTTCAGTTTGTGTGGCACAAATCAAAGGTATAACACAAGTATAAAGCACTCAAAAAGCTGTAGATGAATTAAAAGGATGACGAGGGGCTGGAGAATCTCCCGTATGGAGACAGGCTGAGAACATTGGGGCTGTTCAGCCTGGAGAAGAGAAGCTGCGTGGAGACCTCAGAGCAGCTTCCAGTGTCTGAAGGGGGCTACAAGGATGCTGGAGAGGGACTCTTCATCAGGGGCTGTAGTGACAGGACCAGGGGTGATGGGTTCAAACTGAAACAGGAGAAGTTCAGGTCAGATCTAAGGCAGAAGCTCTTCCCTGTGAGGGTGCTGAGGCGCTGCCATAGGGTACCCAAGGAAGTGGTGAATACTCCATCCCTGGCAGTGTTCAAGGCCAGGCTGGACAGAGCCTTGGGAGACATGGTCTAGTGTGAGGTGTCCCTGCCCATGGCAGGGGGTTGGAACTGGATGATCTTAAGGTCCTTTCCAACACAAACCAGTCTGTGATTCTATGACTCTAAGAGAGAAAACTCCATAATAGACGTTAGGTATGCTAACTAAAGCCAGAGACTGACTGAAGGAAAGTCTGCCCAGAAGAAAGGGCAATTAGCTGAAAGGCAACTGAACAAAACCCACCCTTGACACATGTATTATCTTCATCCTTGTGAAGCAGAGGGAAAAAAACAACCAACCCAAAAATGAAACAGTAAATAAAAACCAGTGAAAGGGCTGTAGATTACTTTGCAGAAGTGAGGCATTTGCTAACTCCAGAGCACTCTGGAATATCAATTAGATTAGCTTCTAAAGCTGACTGGAACTCTTAGAGGTTTTTAATTAGAATTAAACTGACCTTTGATTCAGTTTACAAAATGAATGCCTACTCTGAAAACTAGAGTTGTCAATCTTGCTTTCATTGGATATCAGGGCTGCCCCCAAAGGAGTTAGAATGCAGTACTTTAGCGAATGGTGATTTCATACCCTGTCTTACCTTCACAAGTAATTTGCATTCTTAATTTGGATGAACTGGGTCATCTCTTGACTGCCACTCAGCGGCCCTTTCAAGTATCCACTTTTTGCTCACTAATGCAGTAAAACACTATCCACCTCTCTATTGCATTAGCTTTCCGCCACTGCCATTGTCTTATGGAAATGCAAACAAGCAGTGGTGTTGGAACAAAGTACAAAGTAAGCAGAAAAGACAATGACAAAAGCAGGGAGGCAGGATATCCCCATTTCAGTGGCAGAAAGCTGGTCATTTCCCTCTCAAATCTTGCAAAACTGTACCTCAAATCCCAGCTCTTACACTTGATCTGTATGCTGAATGGGAAATAAAAACTGCTGTAAACTGAGTGTCTGCTATTCTGCAGCTTTATAGGAATACATCTGGAAAAAAGGTAGATAAAATAAAACCCTTTCTGCTTTGGCTAGAATATCAAAAGGTTTAGAAGATGATTCAAAGTTTGTTTACAAACCTGGTTCTGCAAAGTTTTTAAGAGGATCATCTCCCATAACCCAGCCATTGTGTGCCATGAAATAGCAAGATTTATCTGGTTGATGTATCATAGTTTCTTCTTCCTCCACAGTAAGGTCTTTGAATGGATAAGTGAAATACCTATGGAATAGACAGGCAATTAAAACAAGCTAACCACATAAAGTAACCTAAACTGAAATTTGTTGTCTTTGAAGTTAAAATATCTGCTATGAACTGGCTAAATAAACCAGATAAACCAGATACAGACTAGACTAGAAGTGATGGAGAGTTTCCTGTTTTGTGGCATGCCTTGGAGGAGAACAGATAGGTGCTGCCACTATCTTGGTGTCAGCTGGTAGTGTACAATTAAAGCCCTAGCTCTTCAGATACATGAATGGTCTCAAGTACATCAAACCTGACAGGTGTAAGCTTTCCCAGTTCATCCCTCTTCCACCTACAAGAGCCATTTCCACTACATAAGGACTTCATTGTGCTGAGTATTTTCATGCCCTGGTCACAGAAGTTAAAAAAGACGATCAATTCATTAAGAAGCATTTTTCAATGGGAAAGAAAACACACACTTGTAAGTATAAACATATACTTTTAACAAACTTTGAACTCACTTTCCCTGGAAGATTCTGGTAAGTAAGAAAAAATAAAAGAGATATGTACCTGGTAACTAAAGGATATTTTCTAGTGATAGGACCCAGCTTAGGACCCCCACAAGCCAGTCGTTCGTAAACCACAGTGCCCACAAGACAATTGACAGCCTGGAAGTGATTAAATTAGGCATTATTGAAACTCCTACATTTCTTTGCAATTTAAAACAATTCAGCATTACAACACAAGTAATTATAAGACCTGCTCTTGATGGTGATGAGTTTGTCTGTGTTTTTCAGCATTCAGTTCCTCAAGCCTCTTGCGAAACCAGTTACAACACTCTTCTATTGCAGCTGGTCCATTGCTTCTCAGGAGGACATTGAAAGCAGAGAGCAATTTGAACAGTTTATTTTTAAGAGATGCACTATGCATAACTAAAAGAAATTAAAAAATTCTTTTTTCCCATTTCTGAAAATAGTTCCATTTATTTGGTTTTGCAACTTTAACTTCACTTGTGATTTTAACTTGTAATCAATAATACAATACCTGTGTGGTATGAATGTTGCCAAGGCTATATTCATATCTACAGTACAGCCAAACCGCCTATATTCAGGGTCCTGAACTATTTGAAGATGTTGATTTGGATCAGATTTAGTGCCCATTTTGCCTAAGAACAGGATAGAAAAGAGTGTTCATCATAACACAGAAATAGGAATTTAAAAGACAACTTTCTTATTTCTAGTATAAGCAAGATGCAGGTAGATAAAGGCACTGAAGGGGTGCAAAGTTTTTAAAGGCTTCACTAGCCCTCAGAGCATTCTTGTCTGCTTAAATTTGCATGGTAGACTGCTCATGTAGCAAAAACTGGTATCACTCTGTTTTCCAGCTTACTGTTAAGTTTACCTGTAAGTTTCTCGAACTATAAATACATAATCCACATGCCTCAGCAACATACTCTTATTTTACCTTGAGTTAGAAGGGTTTTAAATTGCTGCACAGCTTTGTCAACATCCACTTGGAAAAATTCCCATAGTTTAATTTTTGGATACACATCTTCCCATATTATTTTACGGATACACTATAAGAATAAAAATCATGTCAGTTAATAATGTTGATAACTGATAGAATTAAGAAAAGCTAAGTGCTCATATGAATGGTTCAGAAAAAGGAGTAAAGCGTTATTTCATTAAATATACTGTAAAGTATGCACCATTTTTAATGCATTTCCACAGCCTTGGAAATACTACAGGTTTATTCAGCTATTTATAGTGTTCATTAGTTTATACTTAGTTATCATTCACTTACATTCAGGTGATGATCATTTTCAATCAAGGGAGGGATCCCTTTAGCAGTACACTTTCCATCAGCCACCATACAGGTCAAGTGCCACAGAGCTCTATCCAAGACCCAAGCTGGCTTCAGGTGAGGAGAATTTACAAGGTTATAGCCACATTCTGGATGCATCCTGAGCCATTCGCTGTTAGTGGCTTATTCAAGAAAGGGAGGGGAGGAAGAAAACAAAGTAAGTACACACACTGAACACTTTGTTGTTTTGTGCAAACATCCTAACACCAAGAACTTATGGTACTATGGCATACATAGTTAGCTCATGTTTCAACTAAAGTTTTCCATGTCTTATGCAGGTGTGCATTACTGATAGCAGTTGTTTTGCAACAAATACAGCTGCAGAGGCCACAGAAAAATATGCAATAGTACCAACAGCTCTAAAACACTAAAAAAAACAAAATCACATTTTTGTGGCAGGAAATAGATCAAACAATGGCCATGAAATGCTCTTTGTGTGTTAAAAGCTAAACATACATCCCAAACCAAGATTTAAGTTGACTCAAGTTTTGGGGGTTTTAATATTCTTAACCCTATCAGATGTTACACTCAAAGCCAGAGAGCAAGAGTGCTACACACGCTGCCCAAAAAATGAATGAAAAATGTAGTTAAATGGGCCTTTTAGAAAGGATTAGCTGTGAGGCTGTTGTGTACATAGTAAGTAGCAGACTAGTGGGCAGCGATGCCATGAAGCCTTACACAGGAAGATGAGTTCAAGCAAATGGAACACTAGTTCAGCTCAAACACTCTACTTGACTGTTCTATCTTCTAAACTTCCCCTGTAGTTATCAACAAGCACCAGAAGATACACTGAACATTAAGAATTAACTCAGAGAAGGTAAGGAGCCTTCATGAGAAAATGGGTGTAATATTTGACATTGTTTAGTGGTGGAACGGTTGGACTTGATGATCTTAAAGGTCTTTTCCAACCTGGTTTGTTCTATGATTCTAATATAGACAGTAGTGTGCCTGTAGCAGCATGAGTAAATACACATATAGCAGAAAGAATTTTGATTTTGAAAGTATGATATGGAAGAAAAAATCCAAGAGCTCATTTCTTTCCATTTTTGGGATTGTCCTAAACACTGTAACTGAAAATAATTTTTATATATTCCTTTGGATGAGTATCTGCAATTGGAAAACTAAACGTAAAAAGAAAAGCACAGAATGCATAGGAACAAATAAAATTTTTACTCAGGGTTTACAAGCATTTTTTGATAATCATTTCTCATAGAACACGTCTACTAATCCATTGGGTTAGAAAAGCAGAGAAAACAGAAGTACTACTTCACACAAGGGAAAAAATTATATTGGAAACATGAAGAGCCCTTAACGTGTCCAAAATTATAGCAAACAATGAACACCTAAACCCCAAATTTGCTTATTTCAAAGAAGTTCAAACAAAAATGTTAAGGGGAAAGAAAAGAGAATCCCTTCTCAGCCTATAGTATGACCAGCTCTTCTGAACACTCTCTTACGTTATGTCTCCAAGACCATTATGAGCATGACAAAATTCCATGTTTATAAGGTCAAACCATTGGTGGAAATTAAGATCTTCACGGTTCAAATGCCACCTACGACTAAAAACACCATACTTATTTTAAAGTTACATAAAGCAATAATGAGCTCAGGTTGTTAAAGGCTGTTACATTCTTAAGAAATTCATTTCACATTTTTCAAAGGACTAGTTCATTATTGTATAAATTAAGTTTGCTCATCGCCCAAGATAACTTTTTTTTCTCCCCTTTATAAAGCTGAGAAAAGGTGTTTGATGCGATTACTCAAGTGCTTAAAGTAGGATTTGCTCAAGTGTTAAAGCCCAATTATACAGTAGTAGCCTCTTCTGAAAGATAAAGGAGATATGCTTTATTTTAGTCCATTTTTATTACTTCATGTGATTTATTACAGCCACTGAAAGCTCAGAAAAGCCCCAAGCGACATTCCTTTTTCTGTCTCCTGGTGAAAATTTAATGCCAGCAAAGACAGTATTTCTTCTTTGAGGGTATTTGAACACCCCAAAGGAAATGGCAGCCCTAAAAGGATACATCTACCCAGTTACCAGGCAGGGTTTGCGAGTTTATCTATGCTAACATGCCAAAAGGTGCACCTATATTTAACATTAGTACATGCATCTACTTTAGTTTTCAAGCCAGGCCATAGATGCTGGCTTTCGTTAGAGCCTAACAGGCACATTACCATCAAAGCCTGACTCCCACTGATCTCTGCTGTGCACACAGCCTGTGCTCCACTCCAGTGTGAAAACCAGACACCTTAACTGCTTAATGCTGAGAGTGAGCTGCCTGACTTCCAACAGGAACAGAGGGGAAACATTGCCATTTTTACACAGTGGTCTCAGCCAGAAAGCAGAGACTACCAACAAATACAGCCGCTGTAAGCTGAGGGGTCATGAGCTGTGAGAATTATCAGCATTAGAGGATTTACTGTGAGACAACTTAAGCTTTAATGCAGACACTCTGCAGAATTAATAACAATGTGCAAGTATCCATCATCTGCCTTAAGTAACTGCCTACACATTTTGTGTCTTTTCCATTCAAATGGGGCTATTAAACCACCCTAATGTGCAGGAATGAAATAATTTAACTACTAGAAATTACTGTTCAATAACACCAGAGAAAAGTAAAGTTAAACTTCCATCTAATCAAGATCCAGACAAAAAGAACTCCCAAAACTACTTGCCTGTTTTCTTATTTTAAAAGACCCCAAAGAAGCTCTACAGGCATATACAATATTATTGCTTACTCAGACATTTCTCAACATACATTTCTCTTTATGCTAAATTTGGTGTTAAAGTTTGGAGTCAGCTGTAAATCAAGAGGTTTTGATTCTAAACAACAAAGGTGGTGGAAAAAATAGGAATTTAAAAAGCTTGAAAGCAGGAAACAAAGCCATCAAAGTAGACCTTGCCTAAGGATGTAAGTCAGGACCATGGGCATCTAAATATTGCTACCCTATTAGGAGACTTCAAAACATCCTTTTACCATAGCACAAATCAATCATCCATCCCAATGAAGGTTACTTCAAACTCTGAATGTAACCTGAAAAAGTCCTTCTACAAATGTAGTAAAATAAAGTGACATTTTTCTTCTCAAACATATTTTGGAGTCTAACAGGTATTTCTGTCCATGAAAACATTCTCCTTGGCAGCATGCAAATATACACACCATGAAAAGATAACAGAATCTCAAGCATGTGTGAAAGAAACTGGACTTCCCAGTTGGTGAAGTGCAAGAAGTTTTTGATCTGAAACTGAGAGGATGTTTAAAAGGCCTCAGGTTTAATTGATTTAAAATTCCCTCAGACACAGAGCCAATAACTATACTTAGTAACTTCTCAACAAACAGATAGGGCAAACACAGGGCCCATGCTGTGTTGCAGACTGATTGGATTGGAATGTTGGGCAGCAGTCAACACCAAAGAACTAAAGCAAATAAAGCAAACTTCAAATTCACAGGTATCTCTTGTTAGGGTTTTTTTTAAGCCTCAAAGGACTGTAACATAAACAGACTGTAACTATTTGTTGTACTCTGCTATGAAAATAAAGCTTTATCTTTAGGATTGCAGTGTAAAATGACAAGTGCATTATAAACGTAATTGAACTCATCCAAATAATCAGCAAAACTACAAATGATGAAGTACTATAAGTTTCATCAGATCATAATGAAGAAAACCCACTGTCCCTCAAGCAATGAAGTAAAGCCTTCAGTGCATTGGCTTATATATGCTTAACCTCCCACCCCAAACACAAAGCTATCTATCTTAAACACACACAAAATGAGCTGTAACATTTCCTCCATTGCTTAATCCCAGCCTCTTGTTCCTATTCTGTTTGTTGTCTGCATGTTAGATCCAAATTTGGGCAGTTACTTTTAAGCAGCTACAAGAATAATCTCCTGTCTAACAAGGAAGTACTCAGTTCATACTCAGTTCATCCTCACCAAAAAATTCATACTGCAGATGCCATTCATTTATGTGGGAGCTGCACACTGCAGATCATAAAAATAACCATACTATAAAAATACAGACACACGAACAGCTCATTAATTCTCTCTTAAGAAGGGCTCTATTTACTCTTTCACTAACAATAGTAAACTCTTTTACCTCTGTTACAGAGACATATCAGTTATGACTGTAAAGAGTTGTCTTGGATTTGAGAGATTCAAAGGCAGAGACAAGTAAGTTGCTTAAAACGGCTACTAAAAGGTGGTTTCAAGGGGGTGAAGTTAAGGGAAATAACAAAATACAATTATAGGACCAATCTGGTTATTAAACACACACAAAAAAAATCCTACCAGTATGATTGTAGACTACATCTGTGACGCAAAGCATATTCCATTCAGTTTTTAGCTTTTCCACAAGAGCACCTATATCACTCCAAGTGCACTGTTTATTAGGGCTTGAAAATTCAGGATTTACTTCTAATTGATCAGCCAGTGAATAACATGATCTAGACAGTCCAAGCTTTTGCAGTGGCGTAAAATGAATCATGTTGTAACCTACATATTAAAGAAGCAATTTAGTTAGTAAGAAAAACAGATTTCAAAGTGAATTGAAAGCAGCATAACAAATTGCAGTTATAATATGTACTTAAAGCTAGGGATTGGAATAACCAGTGTAAAATAATCTACATCTTCCCCTTGAAATTCCATGTAACACCAGCTTTAAATGACCCTGTCAGTTCTACAAACTTCCAAGTCTATCTGAAATCAAAACAATAAAACAAGAGAGGTTTCCCATGTTCTGAAATCCCTGAATTTTTACACCTCCTTAAATATTTTAAGCATTTTACTGAATCTGTTAACTGAATTGAACCTACTGGGAAATATTTAGTCTGTCAACTGAAAAACAAATGAGCTGTTCCCACTGAAGCTCTTCAGTGTAACTCTAGGTTTTGATCAGCAGATGAAAGGATATCCTGTAATACCTGTCTGAGCATTACCTGTTTCTTTTGCAACTTTAAGCCTATCCTCCCATTCGTGAAACGGTCCCAGGCACTTCGCGAGGAACGTCTGGAGGGTAACACAATCCAAAGGTAACACATGATTATCGGCTCCAACACGCAAAATAGGATCCACAACTATGTAACCTCCACCACTTTTTTCATTTCTAGGGGGAAAAAAAAACCCCAAACATTTTCATTGGTATAGTAAACATCCATTGTACCAGCCAGTTTCAGATGGAGAATCCAGCAAGCACAGCTATCTCAAACCCACAGTGGCCCAGTACAGCGGCTGGGGGAGATGGGGAAGAGGACTGCAGGGCACCTGAAGAAAGGAGGAGACAATGAAGAGATGTTCATCTCTTAGGCATCATCATCTCTCTACTGGGCTTACAAGAATACAACTGGGATACAGAGCTTTAAACTCTCTGCAAAAGTGAGATACCCTTGTTATTTTCCGAGACAGAGTACTTCTGCTTCCTTGTGGGATATGGGCAGAGACAAAGAAAGCAAGACTGCTCATCTTTTATACAAAGGCCTCCATTTAGAGCACCATCTTCTGGGAGATACCCCGAGCTAAATGCCCTTTTAAGCCTAAGGGAATTGAACCACCCATCTTTCATAAACTCAGAATACCAGGCTACAATCATTACAGATACTGGTATACCTTCTGCACTTGTGCTGTTGAAACAAAGAAGGAAGTAAAGAGTTGGAAGCGAAGAATGCCAGAACCTTTGTGCTAGAAAGATAGAAAACAACTTTCAAAGTCAATGAAGAAAATACAAATTAATCATCCAAATACGCAGAATGCTGATGACTTTGGAAACTTGTAAAAATGGCTTGCCTCTCCAACACTGACACCAAGAGTCTCTTCTGTATATTCTCCAGAGTATCTATGCATCAGAAAGTATTAAACAGGCACCACAGCTACTGCCTTTCATTAGCAGATTCAGAGAGGCCCCACGGTTGCAATTTGAAAAATGTATGAAAAAAATGCTTTTATTCTTCACTGTGATTTCTCCAGGTTAAAATGTAAACCAAGGCAGCAGACTGCATTTGGCTGCAAGTGTATAATTTCACTTACCCAAGACTGAAATAGTACTGGTATGACCCAGAAATTTGGAGATCCAGCTTGCAGTATTTGTCAGAGTCATCTTCTTTTCCTGTGGGATTGTGCCACGATAGTGTCCTGAACTTGTGGCGATCAAATACTTCTCCAGAAGCTGGATAATTTGTGTACACAGTCACGGGCTTGCCCTGAAGAGTGGGGCCCAGTCGGAATTGTAGTTCAAAGCCTCAAGAGATAAAAATCACTTTATCAGGAAGACTAGGTATTTCTATTCTGTAATTAAAAATCACTATTTGATATTACATTAAGAAGAAAGGGCATGAACATATCTGCCAAGAATTTTGCAGAATGGTATAATTCTGCAGCATCATCTCTCCCTACTTTCCTAACATTGCTCTTTGCACACGTTACATATAGTCCTTTACTTATATGGATGGCACTATTCAACTCCGTTCCCATTTGTCCCTCTTTGCTGTAAGAAAAGCCTTAAAAATAAAATTCAGCAAAACATAATCATCGGACTACACAAACTTTTATGCAGATTTTGGATTATGTAGTATCCAAATATTTAGGTTTACCAAGTCCATGTATTAAGCTGACCCATGAAAGCATCTGAAAAAAAAAATTAGGAACACATTGCAAAATAGAAAATATTTCAAATCCCTTCCTTCTCATTGAGGGTTCACTAAACAAGGCTAAATTCCTTATGCTTTTAATCATAGAATAATATACACTTCTGTGCAATCTACAGCATACAAAGAAGTTGTTAAACTTTCAGAGAGCTCAACAAACCAAAGGGGGTTTTGCATACGTGCTGCAGGTCACGCACACATAGAAAGACCAGTATTTAGGCTTAAGATACTCATGATGGGGACAAAATTAAGTTAAACTATTAGGAGCTAAACCCATAGTGTAGTTTGTTCAGCTGGTAATGAACTATTCAATTTAGTCAACAGGTTTCAGAATCGGTTTCCCCCTGCAGGTAGAGGGCCACCATCGCGTGCATGGCTAATTACAGGGCCCCTTCAAGTGACTGAAACAGCTGTAAGTGCTTGCACAGTAACTGTTCCTACATTACATGCCAGCCATGTAGTGAAACACCCACTAGCTGTAGCAGTCTACAAAACCAGGAGTGAAAGAAACCTGAGGATTCGTAAAAAGAGAAAGTTATTAATACACAGATAATGAATAACAAAGTTTAAAACCCCCTGAACTATGGCAAGTTCCGCTATCTTAAGTTGAAAAAGAGCCACCTGCTTATTAAGTAGAATTCATGGGGGCTCCAACATCAAAATTCAATGTCTGAATACATTTAAATGTAAGTCTCACCAAGGTCACAGTTCCTCTTATTGACGTAATCACCACTGCACCAAATCCCACTGTGTAAAGCAGTGGTTTTTGGATCTTTATGTCTGTCCGATAAGATGAAGCTCATTTGCAGAGGAAAAAAATCTTAACACAAAAAAATCACTTTCGGAAGGCTCAGCAGCCTCTCCCCAGTACTGTGCTGACATTTTATTTCAGGGATTACTAAAATTAGAAGGCAGGGGTATATGCCATTGATATCTTATTTCCTGTAACAGTTACACTGACATTAGGAATGCTGTGCTTAAAAGTAGCTATGCCCTCTCAGTGACTGCTACCAGCAGAGCACTTTGAAGGTTTGATAGCCATGCACTGGGACATGTGGGACTCCTTCCAACAAAATTCACACAATGAGTTAAAAACGGAGGTTAGGCTCAACTCTGCACTTCTTCATTACTCACATTTTCTTAGCTCAGACTGTCAGAAAATTTTGAAATCCATACAGTTGAAGTGAATTCTTATTCCTAAGAGCCGAAATCTCACTCCTTCACTAAACCACTTTGGTATTAGGTTCCTAGATCAGTAACATGAAGTAATAAAACCCATAAAATTTGAAGAGCAATAAAAATCATTGCATCGTTAAAAAAGATTTCTAGAAACGGCTTTAGCTTTATAGTCTGAATTTGCTGAGCAGCATAATGGTGGACCAACTAGTGGGGATGTTTCTTGTTTGATTTGGGTTTTTAATGGGTTTTGTGGGGTGTGTGCTTCCAAATAGACTTAAGAACACTTTCAGAGAGAAAGAACAGCAAGGTCTTACAAGCAGGCAGCCAGAACACTAACATAGCACAGCTCTAAGACATCTGACAGGCAACTTAAGATTTAGGAGGACCTGAAGGGCTCATATTCCGAAACATTACCACAGACTTTGCAAGATATGAGTATTACTGACATATTTCAAAATTATAAAGATGGGGTGCAACATACCACATTGCAGATAAACACTAGAGAGCTTGACTTATAAAGGCTTTTTCGAGTCTTGTAAGTATGTTATAAATGCTTTGCACTCCATTCCCTGGAGACTGACAGCACCAAAACCCGACCACCACCGCAGGCTGAGCTCCCTTCCCACTGCTGCCCGAAGGCGGAGGTGAGCTCCCGGTCCCGGGGACACCCCGCGAGGAGGAGGAGGAGATGTAGGCAGTGGTTGAGGAGGCCGCTGGCCCCGACCTACCTTGCTCCAGCCTGAAGAGAGTCTTGTCCAGCTTCTCCATCTCGCCGAGGTGCAGCAGCCGCGTCTCCTTACCGCCCGGCATGGCTGCGGCCGTCTGCCCAACGCTCCTCCCGCGCAGGGAAACTCACTTCGGGGACGGAGAAGCAAGCCCTGCCATAAGGAAACACACACAAACCCCCACAGGTCAGCGGCGACCCCCCGGGCGGACGGCGGCCGCTGGGAACGCCTCACGCCGCCGCTCCCGCTTACATGTTCCCCAGCCCCAGGGAAGCGAAGGGACGAGGCGCTGCAGGCAGGCAGGGAGCTGTCAGGAGGCGCCCAGCCCTGCCCCGGCCGGGCACTGCCGCAGGCAGCACCTTGGGAGCGCTCCCCGTCCCGCGGCGCGGCCCGGCCCGCAGCCAGAGCCGCCGGGGGGGCAGGGCTGACACCTGTCACTGCCTTCGCCCGCCCCGGTGCTGCCGGGCCCCCATCGCCGCCCCATCCCTGCGCGGAGCGGCACCCGCCTCAGCCGCTCCTCCATACTCACGAGCGGGCCCGCGGAGGCGCAGCTCCCCGCCGAGGGCGAGGGCTGCCGAGGGCGAGGGCTGCCGAGGCCGAGCGGAGCCGGGGCGGGGGCTGCGGCGGCGCGGGGCTGGCCAGGCGGGCGGTCCCTCACGCACTCGCCCGCGGCGGGACCGCTTTGGTTTTTAATTCCCTTTTTCTTCTTTTCTCTTGAAACAAACTTTATCGGTTCCGCCGCGGCCGCGCACGGAGACGGGCGGCGCCGGCGCAGCTCCCGCGAGAGCCCAGAGCCCGCCCCGGCAGCCGTGCGGGGCTGGGCCTGGCCGGGCTGGGCCCGCCCCGCCGCGGGAAGCGCGCCCTCAGGGCAGGGTTACCGCAGGGGCGACCCCCGTCCGCGGTGCGGCGGCGGGCGGGCTGGGCTATCCGCCAGCCGGGCCTCGGAGCACCGCAGGGCGCTCAGGGAGCCAATCTCCAGCCCCTACTGTTACAGCCATAGCGCCCACCAGCGCCTTTACACACGGCGGGAGAGACCGCCCACCACCGGGGGCTCGGGCCAACGCTCCGTGTGATTTAACGGGCGTGCCGCTGAGGAGAACGCGGCTTTAAACGCTGCCCGAAGTGCCTTTGGGCCTGGCGGCTCCTTGCGGCGATAGAAACGCCGCTCCAAAGGGCTTCCGCGGGCGATCGCGCCCCGCCGCCTGCGGGGCCGCGCGGCGGGCGCCCAGCGGCCGGCCCCGGTCTGATAGGCTGCGCTGCAGCACAAACGTGGTGTCAGGCAGGGTGTCAGTGCTATATATAGTGTGTGGAAAGGGCTGCGGGCTCCGAAGGTCTGTCTTTGAGCGAGAGGTAAGGTGGTTTTGAGAACAAACAACACTGCAAACCCCAAAACCCACCCTCCTTGTTCTGAAGCATCCTGGTCACCACACAGCCCTTCCCGTTGCTTTGTGTTGCAGAATACCTGCAACAGTTGGTCCAGGCCTCTCACCACCGAAGTCATTAACTGCATCCCACTGTAAAGGTCACCCTTGCAGCTTCGGAAGGTCAGTTTATTTTTATTGCCTAGAACTACCTAAAATGAAACACCACCACCACCACCAAAGTGATGCTTCTAAATTCACAGTCACTATGTCATTATACTGTTTATTATTCTTTTATTTTCAAAATATTGGGAGGAGTCTGAAAAACAGTTTAGACAACTATTCAGTCATCCCATGCATACCCTTAGAACTGTGTCTTACTGCAATGTGTTCACCCAATTATGATGTATTTAGGATCAGTCCAAAAACTGAGATGCGTGCAGGCACTTCCACCCATTTCAAACTGAGTGTTACCTTCTGGTAGCTATTTTTTTTCCTTCCCTCCTTCAGTTGCTCTTCCCTCTGAACATCTGTTTGTTCCTAATTACAGTTCTCATTTTTCTGGTATTGTTGAGAGAGGTTTTCATGTTGGTGTGAGTGATGAATATGTCAGCTTTTATGCCCCCGACAATATTAGGGTCCCTAGAAAGATTGGGGGAAAATTCCTAGTGAAAGCCCCCCTGTGTGTTTGTGCAGTTCCCCTAACATTCACCTCAGTGAGACTCATTCAGATAGGCTTCAAAAGCTATACTTCCAATCTGGATTATTTTACATGGATGTTTCCTGGGGGCCCATTAGGATTCTCCCATCTTCCTTGTCTTTCCTTGCCTCTCTATTCCGTACTCAGCCTGCAGGCCCATGTGCTTCATATGCAAGGACAGACTTGCACATAGCAGAAGCCCAGCTCTCCTGCTTTGCTGGCTGTTTTCTCTGAATAGGATGTGTCCTAGCAAAGAAGACATAACACAGGAATGGGAAACACATGATGCTTGAATAGGTATGGGAGTTTTAGGAAAGAAACCAACAGACATGTCCTTGAAAGAGACCTGGATCATCTCTTTGCTTTGGTCCTCAGCAGGCTTCAGCACTCAGAAGTGACTCTGTAGTTGCTCTGCCACAGAGCCTTGTACAAGTGTCTCTGCCTCCAGGCTTGCTATTGTCCTGTTGCATTCTGTTATTGTGGGATTTAGAAATTCCCTGAGCTGCTTAGTGAACACTTCTAAGAGAGAAAGAGCAAATAATGCCTATGTAGCCAAGTCCTTTGCATTAATAGTTACCCTAAAGTGCATGTTGAATGTAAAGTAAGAAAAACCCCAAAGGGTATCACTGAAGGCAATTTCACCACTGCTGCTAAGGTTTAAAATGTGTCTCCACTATACTATGCATTTAGACAGGTTTTGAAATGTATCCAAGCTTATGAAAAAGGATTTTGAAGTTTCTCAAGACAAAAATCAAGAGGAAACCAAACTAGCATACAGCCTCCTGGTTCCAAATCCTAAAGCAGTTATTTTGACCAACACTTGTGACTGTAGCTAAAACAGATGTCAACCGTCTAAACGAAGGACTCGATCCACTACACAGCAAAAAGTTCCCTGAGTACTATTAAATGACTTAATGATTAGAGCAATTTCATTTCATTGGCCTTCAATTCAATATGAAAAAAATTACTATTACAAAGATACTGAATGAATATAGCAGGTTTATGAAGTTTAATCAGGAAAACAGAGCAGATTGCTCTGTCAACATCACCTCTTATGCTGACACATCCCTCACAGACTTTGGCCTGTGTTAGCAGACGTAAATTGAGCAGTCTTTCTGTATATGGGAACCACACCAGCAAAACATCAGTGCACAAGTGCTACTATTTAGCATTGTAGATATTGTGTAGGACACAGCCAACAGCCATCAATCATGACATTTGCTATTCTAGTATCTAAATGGTGGATTTGACAGTGCCATTTTACCTTCAGTTTGCAGTTTCTCTGTGTGATACAATATACCACAGCAGGAAAAGATCAATAGTTGCTTCAAAGTAAGAGTGGATACCATATCAATGTCATTATCAGGAAATAATTTCCCAGCTTTTTCAATTATATTCATATACCCAAATCCTTCCATCCTTTTACATACATCATCTTAGTACTCCCTCCCCTCCCACTTTCTGTTTTGCATCACAGGATTACAGAACACTTTCCCAGTGTGCTCAGTACACTTTGGGGAGCCCATTTACTAGGTGTCACATCACACTGATGTCATATTGCTTATGCCTCTTTTAAAGGTTATGACTGTAAAGTGTGGGAACTTTGAGTATTTGCAAAACAGTCCTCTTTTTTTAGAAATAATTATTTTTAATAACAGAACAATAGCTCCCAATAACAACAGTAAAAGCCAACTAGCACAGAAACCTTAACTAAACAGCTAACTAAAATTAAGTGCAGATTCCTTTGGCCTGTGTGCAGGAGTATGAGACTTCATAACATTTAAAGTGAGAGCACAGTTTTTCTCAATGCCCCACACCCATGACCTGTAAATTCATGAGTTAACACTGGGCTGTGGTTCAAACAATAGGAAGCTTCAGAGCTGTTGAATCTTCTGTCGAGCTGTCCTCTTCTAAAGGGGAGATCTCATCCAGAAATGCAACCTCGATTTTAAAGAAAGCTTGTTTTCTTTAAAACTCTCTCTGCAATTTGATGAGACTGAAATCCCTCCTGTGAGTTAGATCTTTCCTATACAGTGGCTGAAAACAAATGCTGTTCTTCGACATGTTATGTGCCCTGCGGGAAATTACACATGGCCTTGGACCTTAGAATCTAATATTGAGAGAAAAGATTGGTCAGAACATTGAAATAATCACCTGTAGCCTATTTTTCTCAAATCCCTTTAAACAGATCAACAGATTGCATTAGCCTGATAGGCAGTGAGTAAGTAGTAGGCTGGAATAAAAATGTCTATATAAATAAGAGATCGAATGAGATGAAGAGGCTAGGACACTAGCCTATGCAGTTTGTTCTTACTGAACTTGTAAATGCCCTTTCCTCTAGTTACTTGGCACTGTTGGTTTGACCTTTCAAAGATGAACCTGGTGTCATCAGGAATTTTTGGATTGCAGACACATTTTTTGTTTGTTTTTAATCCCAGTCTGGCCATTCTTTTACTGTGTGGCCTTAAAAAAGCAATGCTTTCTGCTTTAACGTCTACCTAAAGTTAGACTGCTATCAATTTTTAATAGAAACTAGTAAAATTTAATGCATTTGTCTTTAAAGAGGTCCAAATAAAATTTTGTTATAGTTAAATGGAGCTTTTCACATAATTGCTTAAGATATATTTGACCATGGGTTAGCTAACAGCATCACATTAATTTGATGTTAATAATCTTCTGCAATTGTGGTGACTTGCCAAACAACATTTTAAACTAAGTGTCTGGATGGTATTATACCATTTAACTTAGTTAAGAGTAAAATAAATTCACATGTATTGGGACAGTTTTTGTTTTACAAGGACAACATATTATACCAGTTTACTGAATCACTACCAGCACTTCTATCTTCCCATAAATTGTTCCATTTACAGTGAGATATGCCGAGATTTAAGACTTCAGAGTATCAATTCTTAACGGAGCTGCAGTAGATTTATCAGGCAGATCTGCTCTTTCGGTTTCATATTTCCTCCTCAAAGATAAATATTTAAAGAGTGTCTCTTGCACAGTCCATTTTCTGTATGATAACCCTTCCTACCATATCGAACTACAGTGAGATTACCATGGGTATTTTCCTGGTCCATTAAAATTATGATCCTTAAATCTTACCTAAACAGCTCTTTAAGATCAAATGGCAAACAACTGATTGCACTTGTGTCTGTTGTATAAAATTGGCATCTGGTTTTTAAGCAAAGAAGTAACTACATACTAGTCCCACATAACCTGAGGTTGTCTGAAAGCTAATACTGAGGTCTGTAGGCATGTTTTGTAATCATTCAGCACAGACAGAATTCAAGCCATAGGAACTGAAACAGTCTACCATGCTGTAATGTGTTGCAGCAGGAGAATATTTCACCAGATTATGACTACAGAAGCATTTGTTTTAAAAGAGAATTTTCATCTCTTCCTCATCTTCATGCCTTGGAACAAATCCCTGATTTCTCATTGCCAAATCATGTTTGGTCCCAGGCCTCTTTTCAAGCTGTTTTTACATTCTGCCACCAAGTTAAACATGAGCAGGAAGAGCAGGGAAGGTGATGCGAGAGTGGTTTGCACTGGAATGCTACAAAGCTAAAATTCAGACCGACAGCTCTTCTTTTGCTATATAGCAATCAGTGCACCTAATTCAACATTTACAGTTGAACCATCACCAAGTGCTGCTACCAGAAATCCAAAGTTCTTAACGTTTGTCTTATTGATACTGTCACATCTTTTGGTTACCCATGAATTTGAGTTTAGGATTGCTGATCAGAGGTAGCTTGCCCAAAGCTGGGCAGCAGCTCCTATGTGTACTCACAGTAGCTAGGAATTACTGCTGTATGTTGAGGCAAACTGCTGCTGCTACTGCGCAGCTTTTCAGAGTATCTTATCTCTGCACAAACCCCGGCTCCCCATTCCAGCTGGATTCTTGGTGGTGGAGGAATCACTGTCATCTCCTACAGTAGTACAGTATTGATATTTTGCCTCCAAGTGTGTCTGTGACATATTTGTTAGGTCACTTCAGGTGCTGTGCAGCAGGTTCTCCCTAGGTTTGGAACTTCCTTGGAGGTACCAGCTTGCACAGAGACTATGTACTAGCCTGGTTCTGCAGGAGGCAGCTTTCTGTAGCATCTCTGGAGTGGGTCACTGCACCTGACTTGGCATTCCACTGTGCTCATCAAGTGAGGATTGCTGCTTGTAGGACTTGAAAGCTGGGATGAAACAATTTTCTCTCTCTTACCCTTCTCACAACTCTCCTATGTTGGTGAAAAATACAGAAAACTCAAGAAAGTGAGTAATTCAGTACTTTTATCAAATAAAACTTCAGTAATGTGCATCAAATAAAGCGATGGCCCACATCCCTTGAAGTGGGTAAAATTACTTTATTGGAGTCCTTTATCCATCGATTTAATTGTGCTGTGCATTGAGTGAAGGTGGAGACTTTTCCAGAGCAGTGGCAAGGTTGTCACTGCATCATAGCACCCATACAGACCTGGCTCAAATTGGGATCAGGGAACCAAACTTCATTCTTTCACTGCACATAAGCAAGGAATTATTTTTTGGAAAGAATTCCCTGTAAATCAGAGTCGATACACACTTGGGTAGAAACTATTGTGCGAGTACTTCAGCTGCTGGTGGGTCGGGACAGAGATAGAAAACCAAAGGGAAGTTTCTGCGTAGTCAAAAGTACAGAGGCTTATTTACTTAGTGGCTAATGCCACCAGGTGGCTACTGAGTGGAATCGGCTGAAAGCCGTAAAATGCGGGATTCTTTTCTCTCTAGATAAACAAGTATCGTCGTATAAATACGTTTCCAAGGGTTAATTTTTATACGTGACATAAACCCATGTAAAGTAGTGAAAGTAGAAAGGGCTGATGAGTAGAGAGGAAGAAAGACCAAAGGGAAGCATACCTAAATAAGGATATTTCTGGAGGTCAGTGGGATACATGTATCTATTTCGTAGGTTAACAGTAAGTCAGTTGGTAAAACATATAAGTGTGAAACAGTGCCAAAGCTTAAGGATGCTACACTGGGACTTTTATCATCATTTATTTCCTTTTAGATAGTCGGGGTTGTTTCAATGACTCAACATTCCCCTCACTGTGGGAAAAAAAGGCATATGCAAATTGCTTTGGTAGGAAAAAATCTTCCTAAGATAATATTATTGTTATTATTTCCCTAATACATGTTTAGCTAAGAAGATAATGCTGAAAAGCTTGAAAAAGCTTGAAAAAAGTCTGGTCCTCTAAGTGTAGGATACACAGAAGGGAGGTGAATAAATATGGGTGTCTTCATAGGAGGACCAGAATCCTGCATGTACTGGGCCAAATCTAAATGCACTTTTTCAAACACATATTAATGTATCAAAATAGAAAGCAGCAGTAACAAAAACTTCTTAGATCCAAGCTACCCATCACCAAGACAATCTGATAGGGAGGCAGCCTTTTTGCACATCACTTGATTTAAACTCAAGCAGTGTTTTACTGAGATAATCTTTCCAGTAACGCAGAGAAACCATTTGCCTAGAGCACACAGATATGAACCTTGAGCAAGGACTGATCTTCCAAAAGACCACAGGCTTGCTATATAGTTAGCTTAATACCTCAGAGGAAAACTGATTACAAGGAACCACATAATAACATGGGGCCTCTTCAGACCTAGCTTCAATGGCTTATTGTTTTCCCTATTACTTTGGGCTTAAGAAATAGCACAGTGCTCACTATATACCTTGGACCATACAAGATTTAATTTCCAAAATGACATATATTTTACTTAATTGTTCCCTCGGTTCTTAAGCAACAGAAATTCCCTTTCATGTACTTGGCATGAAGCCTCCCTGTTGCTTTCTAAATTATAAGCTTTCACTTACTTCCTTGAGGTCCTGTAACAAACTGCAAAAAAATTCACCAGCTTCTTTTCATGTTAGATGTTATGTTGTTCATTTGCCACTTGACGTTGTCATCCTCTGACATAGTTCGATAGTAGATTACATGATTTTATCTCTCTTCAGGCTTGTAGGAAGCTAAAACCCCAACTCCCCAGCCCTCTGTCTCTAGCTGATACTTCGATTAAACTAGAAAGTAACGCTTTGCAATAAATACAGAGTTATTATGAACACACTAATAGAACTATAATTGCAGGACACTTTACACAGAAGATGCATCTGTGGACTCTTTGTAGTTCATATATCCTAATCACAGAATCCCAGCCTGGTTTGTGTTGGAAGGGACCTTAAAGCTCATCCAGCTCCAACCCCTGCCACAGGCAGGGACACCTTCCACTAGAGCAGGTTGCTCCAAGCCCCTGTGTCCAACCTGGCCTTGAACACTGCCAGGGATGGGGCAGCCACGGCTTCTCTGGGCACCCTGTGCCAGCGCCTCAGCACCCTCACAGCATTTTATTTCCTTGATACATATTGGATGTTGACACTTAACAAGTCAGCATGCAGTACTCTTTCATAGAAATATTTTCATTAAGGCAGTAAAACTTGCTGATAATTTTTCTTTTAAGGAGACCAGTATGATTGAAAAGAGTCTTTCCAGACAGACTGATGATTGCCTGTGCAGGAGGAGTATAGATACTCAGACTTTGTACTTAAGAGCAGTTGTTTTTTTCCTGGTTCTCTTGGTGTTTTCCTGGTTTTCTTGCTTTATAGCTCTATGGCAACAGAGCCAACACCTTTTGAAATAAGAGAAGCTATAAAATGAGAAGCAAACCAGTATTCCCTCCCTTACCTTGCACAGATAAATGATTTTTTTCCTTAAGCTCTGATTACAGTTTCCAACAGAATTGTTGCTTGCATTTTCATCCCTCCTTGTGGGTAGTAATGAGGAAATTATGTCCATATGAATTTTTATATTTCTAACAATGCCTCAGAAGTAGACGCCCCATTTTGTCCATGAGCCAAGACCCTAAAATAAGATCTTAAAAATATTTTGATCTTGATTCCACTATAATCTTTGTAAATTATAAATCTAAATTTCATCAAGAATATTGGTCGCTCTGGTCACCAGAGTTTTCATACTGTAAATGTATGTATGTTAGTATTTGTCATACTGTATCTGCAAGGAAGGCAGCTTTTAATCTGCATAAATGAATTAGAAACACACAAGCACTTAATAAAGCATGGATGTACTTGGGCTTAGAATTCTCTCAAACTCTTTCATATTTTGGGGACTTTATGAATAACTTGTAAACTGAACTATACACCCCTCTGCCCCCAGCTAGGGGGAAATAGCCATATTTCATTTTAAGCTATTGATTATGTGTTATTTTTCTTCAGGTGCTGTAAACTTAGTTCAGTTGCTGTAAGATCAGTGAAAGTCTGAGCTTCCCAGTGACTTCCATGAGCGAGATAATATAAGTGTAACAGACAAGTCATTGGTATGATTAGGCAAAGTAGTTCATTGTTTTTCACATTAAATATATCTTATATATATATATCTTATAACTCTACGGTTAATACTGCTTTTATAGAAACTGAGAAAACAGTAGAACACTAACAGAGCATTTGCACGTTCTGTTATATTTTAGCAGATAAGTGATTTTAAAGAAAATATGACTAAATAGCATTGAGATCACTACAACAGCTCAGACCTACTACAAGCAACTGAGCTACCAGAGCCCTCCAGTGAAGGTGTCTGCTAACACAAACACAGTATTTCTATTCTACGGGAGGGCAAAATTCCCGTGGTATTTTTATTCAATAATTGTCTTTTTGTGCCGCTTTGTGAGCAATTGAGGACTAGGAACAAGAGGAAATAAAACAGAACTCACAGAAGCCTGTGTAAGTAACTGCAGTTTCAGCCCGTAAAACCCCCGTTACAGCCAGTACTTATTTGCTTTCTCGATAAGAACAACCCGGTTTTGCAAGCCGGTGTGTGGGAACACCTTTAGGCACACGAATAGCACTGCACATGAGCTCTGCAAGCGTCTACAAAGAGCAATCTCTAAGTAACACCCCCAGCGGCAAGACTCCAGCCGTAAAACCAGGACATTTATCAACACCCCCAGCGTTTGGAGCCTGCAAAGGAACGACGTGCCCGTAGTACTTGTCACAGAACCCCAGTTCTCTGGGCGGAGAGGTAGGAGGGAGGCTCTTGCAGAGGAAGGGGCTGGCCCGACCCGGCCCGACCCACCGGCTCCTTTCCCGCTGCCCTTTCCTGCGGGAGCGGTGCTTGGGGCGAGTGCGGGTGGTGCCGAGGGGACGGGGCTGTTGTAGTCCCGGGGCGCTGCGCTTAAACTAACCCAGTGAGTGCTCAAAGTGTGGGGACTGCAGCCGTTTTGGAAGCTAGGTGTGCCTAACAGAGTGTCTGTAGTAGCTGTGAAGCTTCCAAAGCACCTTTAAAGCTGCCTTGCATGCAGGCAGTTCTGAATTGCTGGGTAAACTCTTAAGCCTGCTTGCCTTAATGAGTAAAGGTAAGCTCTGGCTTATTTTAGCTGGAAACCACCCCAGCCACGTTCCTCCTGCGTCTTGTTTGCTTCTTAATGTTATGTGAATATTGCTTGCTTGTTTTGCTTCTTCATCAGTGTGTGTAGGGGATAGCTGTGTGGTAGCTGTTACAGTGAATGTACTGATCCTGTAGTTGGATTTGCTTGTTGGAGTAACGAGCTATGTTGTTACAGATCAGTCTGTAACTTTGAGTTCTTCATAGAGTTAAAAGTTTGCAAGGTTGTGGCCTTAAAGATTAATGTGCAGAGCGGGTGGCCAGCAGAAAGTTAAATAATTAAACAATTGAACAGGGCAAAATCCTTGCCTTTTGTTCATTCTTGGTGGGATATATGGAAAAAGACAAACTTACCATATTCCTTTGTAAGATTGCTCATTCTTCTGAAGGAAAGTAAAAAAGAAAGTAACTCTCTTTTATAGTGAGTAAATGCATAACAAGCTTTAAAATTATGCTGCCCACTTGTACCAACTTCTGCTTTCAGGAAGAAGGTATTAAAAGCTGTGGTTGGGTTTTGTGGTGTTTTTGTTACTTTTGTAGTTGTTCTTTTTTTTTTTTCCCCTTAACTGCACCAGAAGATAATTAAAATAATTACTTAATATGAAGCTGAGCTCTGTGGAAGTAGGTGTCTGTCAAAGCAAAGGAAGCTGCAGGGTCAGCGCTTCGTTACAGCTCAAGCACTGCAGCTGATGTGTAGGGTCTCATGGGCTGAGCTTGGGAAGCAGCGTAAGATGTGTGCCCGAGGTAAAGAACACTCTTAGAAATGTTTCTTTTTCTGTGTGGGTACTTTTTCTTCTTTCAGACAAACTTCCTGTGATCCTGAGCTTGATAAAGGTTAATGCTGTTAGATGCAAGTCAAATAGGAGAGGTTCCGATGTAATAATGTAAGTTGTCTTCCTATTAGAAAGCCAGTGTCAGTTTTACTTGGACTTGCTCACTATAACAGAAGGACTGGCTGTGAGATAAATACCTACACTTGAACTGTCACAAAACCTCATTTTGCAACAGGCAAGCCTTGGAGTTCTCTTTGGATGTTTCCTGAGTAGAAAGACCAAGAGGCTGAGGTGTGTATGTTTTGTCAACTTGGGGGCATGAGGGTGTGTGTTTGTAATAAGTTAAAAGTAATTAAAAGTAATAAGTTATTATGCATGTGAACACTACTTGTTTTCTGCTCTTGCTCAGTCCAGCTGTTGTGAGATGACCACATTTGAATGAGCAGAAGTTAACCCAAGCTCTTTCTCTGAAGTCGGAGGGGAGATGACTCTTGGGCAGCAAGGCAGCCCACTTTTGCTTTGTCAGAGTGTATTTCTGAAGAGACATGGCACAATTCTGTTAATACAGCTTATTCTCCTTTAGATGGCTTTTTACTTTTCTGCTTGCCCTCTTGGCTGATGGTGGTTCCAAGAAAGCTTTTGTTACTTTGAATTGGCAGTATGTTTGCCTGGTCCTTCCTCTCATGTCCTCTTCCTCTCTGAAACTGGCTTTAGATTTCGTACTCTGCAGCTAAAGTCTGTTGAAAGCTAGCTTAAGATAATTTCTGTGAGAAGGTCCTGAGTTTGTGTGAACATTGTGCTCTTGAGGAATTAGGCTACTGGGGCTGAGACCTGCAGGGATTGAAGAAGTAGCATCATCACAGGAGGGAGTAACTTACTGATCTCCATTTATCCAAATCCAGTAAGATCGTGAGGTGTAAGAAGCAGAATAAATTCACATGTATACTCAATGGCGTGAAAAGATTCCCGCTAAATTTTTGTATTGTTGGTTCAGGCTTTTAAAGATTTTGTACTTTATTTTAGCACTCTTCCCCCCCAACCATTTCTTCTTCTTTCCTCCTCCCTCCTTGGGAGAAGATGACCCCTGAATGAATGGTATGATAAATTCTTGATGTCCAGACAAGTGTAGCTGTATTACATTGAAACTTTACAGATGCTGGTAGCTATTATGATAAGCAAATCCTTATTTCTCTTTGCAGTTTGCCCTCCCAGGCAGAATGTCTTGAGGTTAAGCCACAGATAATTACTTTAGCCTTTAACCATTAATATTTGGGTTGCCACAGAGGTGTTCTGGTCTTGTCATGGTCTGTCATAAGTATGAAATGTAGCTACTTCATCTCCATTCTTACTAACTGAAACGGCTGTTTCTACTTCACTTTTTTGGGAATAGCTGTTGTAGGTTCTCAGTGAGATTTTTTGGGCTGCCTCTTACTTCAAATAGCTGTTCTGCATCCCACTGCAGTTGGAATAACTGGCCACAGATGGAGTACCTTTGGGACCCCTGCTCTAATTTTTCTACATGACTTTCCTCCAGTTTCTGGTGGGTTATATGCAACATAAGTTCCCCAAAAAAAGGTGCTCTTATAAAAGCTCTTTTTCTGTCCTGAGTTCCGACCTACCCAGCAGACATCTGAAATAACTTGAGTCAAGAAATGCTTGTCTGAAATTTCAGATTACTTCATTATTGAGCAGTCTTTGTATGAAATTGAATTTTACAGTTATAATCAAATTCCACATGAAGTAAATATTAATGGACATTCCAATTACTCAACTTCCTTGGAAAAGCTTAACTTCCTTCTAAAGCATTTTGACCAAGTTAGGCAAGAGTGATGAGAAGATGACTGTTGCTCTATGTATTTTGATTTTCTATTAATTAGAGGGCTGCATTATAAATGGTTTCAAGTATACAATTCTCTCTCTTTCCCTGCACCCCAAGAGTGACATGATGTTTGAAACCCTGTTAGAATTACAGGTGATGATGGAGTTTGTTTGAACAAACTTGTTTTGAAGCTTTCTTTCCTGCCAGTGGGTGTGAGTTTTGTATTATACTGAAGATTTAAGTAGGGAGGGTGAGGAAGGGAATAACAAATTTCCAGTCAAGCTTCAAACTAATGAGTATTGAAGTATTTTTTTCCATTCCAAATCAAGGTATGGAACAGCAGTTTGAATAACTGCCTGATACTGTAAAATAGTGTGGTGTGCCCTAGTATCTATATCTATAGGATATGGAAAGGAATCCTGGATCTGGTGCTGTCTCTGGTTGTATATAACATATTGAAAACTCTGTTTATAGTACAAGACTAAGATCACAATCTATGTGATTGTGTTCTGACTATGGAGCTAGTATGCTCTGTAGCACATCCTTGTAACTTTGGGGTATTTACTGATGCATGCTACTCTGGTGCAGCTGGCATGCGGGCAGGCTAGAGGAAGGAGATGGCAGGTACTGTCAGGCCCTTGGTTAACACAAGCATTTCAGTGAAGTGCATTTATCTTGGAACAAAGTGCAGAAATCTTTAAACTCCCTGTTGTTCTTCCAGGCAGTTCAAACCATAGTAAATTAACAAAAATGCTGGAGAACTGCCAGTTGAAAGCTGCTTTAGGAATTCGCTTTTATAGTTAACATCATTGTGCTTCAGTCCTGAAGTCAGTTATTCCTCTTCCTCTTTAGAACAGGGAACTGGACTGTCTGCTAATTCATATGCTGTCACCAATGAGCTGCATTTTAAAGGGTTATAAATAAGCCACTACAGCCAAAGCTGCTTAGTACAACTTGCAAGCAAAATCTGTCAAGAAGGACAAACCTACAATTTATAGTAAGTTCTAGTGGAAACAGAGAGTGTTTTCAAATGCTATAGGTAATGGCAGGCTGTTCCACAGCTTACACGCCTCAAACCAGAGTTAACGTAGATTCTCATTCTGAATCTGAGCTTTAGTGGCAATACTTGGTGATTTTAAGGTTCTGTTGCAGTTTGTCATGTTCTTATCTGGAAAAGATGATCTTGCAGAGATCTGCTGATTCATCGTGACATTAATCAAACCCCTTTTTGTTCAGGGTTGTACTTCTGGGTGTAGTTGTGAGATTTAGTTGTCTTCCTCTGCTTTTCCTACAAAGGTGAGTATCAGAAAACAGTGGCATATTCTGCAGTTTATTGTGTGTTCATTTGTTACAAACCTGGATTCCTTTACCTCTGTGTGTGATTGCTTAGAATGTTAAAGGTACTTACTTCCCTAATTCTCAATAACTGTTCTGCATTGTGGTGTCGTATATATCATATATGTGCTAAATGTCTAAAAATGCAGTCATTCCTGACCACATCTCTTGGAGGGAAGTAACGTTATCATGGCTATAGAAGTCCAAAGAGAAAAGAGGAAACCGTGTAATCTGACAGAAGGAGAGGTGACTGTTTTACACAGGAGTGATTTGCTGCTTGCCAGTGGCTGACTTTGTGGCGTGTGGTTTTGTTTTGTTGGGTTTTTTGGTTGGGTTTTTGCTTCTTTTTGTCTCTTTACCAAAGCAGATGCTCTGTTGGCTGAGGATGGATATAAGTGCTTATTGCTCTTCAGGCCGAGTATAAAGATACTTCTTGTCCCTTCTCAGAATTGCTCATTGCTGGTTCATTAGTTTAACTAGTGTTTAAAAACCACTTCCTTAAGTGTCTTTTCAAATAATGTTAATTTTTGGACTCCTAATGCTGTATACTCAGCATTCTAGACTCACTGTTTCCTTCTCCTGGCCAGCCTGTCACATTCACGAGGCATGACATACTGCTTCATGCTCCTGTGACAGGTACTTTTTTAGAGCTAAAGGAGACATCTTAACCTACTATATGAGGAAGTTCTGGGCATCTCTTGGACTTCCTCTTCTTTCCTTCCTGTATGTTCTGGTTTTGTCCTTGTTTTTCTTGCTTGTTGTGGTTGGTATGAGGGTTGTTTTGAAGAGATCTTGCCTGAAGGCTGAGGGTTTGTGTGTGTGTTGTAAAAGGGGTAAGGAGGTGCAGTGAGATCCTAGGGGCAGCAGATGAGAGTGGCTGCAAACTTCTATTGTTGACTATTCCGAACAACAATTTTAAATATGAAGTTCTATTGTGTTATAAAAAGGGTTTTGTTGTGGTATTTGAGTTAAAGTCCAGAGCTCTTCAATCTGGAATTAAGGAATAATTGCTTAAAGCTTGACACTCTCTAGCATGTTGGCTTATTGTACGGCTTTGTCTCCAGTAACACTTCAGGAGATGTTTTCCTAAAAATACAAAATCAATCTTTTAACCACAGATTGGTGTTTATAAGAGGGCTTCTCATCTTCCCTCTGCCTATTGCTGTGTAAGTGGAGAACAGAGAGTGCCACGACATATTTCCAGATCAAAGGAGGAAAGACTTCCCAAAGCCACTGAAAAAGTGGTGTTTGAGGAAGGCTAAATCTTAATCTGGAAATTACTATTCTTTACAGGATGCAGCCCTCATTGTTGGAGGTACATAGAAAATATTGCTCTTCTACAGTTAACCCTGTCTAAAAAACCAGATGTTTTTAAATTGCTCTTCAGTACAGTACTTCCAGATTTTGGTCTTTTTCATTCTTTTAATCTCTGCTTCTTCTTCCTTCTCTTCTGCCAGTTTTTGTCAGTTGAGTCTGCCAAAGAATATTTCTTGTTTCCTTTTAAATCCCTACCACATCCTCTGCTACTTAAACTAGAACACCAACCTACTCTTCTTATCTCTGCAGCATGCAGCCTCATCTCTTCTGGCAGCAGCTGGGTTTGAAGATTTCACTGGGACGTGTAAGAGGTGGTTTAATTCCACCATCGTACTGAACCATGGTTTTTAGCTCCCTGTTTGCTTCCTGAACTTCTGAATAAATCACATTGTTGGAGCTTTGCAGCAGTTTGGAGAAGTATTGGTGCTAGAAGGAAAGGCTTATTTTAACTAGCAGTTAAAGATATTATCATGATGTTATCATGAATATTTGGGAGGAGGAGTTGAGGTTGGAGTGTGGGTTTTTTTCTAGTTCCTGAAATGTAACTGTTCAGCCCCTTCTCCCCTCTGATTTTCTTCTGTTTACTGATGTAAAGTTGCTGAGGAGCTCTTTTGTTGAAGTACAAATGTAGCATTGCCCTGGATATTGTGGGGTTTTAGCACTGAATGTATGAGAAGTTTGGAAAAGTTAATATTGATGACTCTTGGAGTGTGTGTAAGACTAATGACATGCCGTGTCTTCATCTGGCTGCTTTTTTAGGTATCAGAGTTCAGTCTGAAACACCTCTGTGCCTTTCTTATCTTCATGTCCATGTGTGCTCTGTCAGGAAACTTCATAACTTGATACTCTTATCCCTTGGTGCAAAATGGGCCTGGCTCTTCCTGAAGGCAGACATACTTGCCTTGTATGTATTCCACTAGAGCTGATAACCTGCTTCTTGTGCCTAAGGATGGAAAGGAGGTTTATCTCTGTTCTTCTGGCCTTCTGGGTATGCAGACGCTTTTTCTTGTTAAGGTGTTCTGTGAACAATAAAACTGTAAACCTTGCATGGTGCTGAGTAACAAAACAATTACCACAGTTCTATTGGAAACAGTATTGTGGCAGGGCAAAATGTTGTATGATGGATGCTGGGATTAGTGTTCATGTAACGGTTTTAAGCTCTTTGGTCCTATTACCCCACATGTTTTTCATGCATACTGTTATTCAGGGTGTGACAAGCAATGATATTATTTGTCTAATTGTCTGGAGGCCCAGTATCCAAAAGAAAGAGGTCAAAGGAAAAGTCTTGTGCTTGTCTGCAGCAAACATCCATGTTTCTTTATATAATCATAGAATCAGTAGGGTTGGAAAGACCTTTAAGCTCATCCAGTCCACCCGTTCCCAGCACTGCCAAGGCCACCACTAACCCATGGCACTGAGGGCCTCGGCTACACGGTGTGTGAACACTTGCAGGGACGGTGACTCCAGCCCTGCCCTGGGCAGCCTGTTCCAATGCCTGAGCACCCTCTGGGGATTGTTCCTCATCTCCATCTAAACCTCCCCTGGCGCAGCTTGAGGCCGTTTCCTCTTGTCTCATCCCTTGTTCCTTGGGAGCAGAGACCAGCCCCCTCCTGGCTCCACCCTCCTGTCAGGCAGTTGTAGAGAGCGAGAAGGTCCCCCCTGAGCCTTCTCTTCTCCAGACTAAACCCCCCCAGGTCCCTCAGCCGTTCCTCATCACACTTGTGCTCCAGGCCCTGCACCAGCTCTGGTGCCCTTCTCTGGCCCCGCTCCAGCACCTCAATGTCTCTTTATCTAAATCTTTATCCCAAATTCCCACTCTTTTGCACGTATAAAACCTACTTCTGGTGTTTGACAACTTTATTTCCCCTGCAGAAAGAGGAACTTGTTACCTGGGAATTGTTTGTCATATATGAGGATTAGACACGAGTTGTGGAAACAAAGGGCAGTCTGTAATGATGTGTCGTTTGGAACTATGATTAATAAAAGAGTGGGCTTGATACTAGCTGTGTAGTTCCTCAGTAGTGTGGACATTTATACAACCATGAAACGTTCTAATATCCATCTGTCCTGTGCAGATGTTCAAGGGACTTGGATTATTTTTTGTTTTGGGAGGGGCGTAAGCAAAAGAAATTCAAGAAGTTATGTCAAAATGTATGGAGAGAAATAATCCACCCAGTGAGTGGAGGGATCCATCTACTGCCTGTACTCTTGATGGCCTGAAACATCCTATCTGTGACCATTGCTGCAAAGTCTGGCAGTTATCACGAACACACATTAGTGTGCAGCTGGGGATGGTGTCTTCTCATGCATAAGGTTTTAAACTTGTTTTTAAATTGTAGTGTTCAACTGACTCAGCTAAAGATGAGTGGTGACCTGTAATGTAACTGGTTATTGTATTTAATTGCCTCGAACTCTTTACTTTCTATAGATGGAGCTGCCTGGCCTTGCTTTTGCTGTTTGGATGCTTATTTGTTTCTATGCATCTGTGAGTGGCTATCCAAATGGAAAAGTAAGAGCAGCCTGCACCAGCATGATACCCTGTCATGGTAGCTCTCCACAGCTGTCACCTGAGCACACCATTACAGTGAATGGGACTGAATTTAAACCAGGGGACAGCATAGAAGGTATGTGTTGCTTATAGCTGAAGAGTTTAGTTGACTATTTCTTTGTGTAGCTTGTCTTTACTCAGTTATACTAGATCTGTCTAAGCAGTTGAATCTTGCTCAGGTGATCCATTCAGCAGTCATTCAATACTTGTTCAATAGCTTGCTTCTGGTGGTTGAAATATTTCATTCTTCCTCTGGAGAATATCTCAGCTTAATTTTTCTTCTGGTTTCAGTTCATCTGTCCGGACCAGTTTTTGAAGGCTTCTTCATCCAAGCCCGGGATGCAGAGCACCTGGAGAGCCCTGCACTTGGTTCTTTTATGTTAGCTGACCGGAGAGTGTCTCAGCTCCTGACATGTGGCCATACCAAGGTATGCTTTAGTGTCTTGAAGTGGGACATCAGGCACTGAGGTGTTTGTACTAGACCATGTCTGTAACAGGATAGAGCTGAGCTGTGCAGTCTTCTTTGAGCTCAGTGACATCCAATTAATGCATTCATCAGTGCTGTAAAGCAATGGGGGTGTCTGGGTTGTGCCCTTTGTGCTCGGAGGACTTAGTTCAGTGCTGTGTCTGATCTGTTTATCTTGTGCAAATAACTGTCTGATCCCAAGACTACTTTTGAGGTTTGTCCTCTGGGATGCCAGTTCTGTTCTCTGTACAGTCATTGCACTGTCCCTTCATGCTCTTACTGTCAAAAAAATGGAGCATTATCTTACTATCAAAAAAATTCTAGTGTTATCACACCATTACAACATAAATGCTGCAGGGATCTCTGTGTCGTCATCGAATCATAGAATGGTTTGGGTTGGAAAAGACCTTATGGTTTGGGTTGGAAAAGACCTTAAGATCATCCTGTTCCAACCCCCTGTCACAGGCAGGGGCACCTCACACTAGACCAGGTTGCTCCAAGCCCCATCCAGCCTGGCCTTGGCCACTGCCACTGGAGTTTTCTGGATTGAAAGACCTCTAGTTCCTTTTAGCCTCACAGTTTCTTAGTATGTATAAGTTTCAGTGGCAGACTTATCTGAATTGATAATGACTGACTGGGGAGGAGCTGGTTGCAGTGGCTCTGTGCAATGTAACAGTGCAGTGTCAGTTCAGGATTTAGTTATAGCCTGTGATGACTGTGTTATCTGAAATCTCCTTCCTGTGTATCCACTGTGTGAGTCTTGATATGTGTGTTTTCAGAATTCAGCTGTCAGTCACACAAGTAAAGCAAAAAAGAAACACATCAAAGTTTATTGGATTGCTCCTGGGGATGCACCAAAACGGGTACAGTTTCTGTAAGTAAATCTACTATTAGTTCTAGTTGATTAAAATGCAAGTAAGTAAAGCTGTGCCATTGCTGTGTCAAGTATTGGCCAGCAACTGAGAAGGATCCTTGGACTAATGGCCTGAAAAGTGGACACCTCTTGCTTGCTGCAGAGTCTGCATTAATGCAGAGACTTGTCCTTTAGGGAAAACTTGGAGAGGATTATTTTGATTTTTGTGGGGAGAGCAGAAAGGGATTTGGAGGCCCATTTCTTTACTATTTCTAGTTAACTGCTCATTTCTCATGTCTGTAACACACAGCATTAAGATTCTTTTTCTGTGCTGCTACTTAATGAAATGGTATGTACACCCTCCTACTAGGTTTTGGGGAACTAATGGATAAAAACTATACAACTCTCTTGGAGGTTGAAACATTCATGCCTGTGGCAGAGAGCACTTATATCCAGTAGAGCATGCTGTCATGTTTTAATATTATTTTTCCACTGAGATTTCAGATATTTTCCTACTTTAATCCTTAATATGGTAGAGGCCTGCCTAAAGATGGGGGTTTTACAATAAGTTGTACAAACTATAGCTTTTCCTTTTTCCCTTTTTTAAGTAACAGTCAGTTGTTGATGTACAGTATGACTCTGTGTGTGCTTTGTTTTTAAGAGCCACAGTTGTGAAGAAATACAAGACTTTCTGGGTGAAGATTCCTGGTCCCATTGTTTCTCAGCCTAATGCACTGTCCCCAACAACACCCTTGCACGCAACATCAGAGGCTGTATCAACTTCACACCCTGCTTCCTACTTATCAAAGCCAGTAAGTAATTATAAACTGAAATAATGCTATTCTTAATGCTTGTGATCACTGTTGTTTAATGAAAACACATTGATAAAGTTTATTGACAGAAAAGGAGAGGTGATGAACTTAGATATTAGAGACTAAGGACATAGCTATCCTCTTGTGTTAGTGGAGTTGCCTGAACTTGTATAGGTTAAATGTCATGCCACACAGGGCTCAGAAAGTTGATAGAACACTTAGAACTAAATGGTCAGAAAATATTGTGCATACCTGGGAGGAGAAATGGGAAGAGACTTAATCTGGTTTTGACTAGTAACTTCCTATGTAGTAACTGCAGGCTCAGAAACTTCCTTTTGTGAGTTCATCTTTGTTACTGATTGTTGATACTGATTTCCATTATTGATTCTTGAATGAATTGAGCGAACATCACTATTTGATCCACAATAAACATGATTTTTAATCCATGTATTTTCTCCTTGTGTATCAATGGAGTTCCTACTTTAAAAAGGAAACAAAAAGCTGGTCTTCTCTTCTATTCTCCCTCATCAACAGCTGCTATTACCTCTCTAAAAATTAAACCAAAGGAAGTTTCTCTCAAGTTTTTCCTTTCTCTTCAAAGTTATTCTATCGTAATGTCTTTAAAGTGAAAATTCAGCTTGAGTCAAAGTACAGCTTGGAACCCACCAATGTTTCACCTAGTGGTCCTGAGGTAATTGTACGGGTGGGTTAAGAGATTGGTATGTAGACGTAGATGGCATTTCTTTGCTGTTCCTCGTATGCTTTCTTCTAGAATGGGGTAGAAAGGGAGGAAGAAGAGGGGAAACTCTCATTGCTTATGACTTGTTTGTTTGCTTAATTATCTAGTTTAATGCATCGGGTTGTGGAAGGACCAAGTTCTGCATTAGGAACCCTTCAAACTGTGATCCTGAAAGTGCTTCCTGTTTTTTTCTGTCTTTCCAACAAGAGAGGAGCTCAGTATTTATTGAAATGAGTGGTCCAAGTGAAGGATATTTAGCATTTGCGTTGTCCCATGACCAGTGGATGGTGAGTGTCCTGTTCCACTTTAGTTGCTTGTGTGGTCTCAGTAAAGTTGGAATGGTACTTTAGCAAAACATGCATGTAGAAAACTGAAATGCTGCTAGGTGTCACACCGAGTGACTGCTCTTTCATAGTGCTGCAGCACAGGTTGCCTTTTATAGGTGGATATTCAGTTGTAGCTACTATCTGCAGTAGAATTGCCCTGTGGATATCTGTCTTAGCAGAATCCAACCTGTCTGATTGCACCATAGCTGACTGGATTCCTGGTTGGATCAGTGTTTCTTTGTAACCTAGCCAAAACCCCTCGCCTGTCAGAAGCCAAGCTGCTATGCTTTCTGAAACCCATTTGCATTTCATCATTGTTTGTACAGGAGTGACTCCATTCAGTCTTAAAGAGTGCTTAGAGATCCTTTTTTATAATTGCTGTTAAAGTCAAGGGATGATGCTTTTGACAAATGCATAATCCATAAACTAACTGTTGCACAAAGAAGATGCTGTTTATGTTGACGTCTCTAGTGCAAGAACACTTGGTTCTTAGCTGTAAAGGCAAAGCACTGTTTTGAGGAAATCCAACTTTTAACTGAAGAGGGTTTTAAAATAGCATCAGTGTCCACTTCTGCCTTGTCTGCTTAATTTAGTGAACTATAAATAATTAAAGAAACTTCTGATAATATGGTTGTTACCCTGGGGAGGGAGGGGGGAAGAGTCTATGTCATAATGTGCCTAACTATGGGTCATCTGTTTGACTTAATGTGATTCCTGTTTAAAACTAAAGTGTTTGAAAGCTGGGAAGTAATGGCTTGACAGCTAGAGAAGTCTGTCTTGGGTCTTGTTGCATATGTTAAATCAAACAGGTTTTGGAGACCGCCAGTAGTGGTTTTTATTGGGCTATAAATACCTTTCTCCTTTAAACTCTCCAGGGTGGTGATGATGCATATCTGTGTGTTGGTGAGGACCACCGCATTCACACCATCACTGCCTACCTGAAGGGGCGAAGTCCTCCTGTTTTGGATTCAGAGGTACATTTGAAAACAACTAAGACACTTCCACCAGTGTAGGTTTGAGGTAATGAATGATGTGCTGCTGCTGCTACTTTGTGCTTTTATTTTGCACAGCAGCTATAAATAGTAAAGTGGATCCATAATTCTTTAAGGTGGCATTGGTTGGGCACTTACTTCCTAGGAAATGTTACCTTTGGAGGTAAAAATAAGTGTGTGGGGGCTTACTCTACTGAGGAACTTTGTGCCTTATTACTCTGTCCCTTTGCTAAGGCTGCAGTTGCAATTGGTGGTAATAACTCCAACCCTTATGTTGCTGTGTTGACTTACTGACATAACTTCTGAGTAGGTATGCAAGAGATTCTTACACACCCCCGTCCGCCCCAATCATTGGTGTTCTTTCTTGGTGCTTTGCTTGTCTTTTGGTTACTTTTTAAGTCAATTACTCTGCCATTCTGAAAAGACTAGGTGTTGAATGTCTCCTGTTTCACAGAATGCCCTTGAGGATGTGTCATGGAGGCTTGTGGATGGTCTTCTTCAGTGTTCTTTCAGAAGAAGTATTCGTCTCCCTGCTTACAAAGGGAGGTTTAATCTGGATGCCAGCTACTACATCTTTCTGGCAGATGGGGAAGCTAGTGAAGGTAAACTTGACTTAGATATGGTTGCCTCTCTTTGAACAGCTGTACATGAGTTAGTAACCCTTATGTAAGATGTGGTGCAGCTGGGAGTATCTGAACTAAGGTTTCCAAGTTGGAGGCACTTAGTCCAGTCATCTTTACTGTCTCACTGGATCATGGGTTTGCTTTTGGAAGTTACAGTAAACATATATATGTGTTGTCTGTCCACTTGGTGCTAGGAACTGATAGCTTCTTGAGAGCTCGCCACATACTCTTAAAATGGAGACTAGCATCTAAAATGGGGACATCAACAAAGGGAATTATGCTTCATGTCTTGTGCCTGTAGTGGAGAAAGCTGTTAGCTATAGAGGGGCGAGCTGGTTCTTGTACATTTAAGTGTGCAAGACAGCTCAGATGTCATCTTAGATTCTTCCCATATTGTGTGTCAGAAATGTAGTTCGTGTGATTATGCTCAGTGGTAACAACAGGACTTGCATTCATAAATAAGGAGTGGGCACGTTTACAAGTGCAGTGGCTTTTGTCAGCCATAAATAAACCACTTTATGCCACTCCTTAGGTGGAGTAATACACAAACATCATCACCAGCCTCTGATCACCAATGGAATGTACAATGTCACAGGCCTTCCTCAGGATATTGGAGGTTCCCGGTCTCCACGACTTATCAAGGCTCATGGTAAGCTGCAGCTTCTAGTTTTGTCTTCCAGTTCCAGACTTGCTGAGGCTGGAGAGTTGTTTTCCTCATTACTGCAGAGTAGGTACTTCCTCATCTTTGTAACACTCATGTTTATATATACTGTTGGCTAGCAAGATGTGAGACTGTGAAGACAAAGTTATTAATAATCTTTCCTTTCAAGAGCAGCATTTCTTGAAAAGAAGATTCTTCTTGTCCAGGAAAATGAACCTGTATTTTCCTTTTCTATTAGATTTATAATCACAGCATCACAGGATCATTAGTGTTGGAAGGGGCCTCTGGAGATCACCCAGTCCAACCCCTGCCAAGGCAGGGCCACCCAGAGCAGGGCACACAGGAACGTGTCCAGGCGGGTTTGGGATGTCTCCAGAGAGGGAGACTCCACAACCCCCCTGGGCAGCCTGTGCCAGGGCTCTGACACCCTCACGTAAAGAAGTTCTTCCTCATGTTGAGGTGAAACTTGTTGTGTGTTAGTTTATGGCCTTTGCTCCTCGTCCTGTCGCTGGGCACCACTGGAAAGAGCCTGGTGCCATCCTCCTGGCACCCACCTTTGAGCTATTGATCTGCGTTGATGAGATCCCCTCTCAATCTGCTCTTCTCTAGGCTAAACAGGCCCAGCTCCCATCTCCCCAGTCTCTCCTCATCAGAGAGATTTCTGTTTACCTTTTTATCTCTGGTTTAATTTTTCCTAGTTACATTATTGGCTTAATTCTATTTGAAATGAGAAACCCCTCAACTGACAGTCCAGCGCCATCGAAGTTAATGAGAATATTTTCTGTCACAGTACTGGGCTTTAAAGCAGGCCCATGGGAGAATTGTCACTCATTGCTTGTCAAACATATTGTAAGAAATGTCACCTTTCATTCCCTGATGTCCAAGTTGGTGACGGAACAGGCATCTCTCACCAGTATGTATTGATTGTACTGGTGCATATGAAACGTGTGCTATAAAGCTGTAGTCTGAACCAGGTGATTAAAACTTATTACTGGTAAATTCTGACCATATATGTACAGACTAAACTGTTACGCAGTCTTTACAGCTAATTTACCTTTCCCTTGTGGTTGTTTTCTATTTTCAGGAGCACTGATGTTCATTGCTTGGGTTACCACAGTTAGTATTGGTGTCATTGTTGCACGATTCTTCAAACCTGTCTGGTCTCATTCATTTCTGTTTGGAAAGGAGATGTGGTTTCAGGTGGGCAAAATCTCCCCCTATGTCTAGCTGTATTTTCTAGCTTTATTGTAAGCAGAACTATAAACCTATTGGATCCAAGAAACAGGAGATTAAACTTGATGTGATTTTTATCTTTTTCTAATCTTACAAAATGGAACAATGACAAATCAGAAGTTCACCTACTTTACTAGTAAAAGCAAAGTCTACAGAGGCCACTAAGAATGTCTTTAACCGTAGATCTGTTAAGTGTACTTTAATGGTATATTAGGAAAGCTGTAAAGTTTCTAAAAGCAAACTTAACTTTTCTAGGTGCATCGTATGCTTATGTTGACCACAGTCATGCTCACAAGCATTTCTTTTGTGTTGCCTTTTATATACCGAGGAGGTTGGAGCCAAGTAAGTGTGTGCTTTTGTTTTGTTTGTTAACTCAAATGTAAAGGATGGACCAAGTGAATGAGAAGGAGGTTCACTGATGACTGACATGTTACTTGAATTTAGGAGGGGAGTAAGAATGGGATGGCTGACTTACTGACGTGGCAAACCTGCTGGGAGTAAGTGTTGTGATGAACTTAGACTTGAGTAGCTATATCCGGTGATTAAGCTTAGTCTAGAAAATTTGATAGAGATTGTATACCCATGGCTGGCACCTGTATGATAGTTGGTGTGAGGTGATATCAGCAGTTGGAAAGCATAGAGAGTATCTGAATTAAAGGTGGGAGAATGTGGTCATAGGTATGAGCTAGAGCTAGTGAAACTGAATACAGTGGTTAGGGTTAAGGTCAGAACAGACAGGGTGAGAGGAGAGACGAGTGGGGAGAGGAATGATGAGATAGGACTCTCCTGAAGGCACAGAATTGAGGATTAAGAGCTTGGATTGTAGCTTCTACAGTCATTTTGCTCTCTGCT